>NC_091470.1:126163891-126466921 GCF_036971445.1 Narcine bancroftii
GCGGGGAGTGAGATATGGGGAATCAGAGGCGGGGAATCACAGACGGGGAAACAGAGGCGAGGAATCAGATATGGGGAATCAGAGGTGGCGAATCAAAGGCGGTGAATCAGAGATGGGGAATCAGAGGCGGGGAATGAGAGAAAGGGAATCAAACACGGGGAATCAGAGGCGGGGAATCAGAGCTGGGTTATCAGAGGCGGGGAATCAGAGTTGGGGAATCAGAGGCGGGGAATCAGAGCTGGGGAATCAGAGGTGGGGAATCAGAGGCAGGGAATCGGATGTGCGGAATCAGAGATGGGGAATCAGAGGTGGGAAATTCAGAGGCGGGGAATCAGAGATGGGGATTCAGAGGCGGGGAATCAGAGGCAGGGAATCAGACGCGGGGAATCAGAGGCGGGGAATCAGAGTCCAGGAATCAGAGGCGGGGAATCAGAGTTGGGGAATCAGAGGCAGGGAATCAAACACGGTGAATCAGAGGCAGGGAATCAGAGCTGGAGAATCAGAGGCGGGGAATCAGAGGTGGGGAATCAGGGGCGGATAATCAGTGGCAGGGAATCAGAGGCGGGGAAACAGAGGCAGGGAATCAGAGGCAGGGAATCAGACACGGGGAATCGGAGGCGGGGAATCAGAGATGGGGAATCAGAGGCAGTGAATCAGAGGCAGGGAATCGGATGCCGGGAATCAGAGGCGGGGAATCAGAGCTGGGGAATCAGAGGCCGGGAATCAGAGTTGGGGAATCAGAGGCGGGGAATCAGATATGGAGAATCAGAGGTGGGGAAACAGGGGCGGGGAATCAGTCTCAGGGAATCAGAGAAGGGGAATCAGAGGCGGGGAATCAGAGGCAGGGAATCAGACACGTGGAATCAGAGGCGGGGAATCAGGGATGGGGAATCAGAGGCTGGTAATCAGAGGTGGGGAATCAGAGTCCGGGAATCAGAGATGGGGAATCAGAGGCGGGGATTCAGATATGGGGAATCAGAGGCGGGGAATCACAGGCGGGGAAACAGAGGCGGTGAATCAGATATGGCGAATCAGTGGTGGCGAATCAGAGGTAGAGGATCAGAGATGGTGAAGCAGAGGTGGGGAATCAGATGTGATGAATAAGAGATGGGGAATCAGAGGCGGGGTATCAGAGGCGGAAATCAGATATGGGGAAACAGAGGCGGGGAATCAGAGGCAGGGAAACAGAGGCGGGGAATCTGATTTGGGGAATCAGAGGTGGCGAATGAAAGGCGGTGACTCAGAGATGGGGAATCAGAGGCGGGGAATCAGAGTTGGGGAATCAGAGGCGGGGAATCAGATATGGGGAAACAGAGGTGGGGAATCAGAGGCAGGGAAACATAGGTGGGGAATCAGATATGGGGAATCAGAGGTGGGGAATCAGAGGTTGGGAAACAGAGGCAGGGAATCAGAGGTGGGGAGTCAGAGGTGGGGAATCAGAGGCAGGGAATCAGATGTGCGGAATCAGAGATGGGGAATCAGAGTCAGCGAATCAGAGGCGGGGAACCAGAGGCGGGGAATCAGAGGCCAGGTATCAGAACCGGGAATGAGAGGCCGGGAATCAGAGGCCGGGAATCAGAGGCCGGGAATCAGAGATGGGGAATCAGAGGCGGGGAATCAAACACGGGGAATCAGAGCTGGGGAATTAGAGGCGGGGAATCAGAGTTGGGGAATCAGAGGCGGGGAATCAGATATGGGGAAACAGAGGCGGGGAATCAGAGGCGGGCAATCAGAGGCGGGGAATCAGAGGCGCAGAAACAGAGGCGGGGTATCAGATATGGGGAATCAGAGGTGGGGAATCAGGGGCGGGGTATCAGAGGCTGGGTATCAGACACGGGGATTCAGAGGCGGGGAATCAGAGATGGGGAATCAGAGGCGGGGAATCAGAGGCAGGGAATCAGACGCGGGGAATCAGAGGCGGGGAATCAGAGCCTGGGAATCAAAGGCGGGGATTCAGAGCCGGGGAATCAGAGGCGGGGAATCAGAGGCAGGGATTCGGATGTGCGGAATCAGAGATGGGGAATCAGAGGTGGGGAATCAGAGTCCAGGAATCAGAGATGGGGAATCAGAGGCGGGGAATCAGAGGCGGGAAAACATAGGTGGGGAATCAGATACGGGGAATCAGAGGTGGGGAATGAGAGGTAGGGAATCAGAGTTGGGGATTCAGAGGCGGGGAATCATAGCTGGGGAATCGGAGGCAGGGAATCAGAGGCGGGGAATCAGAGGCGGGGAATGAGAGGCAGGGAATCAGATATGGGGATTCAGAGGTGGGGAATCAGAGGTTGGGAATCAGAGGCGGGGAATTAGATATGGGGAAACAGAGGCGGGTAATCAGAGGTGGGGAAACAGAGTTGGGGAATCAGAGGCAGGGAATCAGAGTTGGTGAATCAGAGGTGGGGAATCAGATATGGGGAAACAGAGGCGGGGAATCAGAGGCGGGCAAATAGAGGCGGGGAATCAGATATGGGGAAACAGAGGCGGGGAATCAGAGGCGGGGAAACAGAGGCGGGGAATCAGATATGGGGAATCAGAGGTGGGGAATCAGAGGTTGGGAATCAGAGGCAGGGAATCAGAGGCTGGGAATCAGATGCAGGGAATCAGATGCGGAGAATCAGAGGCGGGGAATCAGAGCTGGGGAATCAGAGGTGGGGAATCAAAGTTGGGGAATCAGAGGCGGGGACTTAGATATGGGGAAACAGAGGTGGGGAATCAGAGGCGGGGAAACAGAGGCAGGGAATCAGATATGGGGAATCAGAGGTGGGGAATCAGAGGCAGGGAATTAGATGTGCGGAATCAGAAATGGGGAATCAGAGGCAGGGAATCAGAATCAGAAGCAGGGAATCAGAGGCCGGGAATCAGAGGCCGGAATCAGATGCCAGGAATAAGATGCCGGGAATCAGAGTCCGCGAATCAGAGTCCGGGAATCAGAGATGGGGAATCAGAGGCGGGGAGTGAGATATGGGGAATCAGAGGCGGGGAATCACAGGCGGGGAAACAGAGGCGAGGAATCAGATATGGGGAATCAGAGGTGGCGAATCAAAGGCGGTGAATCAGAGATGGGGAATCAGAGGCGGGGAATGAGAGAAAGGGAATCAAACACGGGGAATCAGAGGCGGGGAATCAGAGCTGGGTTATCAGAGGCGGGGAATCAGAGTTGGGGAATCAGAGGCGGGGAATCAGAGCTGGGGAATCAGAGGTGGGGAATCAGAGGCAGGGAATCGGATGTGCGGAATCAGAGATGGGGAATCAGAGGTGGGAAATTCAGAGGCGGGGAATCAGAGATGGGGAATCAGACGCGGGGAATCAGAGGCGGGGAATCAGAGCTGGAGAATCAGAGGCGGGGAATCAGTGGCAGGGAATCAGAGGCGGGGAAACAGAGGCAGGGAATCAGAGGCAGGGAATCAGACACGGGGAATCAGAGGCGGGGAATCAGAGATGGGGAATCAGAGGCAGTGAATCAGAGGCAGGGAATCGGATGCCGGGAATCAGAGGCGGGGAATCAGAGCTGGGGAATCAGAGGCCGGGAATCAGAGTTGGGGAATCAGAGGCGGGGAATCAGATATGGAGAATCAGAGGTGGGGAAACAGGGGTGGGGAATCAGTCTCAGGGAATCAGAGAAGGGGAATCAGAGGCGGGGAATCAGAGGCAGGGAATCAGACACGTGGAATCAGAGGCGGGGAATCAGGGATGGGGAATCAGAGGCTGGTAATCAGAGGTGGGGAATCAGAGTCCGGGAATCAGAGATGGGGAATCAGAGGCGGGGAATCAGATATGGGGAATCAGAGGCGGGGAATCACACGCGGGGAAACAGAGGCGGTGAATCAGATATGGCGAATCAGTGGTGGCGAATCAGAGGTAGAGGATCAGAGATGGTGAAGCAGAGGTGGGGAATCAGATGTGATGAATAAGAGATGGGGAATCAGAGGCGGGGTATCAGAGGTGGGGAATCAGAGTCCGGGAATCAGAGATGGGGAATCAGAGTTGGGGAATCAGAGGCGGGCAATCAGATATGGGGAAACAGAGGCGGGGAATCAGAGGCAGGGAAACAGAGGCGGGGAATCTGATATTGGTAATCATAGGTGGCGAATGAAAGGCGGTGACTCAGAGATGGGGAATCAGAGGCGGGGAATCTGAGGCAGGGAATCAAACACGGGGAATCAGAGGTGGGGAACTCAGAGCTGGGGAATTAGAGGCGGGGAATCAGAGTTGGGGAATCAGAGGCGGGGAATCAGATATGGGGAAACAGAGGTGGGGAATCAGAGGCAGGGAAACAGAGGTGGGGAATCAGATATGGGGAATCAGAGGTGGGGAATCAGAGGTTGGGAAACAGAGGCAGGGAATCAGAGGTGGGGAGTCAGAGGTGGGGAATCAGAGGCAGGGAATCAGATGTGCGGAATCAGAGATGGGGAATCAGAGGCAGCGAATCAGAGGCGGGGAACCAGAGGCGGGGAATCAGAGGCCAGGTATCAGAACCGGGAATGAGAGGCCGGGAATCAGAGGCCGGGAATCAGAGGCCGGGAATCAGAGATGGGGAATCAGAGGCGGGGAATCAGAGGCGGGCAATCAGGGGCGGGGAATCAGAGGCGCAGAAACAGAGGCGGGGTATCAGATATGGGGAATCAGAGGTGGGGAATCAGGGGCGGGGTATCAGAGGCTGGGTATCAGACACGGGGATTCAGAGGCGGGGAATCAGAGGCGTGGAATCAGAGGCGGGGAATCAGAGGCAGGGATTCGGATGTGCGGAATCAGAGGCGGGGAATCAGATATGGGGAAACAGAGGTGGGGAATCAGAGGCAGGGAAACAGAGGTGGGGAATCAGATATGGGGAATCAGAGGTGGGGAATCAGAGGTTGGGAAACAGAGGCAGGGAATCAGAGGTGGGGAGTCAGAGGTGGGGAATCAGAGGCAGGGAATCAGATGTGCGGAATCAGAGATGGGGAATCAGAGGCAGCGAATCAGAGGCGGGGAACCAGAGGCGGGGAATCAGAGGCCAGGTATCAGAACCGGGAATGAGAGGCCGGGAATCAGAGGCCGGGAATCAGAGGCCGGGAATCAGAGATGGGGAATCAGAGGCGGGGAATCAAACACGGGGAATCAGAGCTGGGGAATTAGAGGCGGGGAATCAGAGTTGGGGAATCAGAGGCGGGGAATCAGATATGGGGAAACAGAGGCGGGGAATCAGAGGCGGGCAATCAGAGGCGGGGAATCAGAGGCGCAGAAACAGAGGCGGGGTATCAGATATGGGGAATCAGAGGTGGGGAATCAGGGGCGGGGTATCAGAGGCTGGGTATCAGACACGGGGATTCAGAGGCGGGGAATCAGAGATGGGGAATCAGAGGCGGGGAATCAGAGGCAGGGAATCAGACGCGGGGAATCAGAGGCGGGGAATCAGAGCCTGGGAATCAAAGGTGGGGATTCAGAGGCGGGGAATCAGAGGCGGGGAATCAGAGGCAGGGATTCGGATGTGCGGAATCAGAGATGGGGAATCAGAGGTGGGGAATCAGAGTCCAGGAATCAGAGATGGGGAATCAGAGGCGGGGAATCAGAGGCGGGAAAACATAGGTGGGGAATCAGATACGGGGAATCAGAGGTGGGGAATGAGAGGCAGGGAATCAGAGTTGGGGATTCAGAGGCGGGGAATCAGAGCTGGGGAATCGGAGGCAGGGAATCAGAGGCGGGGAATCAGAGGCGGGGAATGAGAGGCAGGGAATCAGATATGGGGATTCAGAGGTGGGGAATCAGAGGTTGGGAATCAGAGGCGGGGAATTAGATATGGGGAAACAGAGGCGGGTAATCAGAGGTGGGGAAACAGAGTTGGGGAATCAGAGGCAGGGAATCAGAGTTGGGGAATCAGAGGTGGGGAATCAGATATGGGGAAACAGAGGCGGGGAATCAGAGGCGGGCAAATAGAGGCGGGGAATCAGATATGGGGAAACAGAGGCGGGGAATCAGAGGCGGGGAAACAGAGGCGGGGAATCAGATATGGGGAATCAGAGGTGGGGAATCAGAGGTTGGGAATCAGAGGCAGGGAATCAGAGGCTGGGAATCAGATGCAGGGAATCAGATGCGGGGAATCAGAGGCGGGGAATCAGAGCTGGGGAATCAGAGGTGGGGAATCAAAGTTGGGGAATCAGAGGCGGGGACTTAGATATGGGGAAACAGAGGTGGGGAATCAGAGGCGGGGAAACAGAGGCAGGGAATCAGATATGGGGAATCAGAGGTGGGGAATCAGAGGCAGGGAATTAGATGTGCGGAATCAGAAATGGGGAATCAGAGGCAGGGAATCAGAATCAGAAGCAGGGAATCAGAGGCCGGGAATCAGAGGCCGGAATCAGATGCCAGGAATAAGATGCCGGGAATCAGAGTCCGCGAATCAGAGTCCGGGAATCAGAGATGGGGAATCAGAGGCGGGGAGTGAGATATGGGGAATCAGAGGCGGGGAATCACAGGCGGGGAAACAGAGGCGAGGAATCAGATATGGGGAATCAGAGGTGGCGAATCAAAGGCGGTGAATCAGAGATGGGGAATCAGAGGCGGGGAATGAGAGAAAGGGAATCAAACACGGGGAATCAGAGGCGGGGAATCAGAGCTGGGTTATCAGAGGCGGGGAATCAGAGTTGGGGAATCAGAGGCGGGGAATCAGAGCTGGGGAATCAGAGGTGGGGAATCAGAGGCAGGGAATCGGATGTGCGGAATTAGAGATGGGGAATCAGAGGTGGGAAATTCAGAGGCGGGGAATCAGAGATGGGGAATCAGACGCGGGGAATCAGAGGCGGGGAATCAGAGCTGGAGAATCAGAGGCGGGGAATCAGTGGCAGGGAATCAGAGGCGGGGAAACAGAGGCAGGGAATCAGAGGCAGGGAATCAGACACGGGGAATCAGAGGCGGGGAATCAGAGATGGGGAATCAGATGCAGTGAATCAGAGGCAGGGAATCGGATGCCGGGAATCAGAGGCGGGGAATCAGAGCTGGGGAATCAGAGGCCGGGAATCAGAGTTGGGGAATCAGAGGCGGGGAATCAGATATGGAGAATCAGAGGTGGGGAAACAGGGGTGGGGAATCAGTCTCAGGGAATCAGAGAAGGGGAATCAGAGGCGGGGAATCAGAGGCAGGGAATCAGACACGTGGAATCAGAGGCGGGGAATCAGGGATGGGGAATCAGAGGCTGGTAATCAGAGGTGGGGAATCAGAGTCCGGGAATCAGAGATGGGGAATCAGAGGCGGGGAATCAGATATGGGGAATCAGAGGCGGGGAATCACACGCGGGGAAACAGAGGCGGTGAATCAGATATGGCGAATCAGTGGTGGCGAATCAGAGGTAGAGGATCAGAGATGGTGAAGCAGAGGTGGGGAATCAGATGTGATGAATAAGAGATGGGGAATCAGAGGCGGGGTATCAGAGGTGGGGAATCAGAGTCCGGGAATCAGAGATGGGGAATCAGAGTTGGGGAATCAGAGGCGGGGAATCAGATATGGGGAAACAGAGGCGGGGAATCAGAGGCAGGGAAACAGAGGCGGGGAATCTGATATGGGGAATCAGAGGTGGCGAATGAAAGGCGGTGACTCAGAGATGGGGAATCAGAGGCGGGGAATCTGAGGCAGGGAATCAAACACGGGGAATCAGAGGTGGGGAACTCAGAGCTGGGGAATCAGAGGCGGGGAATCAGAGTTGGGGAATCAGAGGCGGGGAATCAGATATGGGGAAACAGAGGTGGGGAATCAGAGGCAGGGAAACAGAGGTGGGGAATCAGATATGGGGAATCAGAGGTGGGGAATCAGAGGTTGGGAAACAGAGGCAGGGAATCAGAGGTGGGGAGTCAGAGGTGGGGAATCAGAGGCAGGGAATCAGATGTGCGGAATCAGAGATGGGGAATCAGAGGCAGCGAATCAGAGGCGGGGAACCAGAGGCGGGGAATCAGAGGCCAGGTATCAGAACCGGGAATGAGAGGCCGGGAATCAGAGGCCGGGAATCAGAGGCCGGGAATCAGAGATGGGGAATCAGAGGCGGGGAATCAGAGGCGGGCAATCAGAGGCGGGGAATCAGAGGCGCAGAAACAGAGGCGGGGTATCAGATATGGGGAATCAGAGGTGGGGAATCAGGGGCGGGGTATCAGAGGCTGGGTATCAGACACGGGGATTCAGAGGCGGGGAATCAGAGATGGGGAATCAGAGGCGGGGAATCAGAGGCGTGGAATCAGAGGCGGGGAATCAGAGGCAGGGATTCGGATGTGCGGAATCAGAGGCGGGGAATCAGATATGGGGAAACAGAGGTGGGGAATCAGAGGCAGGGAAACAGAGGTGGGGAATCAGATATGGGGAATCAGAGGTGGGGAATCAGAGGTTGGGAAACAGAGGCAGGGAATCAGAGGTGGGGAGTCAGAGGTGGGGAATCAGAGGCAGGGAATCAGATGTGCGGAATCAGAGATGGGGAATCAGAGGCAGCGAATCAGAGGCGGGGAACCAGAGGCGGGGAATCAGAGGCCAGGTATCAGAACCGGGAATGAGAGGCCGGGAATCAGATATGGGGAAACAGAGGTGGGGAATCAGAGGCAGGGAAACAGAGGTGGGGAATCAGATATGGGGAATCAGAGGTGGGGAATCAGAGGTTGGGAAACAGAGGCAGGGAATCAGAGGTGGGGAGTCAGAGGTGGGGAATCAGAGGCAGGGAATCAGATGTGCGGAATCAGAGATGGGGAATCAGAGGCAGCGAATCAGAGGCGGGGAACCAGAGGCGGGGAATCAGAGGCCAGGTATCAGAACCGGGAATGAGAGGCCGGGAATCAGAGGCCGGGAATCAGAGGCCGGGAATCAGAGATGGGGAATCAGAGGCGGGGAATCAGAGGCGGGCAATCAGAGGCGGGGAATCAGAGGTGCAGAAACAGAGGCGGGGTATCAGATATGGGGAATCAGAGGTGGGGAATCAGGGGCGGGGTATCAGAGGCTGGGTATCAGACACGGGGATTCAGAGGCGGGGAATCAGAGATGGGGAATCAGAGGCGGGGAATCAGAGGCGTGGAATCAGAGGCGGGGAATCAGAGGCTGGGTATCAGACACGGGGATTCAGAGGCGGGGAATCAGAGATGGGGAATCAGAGGCGGGGAATCAGAGGCGTGGAATCAGAGGCGGGGAATCAGAGGCAGGGATTCGGATGTGCGGAATCAGAGGCGGGGAATCAGATATGGGGAAACAGAGGTGGGGAATCAGAGGCAGGGAAACAGAGGTGGGGAATCAGATATGGGGAATCAGAGGTGGGGAATCAGAGGTTGGGAAACAGAGGCAGGGAATCAGAGGTGGGGAGTCAGAGGTGGGGAATCAGAGGCAGGGAATCAGATGTGCGGAATCAGAGATGGGGAATCAGAGGCAGCGAATCAGAGGCGGGGAACCAGAGGCGGGGAATCAGAGGCCAGGTATCAGAACCGGGAATGAGAGGCCGGGAATCAGAGGCCGGGAATCAGAGGCCGGGAATCAGAGATGGGGAATCAGAGGCGGGGAATCAGAGGCGGGCAATCAGAGGCGCAGAAACAGATGCGGGGTATCAGATATGGGGAATCAGAGGTGGGGAATCAGGGGCGGGGTATCAGAGGCTGGGTATCAGACACGGGGATTCAGAGGCGGGGAATCAGAGATGGGGAATCAGAGGCGGGGAATCAGAGGCGTGGAATCAGAGGCGCAGAAACAGAGGCGGGGTATCAGATATGGGGAATCAGAGGTGGGGAATCAGGGGCGGGGTATCAGAGGCTGGGTATCAGCACGGGGATTCAGAGGCGGGGAATCAGAGATGGGGAATCAGAGGCGGGGAATCAGAGGCGTGGAATCAGAGGCGGGGAATCAGAGGCAGGGAATCAAACACGGGGAATCAGAGGTGGGGAACTCAGAGCTGGGGAATCAGAGGCGGGGAATCAGAGTTGGGGAATCAGAGGCCAGGTATCAGAACCGGGAATGAGAGGCCGGGAATCAGAGGCCGGGAATCAGAGGCCGGGAATCAGAGATGGGGAATCAGAGGCGGGGAATCAGAGGCGGGCAATCAGAGGCGGGGAATCAGAGGCGCAGAAACAGAGGCGGGGTATCAGATATGGGGAATCAGAGGTGGGGAATCAGGGGCGGGGTATCAGAGGCTGGGTATCAGACACGGGGATTCAGAGGCGGGGAATCAGAGATGGGGAATCAGAGGCGGGGAATCAGAGGCGTGGAATCAGAGGCGGGGAATCAGAGGCAGGGATTCGGATGTGCGGAATCAGAGGCGGGGAATCAGATATGGGGAAACAGAGGTGGGGAATCAGAGGCAGGGAAACAGAGGTGGGGAATCAGATATGGGGAATCAGAGGTGGGGAATCAGAGGTTGGGAAACAGAGGCAGGGAATCAGAGGTGGGGAGTCAGAGGTGGGGAATCAGAGGCAGGGAATCAGATGTGCGGAATCAGAGATGGGGAATCAGAGGCAGCGAATCAGAGGCGGGGAACCAGAGGCGGGGAATCAGAGGCCAGGTATCAGAACCGGGAATGAGAGGCCGGGAATCAGAGGCCGGGAATCAGAGGCCGGGAATCAGAGATGGGGAATCAGAGGCGGGGAATCAGAGGCGGGCAATCAGAGGCGGGGAATCAGAGGCGCAGAAACAGAGGCGGGGTATCAGATATGGGGAATCAGAGGTGGGGAATCAGGGGCGGGGTATCAGAGGCTGGGTATCAGACACGGGGATTCAGAGGCGGGGAATCAGAGATGGGGAATCAGAGGCGGGGAATCAGAGGCGTGGAATCAGAGGCGGGGAATCAGAGGCAGGGATTCGGATGTGCGGAATCAGAGGCGGGGAATCAGAGGCGGGAAAACATAGGTGGGGAATCAGATACGGGGAATCAGAGGTGGGGAATGAGAGGCAGGGAATCAGAGTTGGGGATTCAGAGGCGGGGAATCAGAGCTGGGGAATCGGAGGCAGGGAATCAGAGGCGGGGAATCAGAGGCGGGGAATGAGAGGCAGGGAATCAGATATGGGGATTCAGAGGTGGGGAATCAGAGGTTGGGAATCAGAGGCGGGGAATTAGATATGGGGAAACAGAGGCGGGGAATCAGAGGTGGGGAAACAGAGTTGGGGAATCAGAGGCGGGGAATCAGAGTTGGGGAATCAGAGGTGGGGAATCAGAGGTGGGGAATCAGGGGCGGGGAATCAGAGGTGCGGAAACAGATGCGGGGAATCAGATATGGGGAATCAGAGGTGGGGAATCAGGGGCGGGGTATCAGAGGCTGGGTATCAGACACGAGGATTCAGAGGCGGGGAATCAGAGATGTGGAATCGAAGTTGGGGAATCAGAGGCGGGGACTTAGATATGGGGAATCAGAGGCTGGGAATCAGATATGGGGAAACAGGGGCGGGGAATCAGTGGCGGGGAAACAGAGGCGGGGAATCAGATATGGGGAATCAGAGGTGTGGAATCAGAGGTTGGGAATCAGAGGCAGGGAATCAGAGGCGGGGAAACAGAGGCGGGGAATCAGATATGGGGAATCAGAGGTGGCGAATCAAAGGCGGTAAAACAGAGATGGGGAATCAGGGCAGGGAATCAGAGGCAGGGAATCAAACACGGGGAATCAGAGCTGGGGAATCAGAGGCGGGGAATTAGAGTTGGGGAATCAGAGGAGGGGAATCAGAGGCGGGGAAACAGAGGCGGGGAATCAGATATGGGGAATCAGAGGCGGGGAATCAGAGGTTGGGAATCAGAGGCAGGGAATCAGAGGCGGGGAATCAGAGGCGGGGAATCAGAGGCAGGGAATCAGATGTGCGGAATCGGAGATGGGGAATCAGAGGCAGGGAATCAGAGGCGGGGAATCAGAGGTGGGGAATCAGAGGCCGAGAATCAGATATGGGGAAACAGAGGCGGGGAATCAGAGGCAGGGAAACAGAGGCGGGGAATCAGATATGGGGAATCAGAGGTGGGGAATCAGAGTTTGGGAATCAGAGGCAGGGAATCAGAGGCTTGGAATCAGATGCAGGGAATCAGATGCGGGGAATCAGAGGCGGGGAATCAAAGCTGGGGAATCAGAGGTGGGGAATCAGAGTTGGGGAATCAGAGGCGGGGACTTAGATATTGGGAAACAGAGGCGGGGAATCAGAGGCGGGGAAACAGAGGCGGGGAATCAGATATGGGGAATCAGAGGTGGGGAATCAGAGGCAGGGAATCAGATGTACGGAATCAGAGATGGGGAATCAGAGGCAGGGAATCAGAATCAGAAGCAGGGAATCAGACGCCGGGAATCAGAGGCCGGAATCAGATGCCGGGAATAAGAGGCCGGGAATCAGAGGTGGGGAATCAGAGGCCGGGAATCAGAGATGGGGATTCAGAGGCGGGGAATGAGATATGGGGAATCAGAGGCGGGGAATCAGAGGCGGGGAAACAGGGGCGGGGAATCAGATATGGGGAATCTGAGGTGGGGAATCAGGTGCGGGGTATCAGTGGCAGGGAATCAGAGGCGGGCAATCAGAGGCCGGGAATCAGAGGCGGTGAATCAGAGGCGGGGAATCAGAGGCATGGAATCGGATGTGCGGAATCAGAGATGGGAAATCAGAGGTGGGGAATCAGAGGCGGTGAATCAGACATGGGTAATCAGAGGCGGGGAATCAGAGGCAGGAAATCAGACACGGGGAATCAGAGGCGGGGAATCAGAACTGGGGAATTAGATGCAGGGAATCAGAGTTGGGGATTCAGAGGCGGGGAATCAGATATGGCGAAACAGAGGTGGGGAATCAGAGGTGGGCAAATAGAGGCGGGGAATCAGATATGGGGAAACAGAGGCGGGGAATCAGAGGTGTGGAAACAGAGGCGGGGAATCAGATATGGGGAATCAGAGGTGGGGAATCAGAGGTTGGGAATCAGAGGCAGGGAATCAGAGGCTGGGAATCAGATGCAGGGAATCAGATGCGGGGATCAGAGGCGGGGAATCAGAGCTGGGGAATCAGAGGTGGGGAATCAGAGTTGGGGAATCAGAGGCGGGGACTTAGATATGGGGAAACAGAGGCGGGGAATCAGAGGCGGGGAAACAGAGGCGGGGAATCAGACATGGGTAATCAGAGGCGGGGAATCAGAGGCAGGAAATCAGACACGGGGAATCAGAGGCGGGGAATCAGAGCTGGGGAATTAGATGCAGGGAATCAGAGTTGGGGATTCAGAGGCGGGGAATCAGATATGGGGAAACAGAGGTGGGGAATCAGAGGTGGGCAAATAGAGGCGGGGAATCAGATATGGGGAAACAGAGGTGGGGAATCAGAGGCGTGGAAACAGAGGCGGGGAATCAGATATGGGGAATCAGAGGTGGGGAATCAGAGGTTGGGAATCAGAGGCAGGGAATCAGAGGCTGGGAATCAGATGCAGGGAATCAGATGCGGGGATCAGAGGCGGGGAATCAGAGCTGGGGAATCAGAGGTGGGGAATCAGAGTTGGGGAATCAGAGGCGGGGACTTAGATATGGGGAAACAGAGGCGGGGAATCAGAGGCGGGGAAACAGAGGCGGGGAATCGGATATGGGGAATCAGAGGTGGGGAATCAGAGGCAGGGAATTAGATGTGCGGAATCAGAGATGGGCAATCAGAGGCAGGGTATCAGAATCAGAAGCAGGGAATAAGACGCGGGGAATCAGAGGCGGGGAATCAGAGCTGGGGAAGCAGAGGCAGTGAATCTGAGGCGGGGAATCAGAGGCAGGGAATCGGATGTGCGGAATCAGAGATGGGGAATCAGAGGTGGGGAATCAGAGGCAGTGAATCAAACATGGGTAATCAGAGGCGGGGAATAAGAGGCAGGAATTCAGACACGGGGAAACAGAGGCGGGGAATCAGAGGCGGGCAAATAGAGGCGGGGAATCAGATATGGGGAAACAGAGGCGGGGAATCAGAGGCGGGGAAACAGAGGCGGGGAATCAGATATGGGGAATCAGAGGTGGGGAATCAGAGGTTGGGAATCAGAGGCAGGGAATCAGAGGCTGGGAATCAGATGCAGGGAATCAGATGCGTGGAATCAGAGGCGGGGAATCAGAGCTGGGGAATCAGAGGTGGGGAAACAAAGTTGGGGAATCAGAGGCGGGGACTTAGATATTGGGAAACAGAGGCGGGGAATCAGAGCGGGGAAACAGAGGCGGGGAATCAGACATGGGTAATCAGAGGCGGGGAATCAGAGGCAGGAAATCAGAAATGGGGAATCAGAGGCGGGGAATCAGAGCTGGGAAATTAAAGGCAGGGAATCAGAGTTGGGGATTCAGAGGCGGGGAATCAGATATGGGGAAACAGAGGCGGGGAATCAGAGGCGGGTAAATAGAGGCGGGGAATCAGATATGGGGAAACAGAGGCGGGGAATCAGAGGCGGGGAAACAGAGGCGGGGAATCAGATATGGGGAATCAGAGGTGGGGAATCAGAGGTTGGGAATCAGAGGCAGGGAATCAGAGGCTGGGAATCAAATGCAGGGAATCAGATGCGGGGAATCAGAGGCGGGGAATCAGAGCTGGGGAATCAGAGGTGGGGAATCAAAGTTGGGGAATCAGAGGCGGGGCCTTAGATATGGGGAAACAGAGGTGCGGAATCAGAGGCGGGGTATCAGAGGCAGGGATTCGGATGTGCGGAATCAGAGGCGGGGAATCAGAGGCGGGAAAACATAGGTGGGGAATCAGATACGGGGAATCAGAGGTGGGGAATGAGAGGCAGGGAATCAGAGTTGGGGATTCAGAGGCGGGGAATCAGAGCTGGGGAATCGGAGGCAGGGAATCAGAGGCGGGGAATCAGAGGCGGGGAATGAGAGGCAGGGAATCAGATATGGGGATTCAGAGGTGGGGAATCAGAGGTTGGGAATCAGAGGCGGGGAATTAGATATGGGGAAACAGAGGCGGGGAATCAGAGGTGGGGAAACAGAGTTGGGGAATCAGAGGCGGGGAATCAGAGTTGGGGAATCAGAGGTGGGGAATCAGAGGTGGGGAATCAGGGGCGGGGAATCAGAGGTGCGGAAACAGAGGCGGGGAATCAGATATGGGGAATCAGAGGTGGGGAATCAGGGGCGGGGTATCAGAGGCTGGGTATCAGACACGAGGATTCAGAGGCGGGGAATCAGAGATGGGGAATCAAAGTTGGGGAATCAGAGGCGGGGACTTAGATATGGGGAATCAGAGGCTGGGAATCAGATATGGGGAAACAGGGGCGGGGAATCAGTGGCGGGGAAACAGAGGCGGGGAATCAGATATGGGGAATCAGAGGTGTGGAATCAGAGGTTGGGAATCAGAGGCAGGGAATCAGAGGCGGGGAAACAGAGGCGGGGAATCAGATATGGGGAATCAGAGGTGGCGAATCAAAGGCGGTAAAACAGAGATGGGGAATCAGGGCAGGGAATCAGAGGCAGGGAATCAAACACGGGGAATCAGAGCTGGGGAATCAGAGGCGGGGAATTAGAGTTGGGGAATCAGAGGAGGGGAATCAGAGGCGGGGAAACAGAGGCGGGGAATCAGATATGGGGAATCAGAGGCGGGGAATCAGAGGTTGGGAAACAGAGGCAGGGAATCAGAGGCGGGGAATCAGAGGCGGGGAATCAGAGGCAGGGAATCAGATGTGCGGAATCGGAGATGGGGAATCAGAGGCAGGGAATCAGAGGCGGGGAATCAGAGGTGGGGAATCAGAGGCCGGGAATCAGATATGGGGAAACAGAGGCGGGGAATCAGAGGCAGGGAAACAGAGGCGGGGAATCAGATATGGGGAATCAGAGGTGGGGAATCAGAGTTTGGGAATCAGAGGCAGGGAATCAGAGGCTTGGAATCAGATGCAGGGAATCAGATGCGGGGAATCAGAGGCGGGGAATCAAAGCTGGGGAATCAGAGGTGGGGAATCAGAGTTGGGGAATCAGAGGCGGGGACTTAGATATTGGGAAACAGAGGCGGGGAATCAGAGGCGGGGAAACAGAGGCGGGGAATCAGATATGGGGAATCAGAGGTGGGGAATCAGAGGCAGGGAATCAGATGTACGGAATCAGAGATGGGGAATCAGAGGCAGGGAATCAGAATCAGAAGCAGGGAATCAGAGGCCGGGAATCAGAGGCCGGAATCAGATGCCGGGAATAAGAGGCCGGGAATCAGAGGTGGGGAATCAGAGGCCGGGAATCAGAGATGGGGATTCAGAGGCGGGGAATGAGATATGGGGAATCAGAGGCGGGGAATCAGAGGCGGGGAAACAGAGGCGGGGAATCAGATATGGGGAATCTGAGGTGGGGAATCAGGTGCGGGGTATCAGTGGCAGGGAATCAGAGGCGGGCAATCAGAGGCCGGGAATCAGAGGCGGTGAATCAGAGGCGGGGAATCAGAGGCATGGAATCGGATGTGCGGAATCAGAGATGGGGAATCAGAGGTGGGGAATCAGAGGCGGTGAATCAGACATGGGTAATCAGAGGCGGGGAATCAGAGGCAGGAAATCAGACACGGGGAATCAGAGGCGGGGAATCAGAACTGGGGAATTAGATGCAGGGAATCAGAGTTGGGGATTCAGAGGCGGGGAATCAGATATGGGGAAACAGAGGTGGGGAATCAGAGGTGGGCAAATGGAGGCGGGGAATCAAATATGGGGAAACAGAGGCGGGGAATCAGAGGCGTGGAAACAGAGGCGGGGAATCAGATATGGGGAATCAGAGGTGGGGAATCAGAGGTTGGGAATCAGAGGCAGGGAATCAGAGGCTGGGAATCAGATGCAGGGAATCAGATGCGGGGATCAGAGGCGGGGAATCAGAGCTGGGGAATCAGAGGTGGGGAATCAGAGTTGGGGAATCAGAGGCGGGGACTTAGATATGGGGAAACAGAGGCGGGGAATCAGAGGCGCGGAAACAGAGGCGGGGAATCAGACATGGGTAATCAGAGGCGGGGAATCAGAGGCAGGAAATCAGACACGGGGAATCAGAGGCGGGGAATCAGAGCTGGGGAATTAGATGCAGGGAATCAGAGTTGGGGATTCAGAGGCGGGGAATCAGATATGGGGAAACAGAGGTGGGGAATCAGAGGTGGGCAAATAGAGGCGGGGAATCAGATATGGGGAAACAGAGGCGGGGAATCAGAGGCGTGGAAACAGAGGCGGGGAATCAGATATGGGGAATCAGAGGTGGGGAATCAGAGGTTGGGAATCAGAGGCAGGGAATCAGAGGCTGGGAATCAGATGCAGGGAATCAGATGCGGGGATCAGAGGCGGGGAATCAGAGCTGGGGAATCAGAGGTGGGGAATCAGAGTTGGGGAATCAGAGGCGGGGACTTAGATATGGGGAAACAGAGGCGGGGAATCAGAGGCGGGGAAACAGAGGCGGGGAATCGGATATGGGGAATCAGAGGTGGGGAATCAGAGGCAGGGAATTAGATGTGCGGAATCAGAGATGGGCAATCAGAGGCAGGGTATCAGAATCAGAAGCAGGGAATAAGACGCGGGGAATCAGAGGCGGGGAATCAGAGCTGGGGAAGCAGAGGCAGTGAATCTGAGGCGGGGAATCAGAGGCAGGGAATTGGATGTGCGGAATCAGAGATGGGGAATCAGAGGTGGGGAATCAGAGGCAGTGAATCAAACATGGGTAATCAGAGGCGGGGAATCAGAGGCAGGGAACCAGATGCAGGGAATCAGTTGCGGGGAATCAGAGGTGGGGAATCAGAGGCAGGGAATTAGATGTGCGGAATCAGAAATGGGGAATCAGAGGCAGGGAATCAGAATCAGAAGCAGGGAATCAGAGGCCGGGAATCACAGGCCGGAATCAGATGCCAGGAATAAGAGGCCGGGAATCAGAGTCCGCGAATCAGAGTCCGGGAATCAGAGATGGGGAATCAGAGGCGGGGAGTGAGATATGGGGAATCAGAGGCGGGGAATCACAGGCGGGGAAACAGAGGCGAGGAATCAGATATGGGGAATCAGAGGTGGCGAATCAAAGGCGGTGAATCAGAGATGGGGAATCAGAGGCGGGGAATGAGAGAAAGGGAATCAAACACGGGGAATCAGAGGCGGGGAATCAGAGCTGGGTTATCAGAGGCGGGGAATCAGAGTTGGGGAATCAGAGGCGGGGAATCAGAGCTGGGGAATCAGAGGTGGGGAATCAGAGGCAGGGAATCGGATGTGCGGAATCAGAGATGGGGAATCAGAGGTGGGAAATTCAGTGGCGGGGAATCAGAGATGGGGATTCAGAGGCGGGGAATCAGAGGCAGGGAATCAGACGCGGGGAATCAGAGGCGGGGAATCAGAGTCCAGGAATCAGAGGCGGGGAATCAGAGTTGGGGAATCAGAGGCAGGGAATCAAACACGGTGAATCAGAGGCAGGGAATCAGAGCTGGAGAATCAGAGGCGGGGAATCAGAGGTGGGGAATCAGGGGCGGGGAATCAGTGGCAGGGATTCAGAGGCGGGGAAACAGAGGCAGGGAATCAGAGGCAGGGAATCAGACACGGGGAATCAGAGGCGGGGAATCAGAGATGGGGAATCAGAGCTGGGGAATCAGAGGCCGGGAATCAGAGTTGGGGAATCAGAGGCGGGGAATCAGATATGGAGAATCAGAGGTGGGGAAACAGGGGCGGGGAATCAGTCTCAGGGAATCAGAGAAGGGGAATCAGAGGCGGGGAATCAGAGGCAGGGAATCAGACACGTGGAATCAGAGGCGGGGAATCAGGGATGGGGAATCAGAGGCTGGTAATCAGAGGTGGGGAATCAGAGTCCGGGAATCAGAGATGGGGAATCAGAGGCGGGGAATCAGATATGGGGAATCAGAGGCGGGGAATCACAGGCGGGGAAACAGAGGCGGTGAATCAGATATGGCGAATCAGTGGTGGCGAATCAGAGGTAGAGGATCAGAGATGGTGAAGCAGAGGTGGGGAATCAGATGTGATGAATAAGAGATGGGGAATCAGAGGCGAGGTATCAGAGGCGGAAATCAGATATGGGGAAACAGAGGCGGGGAATCAGAGGCAGGGAAACAGAGGCGGGGAATCTGATATGGGGAATCAGAGGTGGCGAATGAAAGGCGGTGACTCAGAGATGGGGAATCAGAGGCGGGGAATCAGAGTTGGGGAATCAGAGGCGGGGAATCAGATATGGGGAAACAGAGGTGGGGAATCAGAGGCAGGGAAACAGAGGTGGGGAATCAGATATGGGGAATCAGAGGTGGGGAATCAGAGGTTGGGAAACAGAGGCAGGGAATCAGAGGTGGGGAGTCAGAGGTGGGGAATCAGAGGCAGGGAATCAGATGTGCGGAATCAGAGATGGGGAATCAGAGGCAGCGAATCAGAGGCGGGGAACCAGAGGCGGGGAATCAGAGGCCAGGTATCAGAACCGGGAATGAGAGGCCGGGAATCAGAGACCGGGAATCAGAGGCCGGGAATCAGAGATGGGGAATCAGAGGCGGGGAATCAGAGGCGGGCAATCAGATGCGGGGAATCAGAGGCGCAGAAACAGAGGCGGGGTATCAGATATGGGGAATCAGAGGTGGGGAATCAGGGGCGGGGTATCAGAGGCTGGGTATCAGACACGGGGATTCAGAGGCGGGGAATCAGAGATGGGGAATCAGAGGCGGGGAATCAGAGGCGTGGAATCAGAGGCGGGGAATCAGAGGCAGGGATTCGGATGTGCGGAATCAGAGGCGGGGAATCAGAGGCGGGAAAACATAGGTGGGGAATCAGATACGGGGAATCAGAGGTGGGGAATGAGAGGCAGGGAATCAGAGGTGGGGATTCAGAGGCGGGGAATCAGAGCTGGGGAATCGGAGGCAGGGAATCAGAGGCGGGGAATCAGAGGCGGGGAATGAGAGGCAGGGAATCAGATATGGGGATTCAGAGGTGGGGAATCAGAGGTTGGGAATCAGAGGCGGGGAATTAGATATGGGGAAACAGAGGCGGGGAATCAGAGGTGGGGAAACAGAGTTGGGGAATCAGAGACGGGGAATCAGAGTTGGGGAATCAGAGGTGGGGAATCAGAGGTGGGGAATCAGGGGCGGGGAATCAGAGGTGCGGAAACAGAGGCGGGGAATCAGATATGGGGAATCAGAGGTGGGGAATCAGGGGCGGGGTATCAGAGGCTGGGTATCAGACACGAGGATTCAGAGGCGGGGAATCAGAGATGGGGATTCAGAGGCGGGGAATCAGAGGCAGGGAATCAGACGCGGGGAATCAGAGGCGGGGAATCAGAGTCCAGGAATCAGAGGCGGGGAATCAGAGTTGGGGAATCAGAGGCAGGGAATCAAACACGGTGAATCAGAGGCAGGGAATCAGAGCTGGAGAATCAGAGGCGGGGAATCAGAGGTGGGGAATCAGAGGCGGGAAATCAGATATGGGGAAACAGAGGCGGGGAATCAGAGGCAGGGAAACACAGGTGGGGAATCAGATATGGGGAATCAGAGGTGGGGAATCAGAGGTTTGGAAACAGAGACAGGGAATCAGAGGCGGGGAGTCAGAGGCGGGGAATCAAAGGCAGGGAATCAGATGTGCGGAATCAGAGATGGGGAATCAGAGGCAGCGAAAAAGAGGTGGGGAACCAGAGGCGGGGAATCAGAGGCCGGGAATTAGAGGCCGGGAATGAGAGGCCGGGAATCAGAGGCCGGGGAATCATAGGCGGGGAATCAGAGATGGGGAATCAGAGGCGGGGAATCAAACACGGGGAATCAGAGCTGGGGAATCAGAGGCGGGGAATCAGAGTTGGGGAATCAGATTTGGGGAATCAGAGGTGGGGAATCAGGGGCGGGGAATCAGTGGCAGGGAATCAGAGGCGGGGAATCAGAGGCGGGGAATCAGAGGCAGGGAATCAGACACGGGGAATCAGAGGCGGGGAATCAGAGATGGGGAATCAGAGGCAGTGAATCAGAGGCAGGGAATCGGACGCCGGGAATCAGGGGCGGGGAATCAGAGCTGGGGAATCAGAGGCCGGGAATCAGAGTTGGGGAATCAGAGGCGGGGAATCAGATATGGAGAATCAGAGGTGGGGAATCAGGGGCGGGGAATCAGTCGCAGGGAATCAGAGAAGGGGAATCAGAGGCGGGGAGTCAGAGGCAGGGAATCAGACACGTGGAATCAGAGGCGGGGAATCAGGGATGGGGAATCAGAGGCTGGTAATCAGAGGTGGGGAATCAGAGTCCGGGAATCAGAGATGGGGAATCAGAGGCGGGGAATCAGATATGGGGAATCAGAGGCGGGGAATCAGAGGCGGGGAAACAGAGGCGGTGAATCAGATATGGCGAATCAGTGGTGGCGAATCAGAGGTAGAGAATCAGAGATGGGGAAGCAGAGGTGGGGAATCAGATGTGATGAATAAGAGATGGGGAATCAGAGGCGGGGTATCAGAGGTGGGGAATCAGAGTCCGGGAATCAGAGATGGGGAATCAGAGGCGGGGAATCAGATATGGGGAATCAGAGGCAGGGAATCAGAGGCTGGGAATCAGATGCAGGGAATCAGATGCGGGGATCAGAGGCGGGGAATCAGAGCTGGGGAATCAGAGGTGGGGAATCAGAGTTGGGGAATCAGAGGCGGGGACTTAGATATGGGGAAACAGAGGCGGGGAATCAGAGGCGGGGAAACAGAGGCGGAGAATCGGATATGGGGAATCAGAGGTGGGGAATCAGAGGCAGGGAATTAGATGTGCGGAATCAGAGATGGGCAATCAGAGGCAGGGTATCAGAATCAGAAGCAGGGAATAAGACGCGGGGAATCAGAGGCGGGGAATCAGAGCTGGGGAAGCAGAGGCAGTGAATCTGAGGCGGGGAATCAGAGCTGGGGAAGCAGAGGCAGTGAATCAGAGGCGGGGAATCAGAGCTGGGAAATTAAAGGCAGGGAATCAGAGTTGGGGATTCAGAGGCGGGGAATCAGATATGGGGAAACAGAGGCGGGGAATCAGAGGCGGGTAAATAGAGGCGGGGAATCAGATATGGGGAAACAGAGGCGGGGAATCAGAGGCGGGGAAACAGAGGCGGGGAATCAGATATGGGGAATCAGAGGTGGGGAATCAGAGGTTGGGAATCAGAGGCAGGGAATCAGAGGCTGGGAATCAGATGCAGGGAATCAGTTGCGGGGAATCAGAGGCGGGGAATCAGAGCTGGGGAATCAGAGGTGGGGAATCAAAGTTGGGGAATCAGAGGCGGGGACTTAGATATGGGGAAACAGAGGTGCGGAATCAGAGGCGGGGAAACAGAGGCAGGGAATCAGATATGGGTAATCAGAGGTGGGGAATCAGAGGCAGGGAATTAGATGTGCGGAATCAGAAATGGGGAATCAGAGGCAGGGAATCAGAATCAGAAGCAGGGAATCAGAGGCCGGGAATCACAGGCCGGAATCAGATGCCAGGAATAAGAGGCCGGGAATCAGAGTCCGCGAATCAGAGTCCGGGAATCAGAGATGGGGAATCAGAGGCGGGGAGTGAGATATGGGGAATCAGAGGCGGGGAATCACAGGCGGGGAAACAGAGGCGAGGAATCAGATATGGGGAATCAGAGGTGGCGAATCAAATGCGGTGAATCAGAGATGGGGAATCAGAGGCGGGGAATGAGAGAAAGGGAATCAAACACGGGGAATCAGAGGCGGGGAATCAGAGCTGGGTTATCAGAGGCGGGGAATCAGAGTTGGGGAATCAGAGGCGGGGAATCAGAGCTGGGGAATCAGAGGTGGGGAATCAGAGGCAGGGAATCGGATGTGCGGAATCAGAGATGGGGAATCAGAGGTGGGAAATTCAGAGGCGGGGAATCAGAGATGGGGATTCAGAGGCGGGGAATCAGAGGCAGGGAATCAGACGCGGGGAATCAGAGGCGGGGAATCAGAGTCCAGGAATCAGAGGCGGGGAATCAGAGTTGGGGAATCAGAGGCAGGGAATCAAACACGGTGAATCAGAGGCAGGGAATCAGAGCTGGAGAATCAGAGGCGGGGAATCAGAGGTGGGGAATCAGGGGCGGGGAATCAGTGGCAGGGAATCAGAGGCGGGGAAACAGAGGCAGGGAATCAGAGGCAGGGAATCAGACACGGGGAATCAGAGGCGGGGAATCAGAGATGGGGAATCAGAGCTGGGGAATCAGAGGCCGGGAATCAGAGTTGGGGAATCAGAGGCGGGGAATCAGATATGGAGAATCAGAGGTGGGGAAACAGGGGCGGGGAATCAGTCTCAGGGAATCAGAGAAGGGGAATCAGAGGCGGGGATTCAGAGGCAGGGAATCAGACACGTGGAATCAGAGGCGGGGAATCAGGGATGGGGAATCAGAGGCTGGTAATCAGAGGTGGGGAATCAGAGTCCGGGAATCAGAGATGGGGAATCAGAGGCGGGGAATCAGATATGGGGAATCAGAGGCGGGGAATCACAGGCGGGGAAACAGAGGCGGTGAATCAGATATGGCGAATCAGTGGTGGCGAATCAGAGGTAGAGGATCAGAGATGGTGAAGCAGAGGTGGGGAATCAGATGTGATGAATAAGAGATGGGGAATCAGAGGCGAGGTATCAGAGGCGGAAATCAGATATGGTGAAACAGAGGCGGGGAATCAGAGGCAGGGAAACAGAGGCGGGGAATCTGATATGGGGAATCAGAGGTGGCGAATGAAAGGCGGTGACTCAGAGATGGGGAATCAGAGGCGGGGAATCAGAGTTGGGGAATCAGAGGCGGGGAATCAGATATGGGGAAACAGAGGTGGGGAATCAGAGGCAGGGAAACAGAGGTGGGGAATCAGATATGGGGAATCAGAGGTGGGGAATCAGAGGTTGGGAAACAGAGGCAGGGAATCAGAGGTGGGGAGTCAGAGGTGGGGAATCAGAGGCGGGGAGTGAGATATGGGGAATCAGAGGCGGGGAATCACAGGCGGGGAAACAGAGGCGAGGAATCAGATATGGGGAATCAGAGGTGGCGAATCAAATGCGGTGAATCAGAGATGGGGAATCAGAGGCGGGGAATGAGAGAAAGGGAATCAAACACGGGGAATCAGAGGCGGGGAATCAGAGCTGGGTTATCAGAGGCGGGGAATCAGAGTTGGGGAATCAGAGGCGGGGAATCAGAGCTGGGGAATCAGAGGTGGGGAATCAGAGGCAGGGAATCGGATGTGCGGAATCAGAGATGGGGAATCAGAGGTGGGAAATTCAGAGGCGGGGAATCAGAGATGGGGATTCAGAGGCGGGGAATCAGAGGCAGGGAATCAGACGCGGGGAATCAGAGGCGGGGAATCAGAGTCCAGGAATCAGAGGCGGGGAATCAGAGTTGGGGAATCAGAGGCAGGGAATCAAACACGGTGAATCAGAGGCAGGGAATCAGAGCTGGAGAATCAGAGGCGGGGAATCAGAGGTGGGGAATCAGGGGCGGGGAATCAGTGGCAGGGAATCAGAGGCGGGGAAACAGAGGCAGGGAATCAGAGGCAGGGAATCAGACACGGGGAATCAGAGGCGGGGAATCAGAGATGGGGAATCAGAGCTGGGGAATCAGAGGCCGGGAATCAGAGTTGGGGAATCAGAGGCGGGGAATCAGATATGGAGAATCAGAGGTGGGGAAACAGGGGCGGGGAATCAGTCTCAGGGAATCAGAGAAGGGGAATCAGAGGCGGGGATTCAGAGGCAGGGAATCAGACACGTGGAATCAGAGGCGGGGAATCAGGGATGGGGAATCAGAGGCTGGTAATCAGAGGTGGGGAATCAGAGTCCGGGAATCAGAGATGGGGAATCAGAGGCGGGGAATCAGATATGGGGAATCAGAGGCGGGGAATCACAGGCGGGGAAACAGAGGCGGTGAATCAGATATGGCGAATCAGTGGTGGCGAATCAGAGGTAGAGGATCAGAGATGGTGAAGCAGAGGTGGGGAATCAGATGTGATGAATAAGAGATGGGGAATCAGAGGCGAGGTATCAGAGGCGGAAATCAGATATGGTGAAACAGAGGCGGGGAATCAGAGGCAGGGAAACAGAGGCGGGGAATCTGATATGGGGAATCAGAGGTGGCGAATGAAAGGCGGTGACTCAGAGATGGGGAATCAGAGGCGGGGAATCAGAGTTGGGGAATCAGAGGCGGGGAATCAGATATGGGGAAACAGAGGTGGGGAATCAGAGGCAGGGAAACAGAGGTGGGGAATCAGATATGGGGAATCAGAGGTGGGGAATCAGAGGTTGGGAAACAGAGGCAGGGAATCAGAGGTGGGGAGTCAGAGGTGGGGAATCAGAGGCAGGGAATCAGATGTGCGGAATCAGAGATGGGGAATCAGAGGCAGCAAATCAGAGGCGGGGAACCAGAGGCGGGGAATCAGAGGCCAGGTATCAGAACCGGGAATGAGAGGCCGGGAATCAGAGGCCGGGAATCAGAGGCCGGGAATCAGAGATGGGGAATCAGAGGCGGGGAATCAAACACGGGGAATCAGAGCTGGGGAATTAGAGGCGGGGAATCAGAGTTGGGGAATCAGAGGCGGGGAATCAGATATGGGGAAACAGAGGCGGGGAATCAGAGGCGGGCAATCAGAGGCGGGGAATCAGAGGCGCAGAAACAGAGGCGGGGTATCAGATATGGGGAATCAGAGGTGGGGAATCAGGGGCGGGGTATCAGAGGCTGGGTATCAGACACGGGGATTCAGAGGCGGGGAATCAGAGATGGGGAATCAGAGGCGGGGAATCAGAGGCAGGGAATCAGACGCGGGGAATCAGAGGCGGGGAATCAGAGCCTGGGAATCAAAGGCGGGGATTCAGAGGCGGGGAATCAGAGGCGGGGAATCAGAGGCAGGGATTCGGATGTGCGGAATCAGAGATGGGGAATCAGAGGTGGGGAATCAGAGTCCAGGAATCAGAGATGGGGAATCAGAGGCGGGGAATCAGAGGCGGGAAAACATAGGTGGGGAATCAGATACGGGGAATCAGAGGTGGGGAATGAGAGGCAGGGAATCAGAGTTGGGGATTCAGAGGCGGGGAATCAGAGCTGGGGAATCGGAGGCAGGGAATCAGAGGCGGGGAATCAGAGGCGGGGAATGAGAGGCAGGGAATCAGATATGGGGATTCAGAGGTGGGGAATCAGAGGTTGGGAATCAGAGGCGAGGAATTAGATATGGGGAAACAGAGGCGGGTAATCAGAGGTGGGGAAACAGAGTTGGGGAATCAGAGGCAGGGAATCAGAGTTGGGGAATCAGAGGTGGGGAATCAGATATGGGGAAACAGAGGCGTGGAATCAGAGGCGGGCAAATAGAGGCGGGGAATCAGATATGGGGAAACAGAGGCGGGGAATCAGAGGCGGGGAAACAGAGGCGGGGAATCAGATATGGGGAATCAGAGGTGGGGAATCAGAGGTTGGGAATCAGAGGCAGGGAATCAGAGGCTGGGAATCAGATGCAGGGAATCAGATGCGGGGAATCAGAGGCGGGGAATCAGAGCTGGGGAATCAGAGGTGGGGAATCAAAGTTGGGGAATCAGAGGCGGGGACTTAGATATGGGGAAACAGAGGTGGGGAATCAGAGGCGGGGAAACAGAGGCAGGGAATCAGATATGGGGAATCAGAGGTGGGGAATCAGAGGCAGGGAATTAGATGTGCGGAATCAGAAATGGGGAATCAGAGGCAGGGAATCAGAATCAGAAGCAGGGAATCAGAGGCCGGGAATCAGAGGCCGGAATCAGATGCCAGGAATAAGATGCCGGGAATCAGAGTCCGCGAATCAGAGTCCGGGAATCAGAGATGGGGAATCAGAGGCGGGGAGTGAGATATGGGGAATCAGAGGCGGGGAATCACAGGCGGGGAAACAGAGGCGAGGAATCAGATATGGGGAATCAGAGGTGGCGAATCAAAGGCGGTGAATCAGAGATGGGGAATCAGAGGCGGGGAATGAGAGAAAGGGAATCAAACACGGGGAATCAGAGGCAAGGAATCAGAGCTGGGTTATCAGAGGCGGGGAATCAGAGTTGGGGAATCAGAGGCGGGGAATCAGAGCTGGGGAATCAGAGGTGGGGAATAAGAGGCAGGGAATCGGATGTGCGGAATCAGAGATGGGGAATCAGAGGTGGGAAATTCAGAGGCGGGGAATCAGAGATGGGGAATCAGACGCGGGGAATCAGAGGCGGGGAATCAGAGCTGGAGAATCAGAGGCGGGGAATCAGTGGCAGGGAATCAGAGGCGGGGAAACAGAGGCAGGGAATCAGAGGCAGGGAATCAGACACGGGGAATCAGAGGCGGGGAATCAGAGCTGGGGAATCAGAGGCCGGGAATCAGAGTTGGGGAATCAGAGGCGGGGAATCAGATATGGAGAATCAGAGGTGGGGAAACAGGGGTGGGGAATCAGTCTCAGGGAATCAGAGAAGGGGAATCAGAGGCGGGGAATCAGAGGCAGGGAATCAGACACGTGGAATCAGAGGCGGGGAATCAGGGATGGGGAATCAGAGGCTGGTAATCAGAGGTGGGGAATCGGAGTCCGGGAATCAGAGATGGGGAATCAGAGGCGGGGAATCAGATATGGGGAATCAGAGGCGGGGAATCACACGCGGGGAAACAGAGGCGGTGAATCAGATATGGCGAATCAGTGGTGGCGAATCAGAGGTAGAGGATCAGAGATGGTGAAGCAGAGGTGGGGAATCAGATGTGATGAATAAGAGATTGGGAATCAGAGGCGGGGTATCAGAGGTGGGGAATCAGAGTCCGGGAATCAGAGATGGGGAATCAGAGTTGGGGAATCAGAGGCGGGGAATCAGATATGGGGAAACAGAGGCGGGGAATCAGAGGCAGGGAAACAGAGGCGGGGAATCTGATATGGGGAATCAGAGGTGGCGAATGAAAGGCGGTGACTCAGAGATGGGGAATCAGAGGCGGGGAATCTGAGGCAGTGAATCAAACACGGGGAATCAGAGGTGGGGAACTCAGAGCTGGGGAATCAGAGGCGGGGAATCAGAGTTGGGGAATCAGAGGCGGGGAATCAGATATGGGGAAACAGAGGTGGGGAATCAGAGGCAGGGAAACAGAGGTGGGGAATCAGATATGGGGAATCAGAGGTGGGGAATCAGAGGTTGGGAAACAGAGGCAGGGAATCAGAGGTGGGGAGTCAGAGGTGGGGAATCAGAGGCAGGGAATCAGATGTGCGGAATCAGAGATGGGGAATCAGAGGCAGCGAATCAGAGGCGGGGAACCAGAGGCGGGGAATCAGAGGCCAGGTATCAGAACCGGGAATGAGAGGCCAGGAATCAGAGGCCGGGAATCAGAGGCCGGGAATCAGAGATGGGGAATCAGAGGCGGGGAATCAGAGGCGGGCAATCAGAGGCGGGGAATCAGAGGCGCAGACACAGAGGCGGGGTATCAGATATGGGGAATCAGAGGTGGGGAATCAGGGGCGGGGTATCAGAGGCTGGGTATCAGACACGGGGATTCAGAGGCGGGGAATCAGAGATGGGGAATCAGAGGCGGGGAATCAGAGGCGTGGAATCAGAGGCGGGGAATCAGAGGCAGGGATTCGGATGTGCGGAATCAGAGGCGGGGAATCAGAGGCGGGAAAACATAGGTGGGGAATCAGATACGGGGAATCAGAGGTGGGGAATGAGAGGCAGGGAATCAGAGGTGGGGATTCAGAGGCGGGGAATCAGAGCTGGGGAATCGGAGGCAGGGAATCAGAGGCGGGGAATCAGAGGCGGGGAATGAGAGGCAGGGAATCAGATATGGGGATTCAGAGGTGGGGAATCAGAGGTTGGGAATCAGAGGCGGGGAATTAGATATGGGGAAACAGAGGCGGGGAATCAGAGGTGGGGAAACAGAGTTGGGGAATCAGAGGCGGGGAATCAGAGTTGGGGAATCAGAGGTGGGGAATCAGAGGTGGGGAATCAGGGGCGGGGAATCAGAGGTGCGGAAACAGAGGCGGGGAATCAGATATGGGGAATCAGAGGTGGGGAATCAGGGGCGGGGTATCAGAGGCTGGGTATCAGACACGAGGATTCAGAGGCGGGAAATCAGAGATGGGGATTCAGAGGCGGGGAATCAGAGGCAGGGAATCAGACGCGGGGAATCAGAGGCGGGGAATCAGAGTCCAGGAATCAGAGGCGGGGAATCAGAGTTGGGGAATCAGAGGCAGGGAATCAAACACGGTGAATCAGAGGCAGGGAATCAGAGCTGGAGAATCAGAGGCGGGGAATCAGAGTTGGGGAATCAGAGGCGGGAAATCAGATATGGGGAAACAGAGGCGGGGAATCAGAGGCAGGGAAACACAGGTGGGGAATCAGATATGGGGAATCAGAGGTGGGGAATCAGAGGTTTGGAAACAGAGACAGGGAATCAGAGGCGGGGAGTCAGAGGCGGGGAATCAAAGGCAGGGAATCAGATGTGCGGAATCAGAGATGGGGAATCAGAGGCAGCGAAAAAGAGGTGGGGAACCAGAGGCGGGGAATCAGAGGCCGGGAATTAGAGGCCGGGAATGAGAGGCCGGGAATCAGAGGCCGGGGAATCATAGGCGGGGAATCAGAGATGGGGAATCAGAGGCGGGGAATCAAACACGGGGAATCAGAGCTGGGGAATCAGAGGCGGGGAATCAGAGTTGGGGAATCAGATTTGGGGAATCAGAGGTGGGGAATCAGGGGCGGGGAATCAGTGGCAGGGAATCAGAGGCGGGGAATCAGAGGCGGGGAATCAGAGGCAGGGAATCAGACACGGGGAATCAGAGGCGGGGAATCAGAGATGGGGAATCAGAGGCAGTGAATCAGAGGCAGGGAATCGGACGCCGGGAATCAGGGGCGGGGAATCAGAGCTGGGGAATCAGAGGCCGGGAATCAGAGTTGGGGAATCAGAGGCGGGGAATCAGATATGGAGAATCAGAGGTGGGGAATCAGGGGCGGGGAATCAGTCGCAGGGAATCAGAGAAGGGGAATCAGAGGCGGGGAGTCTGAGGCAGGGAATCAGACACGTGGAATCAGAGGCGGGGAATCAGGGATGGGGAATCAGAGGCTGGTAATCAGAGGTGGGGAATCAGAGTCCGGGAATCAGAGATGGGGAATCAGAGGCGGGGAATCAGATATGGGGAATCAGAGGCGGGGAATCAGAGGCGGGGAAACAGAGGCGGTGAATCAGATATGGCGAATCAGTGGTGGCGAATCAGAGGTAGAGAATCAGAGATGGGGAAGCAGAGGTGGGGAATCAGATGTGATGAATAAGAGATGGGGAATCAGAGGCGGGGTATCAGAGGTGGGGAATCAGAGTCCGGGAATCAGAGATGGGGAATCAGAGGCGGGGAATCAGATATGGGGAATCAGAGGCAGGGAATCAGAGGCTGGGAATCAGATGCAGGGAATCAGATGCGGGGATCAAAGGCGGGGAATCAGAGCTGGGGAATCAGAGGTGGGGAATCAGAGTTGGGGAATCAGAGGCGGGGACTTAGATATGGGGAAACAGAGGCGGGGAATCAGAGGCGGGGAAACAGAGGCGGGGAATCGGATATGGGGAATCAGAGGTGGGGAATCAGAGGCAGGGAATTAGATGTGCGGAATCAGAGATGGGCAATCAGAGGCAGGGTATCAGAATCAGAAGCAGGGAATAAGACGCGGGGAATCAGAGGCGGGGAATCAGAGCTGGGGAAGCAGAGGCAGTGAATCTGAGGCGGGGAATCAGAGGCAGGGAATCGGATGTGCGGAATCAGAGATGGGGAATCAGAGGTGGGGAATCAGAGGCAGTGAATCAAACATGGGTAATCAGAGGCGGGGAATCAGAGGCAGGAATTCAGACACGGGGAAACAGAGGCGGGGAATCAGAGGTGGGCAAATAGAGGCGGGGAATCAGATATGGGGAAACAGAGGCGGGGAATCAGAGGCGGGGAAACAGAGGCGGGGAATCAGATATGGGGAATCAGAGGTGGGGAATCAGAGGTTGGGAATCAGAGGCAGGGAATCAGAGGCTGGGAATCAGATGCAGGGAATCAGATGCGTGGAATCAGAGGCGGGGAATCAGAGCTGGGGAATCAGAGGTGGGGAATCAAAGTTGGGGAATCAGAGGCGGGGACTTAGATATTGGGAAACAGAGGCGGGGAATCAAAGCGGGGAAACAGAGGCGGGGAATCAGACATGGGTAATCAGAGGCGGGGAATCAGAGGCAGGAAATCAGAAACGGGGAATCAGAGGCGGGGAATCAGAGCTGGGAAATTAAAGGCAGGGAATCAGAGTTGGGGATTCAGAGGCGGGGAATCAGATATGGGGAAACAGAGGCGGGGAATCAGAGGCGGGTAAATAGAGGCGGGGAATCAGATATGGGGAAACAGAGGCGGGGAATCAGAGGCGGGGAAACAGAGGCGGGGAATCAGATATGGGGAATCAGAGGTGGGGAATCAGAGGTTGGGAATCAGAGGCAGGGAATCAGAGGCTGGGAATCAGATGCAGGGAATCAGTTGCGGGGAATCAGAGGCGGGGAATCAGAGCTGGGGTATCAGAGGTGGGGAATCAAAGTTGGGGAATCAGAGGCGGGGACTTAGATATGGGGAAACAGAGGTGCGGAATCAGAGGCAGGGAAACAGAGGCAGGGAATCAGATATGGGGAATCAGAGGTGGGGAATCAGAGGCAGGGAATTAGATGTGCGGAATCAGAAATGGGGAATCAGAGGCAGGGAATCAGAATCAGAAGCAGGGAATCAGAGGCCGGGAATCACAGGCCGGAATCAGATGCCAGGAATAAGAGGCCGGGAATCAGAGTCCGCGAATCAGAGTCCGGGAATCAGAGATGGGGAATCAGAGGCGGGGAGTGAGATATGGGGAATCAGAGGCGGGGAATCACAGGCGGGGAAACAGAGGCGAGGAATCAGATATGGGGAATCAGAGGTGGCGAATCAAAGGCGGTGAATCAGAGATGGGGAATCAGAGGCGGGGAATGAGAGAAAGGGAATCAAACACGGGGAATCAGAGGCGGGGAATCAGAGCTGGGTTATCAGAGGCGGGGAATCAGAGTTGGGGAATCAGAGGCGGGGAATCAGAGCTGGGGAATCAGAGGTGGGGAATCAGAGGCAGGGAATCGGATGTGCGGAATCAGAGATGGGGAATCAGAGGTGGGAAATTCAGAGGCGGGGAATCAGAGATGGGGATTCAGAGGCGGGGAATCAGAGGCAGGGAATCAGACGCGGGGAATCAGAGGCGGGGAATCAGAGTCCAGGAATCAGAGGCGGGGAATCAGAGTTGGGGAATCAGAGGCAGGGAATCAAACACGGTGAATCAGAGGCAGGGAATCAGAGCTGGAGAATCAGAGGCGGGGAATCAGAGGTGGGGAATCAGGGGCGGGGAATCAGTGGCAGGGAATCAGAGGCGGGGAAACAGAGGCAGGGAATCAGAGGCAGGGAATCAGACACGGGGAATCAGAGGCGGGGAATCAGAGATGGGGAATCAGAGCTGGGGAATCAGAGGCCGGGAATCAGAGTTGGGGAATCAGAGGCGGGGAATCAGATATGGAGAATCAGAGGTGGGGAAACAGGGGCGGGGAATCAGTCTCAGGGAATCAGAGAAGGGGAATCAGAGGCGGGGAATCAGAGGCAGGGAATCAGACACGTGGAATCAGAGGCGGGGAATCAGGGATGGGGAATCAGAGGCTGGTAATCAGAGGTGGGGAATCAGAGTCCGGGAATCAGAGATGGGGAATCAGAGGCGGGGAATCAGATATGGGGAATCAGAGGCGGGGAATCACAGGCGGGGAAACAGAGGCGGTGAATCAGATATGGCGAATCAGTGGTGGCGAATCAGAGGTAGAGGATCAGAGATGGTGAAGCAGAGGTGGGGAATCAGATGTGATGAATAAGAGATGGGGAATCAGAGGCGAGGTATCAGAGGCGGAAATAAGATATGGGGAAACAGAGGCGGGGAATCAGAGGCAGGGAAACAGAGGCGGGGAATCTGATATGGGGAATCAGAGGTGGCGAATGAAAGGCGGTGACTCAGAGATGGGGAATCAGAGGCGGGGAATCAGAGTTGGGGAATCAGAGGCGGGGAATCAGATATGGGGAAACAAAGGTGGGGAATCAGAGGCAGGGAAACAGAGGCAGGGAATCAGAGGTGGGGAGTCAGAGGTGGGGAATCAGAGGCAGGGAATCAGATGTGCGGAATCAGAGATGGGGAATCAGAGGCAGCGAATCAGAGGCGGGGAACCAGAGGCGGGGAATCAGAGGCCAGGTATCAGAACCGGGAATGAGAGGCCGGGAATCAGAGGCCGGGAATCAGAGGCCGGGAATCAGAGATGGGGAATCAGAGGCGGGGAATCAAACACGGGGAATCAGAGCTGGGGAATTAGAGGCGGGGAATCAGAGTTGGGGAATCAGAGGCGGGGAATCAGATATGGGGAAACAGAGGCGGGGAATCAGAGGCGGGCAATCAGAGGCGGGGAATCAGAGGCGCAGAAACAGAGGCGGGGTATCAGATATGGGGAATCAGAGGTGGGGAATCAGGGACGGGGTATCAGAGGCTGGGTATCAGACACGGGGATTCAGAGGCGGGGAATCAGAGATGGGGAATCAGAGGCAGGGAATCAGACACGGGGAATCAGAGGCGGGGAATCAGAGCCTGGGAATCAAAGGCGGGGATTCAGAGGCGGGGAATCAGATACGGGGAATCAGAGGTGGGGAATGAGAGGCAGGGAATCAGAGTTGGGGATTCAGAGGCGGGGAATCAGAGCTGGGGAATCGGAGGCAGGGAATCAGAGGCGGGGAATCAGAGGCGGGGAATGAGAGGCAGGGAATCAGATATGGGGATTCAGAGGTGGGGAATCAGAGGTTGGGAATCAGAGGCGGGGAATTAGATATGGGGAAACAGAGGCGGGTAATCAGAGGTGGGGAAACAGAGTTGGGGAATCAGAGGCAGGGAATCAGAGTTGGGGAATCAGAGGTGGGGAATCAGATATGGGGAAACAGAGGCGGGGAATCAGAGGCGGGCAAATAGAGGCGGGGAATCAGATATGGGGAAACAGAGGCGGGGAATCAGAGGCGGGGAAACAGAGGCGGGGAATCAGAGGCAGGGAATCAGATATGGGGAATCAGAGGTGGGGAATCAGAGGTTGGGAATCAGAGGCAGGGAATCAGAGGCTGGGAATCAGATGCAGGGAATCAGATGCGGGGAATCAGAGGCGGGGAATCAGAGCTGGGGAATCAGAGGTGGGGAATCAAAGTTGGGGAATCAGAGGCGGGGACTTAGATATGGGGAAACAGAGGTGGGGAATCAGAGGCGGGGAAACAGAGGCAGGGAATCAGATATGGGGAATCAGAGGTGGGGAATCAGAGGCAGGGAATTAGATGTGCGGAATCAGAAATGGGGAATCAGAGGCAGGGAATCAGAATCAGAAGCAGGGAATCAGAGGCCGGGAATCAGAGGCCGGAATCAGATGCCAGGAATAAGATGCCGGGAATCAGAGTCCGCGAATCAGAGTCCGGGAATCAGAGATGGGGAATCAGAGGCGGGGAGTGAGATATGGGGAATCAGAGGCGGGGAATCACAGGCGGGGAAACAGAGGCGAGGAATCAGATATGGGGAATCAGAGGTGGCGAATCAAAGGCGGTGAATCAGAGATGGGGAATCAGAGGCGGGGAATGAGAGAAAGGGAATCAAACACGGGGAATCAGAGGCGGGGAATCAGAGCTGGGTTATCAGAGGCGGGAAATCAGAGTTGGGGAATCAGAGGCGGGGAATCAGAGCTGGGGAATCAGAGGTGGGGAATAAGAGGCAGGGAATCGGATGTGCGGAATCAGAGATGGGGAATCAGAGGTGGGAAATTCAGAGGCGGGGAATCAGAGATGGGGAATCAGACGCGGGGAATCAGAGGCGGGGAATCAGAGCTGGAGAATCAGAGGCGGGGAATCAGTGGCAGGGAATCAGAGGCGGGGAAACAGAGGCAGGGAATCAGAGGCAGGGAATCAGACACGGGGAATCAGAGGCGGGGAATCAGAGATGGGGAATCAGAGGCAGTGAATCAGAGGCAGGGAATCGGATGCCGGGAATCAGAGGCGGGGAATCAGAGCTGGGGAATCAGAGGCCGGGAATCAGAGTTGGGGAATCAGAGGCGGGGAATCAGATATGGAGAATCAGAGGTGGGGAAACAGGGGTGGGGAATCAGTCTCAGGGAATCAGAGAAGGGGAATCAGAGGCGGGGAATCAGAGGCAGGGAATCAGACACGTGGAATCAGAGGCGGGGAATCAGGGATGGGGAATCAGAGGCTGGTAATCAGAGGTGGGGAATCAGAGTCCGGGAATCAGAGATGGGGAATCAGAGGCGGGGAATCAGATATGGGGAATCAGAGGCGGGGAATCACACGCGGGGAAACAGAGGCGGTGAATCAGATATGGCGAATCAGTGGTGGCGAATCAGAGGTAGAGGATCAGAGATGGTGAAGCAGGGGTGGGGAATCAGATGTGATGAATAAGAGATGGGGAATCAGAGGCGGGGTATCAGAGGTGGGGAATCAGAGTCCGGGAATCAGAGATGGGGAATCAGAGTTGGGGAATCAGAGGCGGGGAATCAGATATGGGGAAACAGAGGCGGGGAATCAGAGGCAGGGAAACAGAGGCGGGGAATCTGATATGGGGAATCAGAGGTGGCGAATGAAAGGCGGTGACTCAGAGATGGGGAATCAGAGGCGGGGAATCTGAGGCAGGGAATCAAACACGGGGAATCAGAGGTAGGGAACTCAGAGCTGGGGAATCAGAGGCGGGGAATCAGAGTTGGGGAATCAGAGGCGGGGAATCAGATATGGGGAAACAGAGGTGGGGAATCAGAGGCAGGGAAACAGAGGTGGGGAATCAGATATGGGGAATCAGAGATGGGGAATCAGAGGCAGCGAATCAGAGGCGGGGAACCAGAGGCGGGGAATCAGAGGCCAGGTATCAGAACCGGGAATGAGAGGCCGGGAATCAGAGGCCGGGAATCAGAGGCCGGGAATCAGAGATGGGGAATCAGAGGCGGGGAATCAGAGGCGGGCAATCAGAGGCGGGGAATCAGAGGCACAGAAACAGAGGCGGGGTATCAGATATGGGGAATCAGAGGTGGGGAATCAGGGGCGGGGTATCAGAGGCTGGGTATCAGACACGGGGATTCAGAGGCGGGGAATCAGAGATGGGGAATCAGAGGCGGGGAATCAGAGGCGTGGAATCAGAGGCGGGGAATCAGAGGCAGGGATTCGGATGTGCGGAATCAGAGGCGGGGAATCAGAGGCGGGAAAACATAGGTGGGGAATCAGATACGGGGAATCAGAGGTGGGGAATGAGAGGCAGGGAATCAGAGGTGGGGATTCAGAGGCGGGGAATCAGAGCTGGGGAATTGGAGGCAGGGAATCAGAGGCGGGGAATCAGAGGCGGGGAATGAGAGGCAGGGAATCAGATATGGGGATTCAGAGGTGGGGAATCAGAGGTTGGGAATCAGAGGCGGGGAATTAGATATGGGGAAACAGAGGCGGGGAATCAGAGGTGGGGAAACAGAGTTGGGGAATCAGAGGCGGGGAATCAGAGTTGGGGAATCAGAGGTGGGGAATCAGAGGTGGGGAATCAGGGGCGGGGAATCAGAGGTGCGGAAACAGAGGCGGGGAATCAGATATGGGGAATCAGAGGTGGGGAATCAGGGGCGGGGTATCAGAGGCTGGGTATCAGACACGAGGATTCAGAGGCGGGTAATCAGAGATGGGGATTCAGAGGCGGGGAATCAGAGGCAGGGAATCAGACGCGGGGAATCAGAGGCGGGGAATCAGAGTCCAGGAATCAGAGGCGGGGAATCAGAGTTGGGGAATCAGAGGCAGGGAATCAAACACGGTGAATCAGAGGCAGGGAATCAGAGCTGGAGAATCAAGGCGGGGAATCAGAGTTGGGGAAACAGAGGCGGGAAATCAGATATGGGGAAACAGAGGCGGGGAATCAGAGGCAGGGAAACACAGGTGGGGAATCAGATATGGGGAATCAGAGGTGGGGAATCAGAGGTTGGGAAACAGAGACAGGGAATCAGAGGCGGGGAGTCAGAGGCGGGGAATCAAAGGCAGGGAATCAGATGTGCGGAATCAGAGATGGGGAATCAGAGGAAGCGAAAAAGAGGTGGGGAACCAGAGGCGGGGAATCAGAGGCCGGGAATTAGAGGCCGGGAATGAGAGGCCGGGAATCAGAGGCCGGGGAATCATAGGCGGGGAATCAGAGATGGGGAATCAGAGGCGGGGAATCAAACACGGGGAATCAGAGCTGGGGAATCAGAGGCGGGGAATCAGAGTTGGGGAATCAGATTTGGGGAATCAGAGGTGTGGAATCAGGGGCGGGGAATCAGTGGCAGGGAATCAGAGGCGGGGAATCAGAGGCGGGGAATCAGAGGCAGGGAATCAGACACGGGGAATCAGAGGCGGGGAATCAGAGATGGGGAATCAGAGGCAGTGAATCAGAGGCAGGGAATCGGACGCCGGTAATCAGGGGCGGGGAATCAGAGCTGGGGAATCAGAGGCCGGGAATCAGAGTTGGGGAATCAGAGGCGGGGAATCAGATATGGAGAATCAGAGGTGGGGAATCAGGGGCGGGGAATCAGTCGCAGGGAATCAGAGAAGGGGAATCAGAGGCGGGGAGTCAGAGGCAGGGAATCAGACACGTGGAATCAGAGGCGGGGAATCAGGGATGGGGAATCAGAGGCTGGTAATCAGAGGTGGGGAATCAGAGTCCGGGAATCAGAGATGGGGAATCAGAGGCGGGGAATCAGATATGGGGAATCAGAGGCGGGGAATCAGAGGCGGGGAAACAGAGGCGGTGAATCAGATATGGCGAATCAGTGGTGGCGAATCAGAGGTAGAGAATCAGAGATGGGGAAGCAGAGGTGGGGAATCAGATGTGATGAATAAGAGATGGGGAATCAGAGGCGGGGTATCAGAGGTGGGGAATCAGAGTCCGGGAATCAGAGATGGGGAATCAGAGGCGGGGAATCAGATATGGGGAATCAGAGGCGGGGAATCAGAGGCGGGAAAACAGAGGCGGTGAATCAGATATGGGGAATCAGAGGTGGCGAATCAGAGGTAGAGAATCAGAGATGGGGAAGCAGAGGTGGGGAATCAGATGTGATGAATTAGAGATGGGGAATCAGAGGCGGGGTATCAGAGACGGCCAATCAGAGGTGGGGAATCAGAGGCGGGGAATAAGAAATGGGGAATCAGAGGTGGGGAATCAGGGGCGGGGAATCAGTGGCAGGGAATCAGAGTCCGGGAATCAGAGGCGGGGAATCAGAACTGGGGAATCAGAGGCGGGGAATCAGAGTTGGGGAATCAGAGGAGGGGAAACAGATATGGGTAAACAGAGGCGGGGAATCAGAGGCAGGGAAACAGAGGCGGGGAATCAGATATAGGGAATCAGAGGTGGGGAATTAGAGTTTGCGAATCTGAGGCAGGGAATCAGAGGCGGGGAATCAGAGGCGTGGAATCAGAGGCAGGGAATCGGATGTGCGGAATCAGAGATGGGGAATCAGAGGTGGGGAATCAGAGGTGGTGAATCAGATATGGGAAATCAGAGGCGGGGAATCAGAGGCAGGGAATCAGACGTGGAGAATCAGAGGCGGGGAATCATAGCTGGCAAATCAGAGGCAGGGAATCAGTGGCGGGGAATCAGAGGCGGGGAATCAGAGCTGGGGAATCAGAGGCGGGGAATCAGAGGTGGGGAATCAGAGGCGTGGAATAAGATATGGGGAAACAGAGGCGGGGAATCAGAGGTGGGGAAACAGAGGCGGGGAATCAGATATGGGGAATCAGAGGTGGGGAGTCAGAGGCAGGGAATCAGATGTGCGGAATCAGAGATGGGGAATCAGAGGCGGGGAATGAAATATGGGGAATCAGAGGCGGGGAACCAGAGGCGGGGATACAGAGGCGGGGAATCTGATATGGCAAATCAGAGGTGGCGAATCAAAGGCGGTGAATCGGAGATGGGGAATCAGACACGGGGAATCAGAGGCAGTGAATCAAACACGGGGAATCAGAGGCGGGGAATCAGAGCTGGGGAATCAGAGGCGGGGAATCAGAGTTGGGGAATCAGAGGCGTGGAATCAGATATCGGGAAACAGAGGTGGGGAATCAGAGGCAGGGAAACAGAGGTGGGGAATCAGATATGGGGAATCAGAGGTGGGGAATCAGAGGTTGGGAAACAGAGGCAGGGAATCAGAGGCGGGGAGTCAGAGGTGGGGAATCAGAGGCAGGGAATCAGATGTGCGGAATCAGAGATGGGGAATCAGAGGCAGCGAATCAGAGGCGGGGAACCAGAGGCGGGGAATCAGAGGCCAGGTATCAGAGGCCGGGAATGAGAGGCCGGGAATCAGAGGCCGGGAATCAGAGGCCGGGAATCAGAGATGGGGAATCAGAGGCGGGGAATCAAACACGGGGAATCAGAGCTGGGGAATCAGAGGCGGGGAATCAGAGTTGGGGAATCAGAGGCGGGGAATCAGAGTTGGGGAAACAGAGGCGGGAAATCAGATATGGGGAAACAGAGGCGGGGAATCAGAGGCAGGGAAACACAGGTGGGGAATCAGATATGGGGAATCAGAGGTGGGGAATCAGAGGTTGGGAAACAGAGACAGGGAATCAGAGGCGGGGAGTCAGAGGCGGGGAATCAAAGGCAGGGAATCAGATGTGCGGAATCAGAGATGGGGAATCAGAGGCAGCGAAAAAGAGGTGGGGAACCAGAGGCGGGGAATCAGAGGCCGGGAATTAGAGGCCGGGAATGAGAGGCCGGGAATCAGAGGCCGGGGAATCATAGGCGGGGAATCAGAGATGGGGAATCAGAGGCGGGGAATCAAACACGGGGAATCAGAGCTGGGGAATCAGAGGCGGGGAATCAGAGTTGGGGAATCAGATTTGGGGAATCAGAGGTGGGGAATCAGGGGCGGGGAATCAGTGGCAGGGAATCAGAGGCGGGGAATCAGAGGCGGGGAATCAGAGGCAGGGAATCAGACACGGGGAATCAGAGGCGGGGAATCAGAGATGGGGAATCAGAGGCAGTGAATCAGAGGCAGGGAATCGGACGCCGGTAATCAGGGGCGGGGAATCAGAGCTGGGGAATCAGAGGCCGGGAATCAGAGTTGGGGAATCAGAGGCGGGGAATCAGATATGGAGAATCAGAGGTGGGGAATCAGGGGCGGGGAATCAGTCGCAGGGAATCAGAGAAGGGGAATCAGAGGCGGGGAGTCAGAGGCAGGGAATCAGACACGTGGAATCAGAGGCGGGGAATCAGGGATGGGGAATCAGAGGCTGGTAATCAGAGGTGGGGAATCAGAGTCCGGGAATCAGAGATGGGGAATCAGAGGCGGGGAATCAGATATGGGGAATCAGAGGCGGGGAATCAGAGGCGGGGAAACAGAGGCGGTGAATCAGATATGGCGAATCAGTGGTGGCGAATCAGAGGTAGAGAATCAGAGATGGGGAAGCAGAGGTGGGGAATCAGATGTGATGAATAAGAGATGGGGAATCAGAGGCGGGGTATCAGAGGTGGGGAATCAGAGTCCGGGAATCAGAGATGGGGAATCAGAGGCGGGGAATCAGATATGGGGAATCAGAGGCGGGGAATCAGAGGCGGGAAAACAGAGGCGGTGAATCAGATATGGGGAATCAGAGGTGGCGAATCAGAGGTAGAGAATCAGAGATGGGGAAGCAGAGGTGGGGAATCAGATGTGATGAATTAGAGATGGGGAATCAGAGGCGGGGTATCAGAGACGGCCAATCAGAGGTGGGGAATCAGAGGCGGGGAATAAGAAATGGGGAATCAGAGGTGGGGAATCAGGGGCGGGGAATCAGTGGCAGGGAATCAGAGTCCGGGAATCAGAGGCGGGGAATCAGAACTGGGGAATCAGAGGCGGGGAATCAGAGTTGGGGAATCAGAGGAGGGGAAACAGATATGGGTAAACAGAGGCGGGGAATCAGAGGAAGGGAAACAGAGGCGGGGAATCAGATATAGGGAATCAGAGGTGGGGAATTAGAGTTTGCGAATCTGAGGCAGGGAATCAGACGCGGGGAATCAGAGGCGTGGAATCAGAGGCAGGGAATCGGATGTGCGGAATCAGAGATGGGGAATCAGAGGTGGGGAATCAGAGGTCGTGAATCAGAGATGGGAAATCAGAGGCGGGGAATCAGAGGCAGGGAATCAGACGTGGAGAATCAGAGGCGGGGAATCATAGCTGGCAAATCAGAGGCAGGGAATCAGTGGCGGGGAATCAGAGGCGGGGAATCAGAGCTGGGGAATCAGAGGCGGGGAATCAGAGGTGGGGAATCAGAGGCGTGGAATAAGATATGGGGAAACAGAGGCGGGGAATCAGAGGTGGGGAAACAGAGGCGGGGAATCAGATATGGGGAATCAGAGGTGGGGAGTCAGAGGCAGGGAATCAGATGTGCGGAATCAGAGATGGGGAATCAGAGGCGGGGAATGAAATATTGGGAATCAGAGGCGGGGAACCAGAGGCGGGGATACAGAGGCGGGGAATCTGATATGGCAAATCAGAGGTGGCGAATCAAAGGCGGTGAATCGGAGATGGGGAATCAGACACGGGGAATCAGAGGCAGTGAATCAAACACGGGGAATCAGAGGCGGGGAATCAGAGCTGGGGAATCAGAGGCGGGGAATCAGAGTTGGGGAATCAGAGGCGTGGAATCAGATATCGGGAAACAGAGGTGGGGAATCAGAGGCAGGGAAACAGAGGTGGGGAATCAGATATGGGGAATCAGAGGTGGGGAATCAGAGGTTGGGAAACAGAGGCAGGGAATCAGAGGCGGGGAGTCAGAGGTGGGGAATCAGAGGCAGGGAATCAGATGTGCGGAATCAGAGATGGGGAATCAGAGGCAGCGAATCAGAGGCGGGGAACCAGAGGCGGGGAATCAGAGGCCAGGTATCAGAGGCCGGGAATGAGAGGCCGGGAATCAGAGGCCGGGAATCAGAGGCCGGGAATCAGAGATGGGGAATCAGAGGCGGGGAATCAAACACGGGGAATCAGAGCTGGGGAATCAGAGGCGGGGAATCAGAGTTGGGGAATCAGAGGCGGGGAATCAGATATGGGGAAACAGAGGCGGGGAATCAGAGGCGGGGAATCAGAGGCGGGGAATCAGAGGCGCAGAAACAGAGGCGGGGTATCAGATATGGGGAATCAGAGGTGGGGAATCAGGGGCGGGGTATCAGAGGCTGGGTATCAGACACGGGGATTCAGAGGCGGTGAATCAGAGATGGGGAATCAGAGGCGGGGAATCAGAGGAAGGGAATCAGACGCGGGGAATCAGAGGCGGGGAAACAGAGCCTGGGAATCAGAGGCGGGGATTCAGAGATGGGGAATCAGAGGCGGGGAATCAGAGGCAGGGAATCAGACGCGGGGAATCAGAGGCGGGGATTCATTGCTGGCAAATCAGAGGAGGGGAATCAGAGTTGGGGAATCAGAGGCGGGGAATCAGATATGGGGAAACAGAGGTGGGGAATCAGAGGCGGGGAAACAGAGGCGGGGAATCAGATATGGGGATTCAGAGGTGGGGAATCAGAGGTTGGGAATCAGTGGTTGGGAATCAGAGGCGGGGAATCAGAGGCAGGGAATCAGAGGCGGGGAATCAGAGGCGGGGAATCAGAGCTGGGGAATCAGAGGCGGGGAATCAGAGGTGGGGAATCTTAGGCGTGGAATTAGATATGGGGAAACAGAGTCGGGGAATCAGAGGCGGGGAAACAGATGCGGGGAATCAGATATGGGGAATCAGAGGTGGGGAATCAGAGGCATGGAATCAGATGTGCAGAATCAGAGATGGGGAATCAGAGGCGGGGAATGAGATATGGGGAATCAGAGGCGGGGAATCAGAGGCGGGGATACAGAGGCGGGGAATCTGATATGTGGAATCAGAGTTGGCGAATCAAAGGTGGTGAATCAGAGATGGGGAATCAGAGGTTGGGAATCAGAGGCAGGGAATCAGCGGCTGGGAATCAGATGCAGGGAATCAGATGCGGGGAATCAGAGCTGGGGAATCAGAGGTGGGGAATCAAAGTTGGGGAATCAGAGGCGGGGACTTAGATATGGGGAATCAGAGGCTGAGAATCAGATATGGGGAAACAGGGGCGGGGAATCAGAGGCGGGGAAACAGAGGCGGGGAATCAGATATGGGGAATCAGAGGTGTGGAATCAGAGGTTGGGAATCAGAGCTGGGGATTCAGAGGCGGGGAATTAGAGTTGGGGAATCAGAGGAGGGGAATCAGAGGCGGGGAAACAAGAGGCGGGGAATCAGATATGGGGAATCAGAGGCGGGGAATCAGAGGTTGGGAATCAGAGGCAGGGAATCAGAGGCGGGGAATCAGAGGCGGGGAATCAGAGGCAGGGAATCAGATGTGCGGAATCGGAGATGGGGAATCAGAGGCAGGGAATCAGAGGCGGGGAATCAGAGGTGGGGAATCAGAGGCCGGGAATCAGATATGGGGAAACAGAGGCGGGGAATCAGAGGCGGGGAAACAGAGGCGGGGAATCAGATATGGGGAATCAGAGGTGGGGAATCAGAGTTTGGGAATCAGAGGCAGGGAATCAGAGGCTTGGAATCAGATGCAGGGAATCAGATGCGGGGAATCCGAGGCGGGGAATCAAAGCTGGGGAATCAGAGGTGGGGAATCAGAGTTGGGGAATCAGAGGCGGGGACTTAGATATTGGGAAACAGAGGTGGGGAATCAGAGGCGGGGAAACAGAGGCGGGGAATCAGATATGGTGAATCAGAGGTGGGGAATCAGGAGCGGGGTATCAGTGGCAGGGAATCAGAGGCGGGAAATCAGAGGCCGGGAATCAGAGGCGGTGAATCAGAGGCGGGGAATCAGAGGCAGGGAATCGGATGTGCGGAATCAGAGATGGGGAATCAGAGGTGGGGAATCAGAGGCGGTGAATCAGACATGGGTAATCAGAGGCGGGGAATCAGAGGCAGGAAATCAGACACGGGGAATCAGAGGCGGGGAATCAGAGCTGGTGAATTAGATGCAGGGAATCAGAGTTGGGGATTCAGAGGCGGGGAATCAGATATGGGGAAACAGAGGTGGGGAATCAGAGGTGGGCAAATAGAGGCCGGGAATCAGATATGGGGAAACAGAGGCGGGGAATCAGAGGCGTGGAAACAGAGGTGGGGAATCAGATATGGGGAATCAGAGGTGGGGAATCAGAGGTTGGGAATCAGAGGCAGGGAATCGGAGGCTGGGAATCAGATGCAGGGAATCAGATGCGGGGATCAGAGGCGGGGAATCAGAGCTGGGGAATCAGAGTTGGGGAATCAGAGGCGGGGACTTAGATATGGGGAAACAGAGGCGGGGAATGAGAGGCGGGGAAACAGAGGCAGGGAATCAGATATGGGGAATCAGAGGTGGGGAATCAGAGGCAGGGAATCAGATGTGCGGAATCAGAGATGGGCAATCAGAGGCAGGGAATCAGAATCAGAAGCAGGGAATAAGACGCGGGGAATCAGAGGCGGGGAATCAGAGCTGGGGAAGCAGAGGCAGTGAATCTGAGGCGGGGAATCAGAGTCAGGGAATCGGATGTGCGGAATCAGAGATGGGGAATCAGAGGTGGGGAATCAGAGGCGGTGAATCAGACATGGGTAATCAGAGGCGGGGAATCAGAGGCAGGAATTCAGACACGGGGAATCAGAGGTGGGGAATCAGAGCTGGGAAATTAGAGGCGGGGAATCAGAGTTGGGGATTCAGAGGCGGGGAATCAGATATGGGGAAACAGAGGCGGGGAATCAGAGGCGGGCAAATAGAGGCGGGGAATCAGATATGGGGAAACAGAGGCGGGGAATCAGAGGCGGGGAAACAGAGGCGGGGAATCAGATATGGGGAATCAGAGGTGGGGAATCAGAGGTTGGGAATTAGAGGCAGGGAATCAGAGGCTGGGAATCAGATGCAGGGAATCAGATGCGTGGAATCAGAGGCGGGGAATCAGAGCTGGGGAATCAGAGGTGGGGAATCAAAGTTGGGGAATCAGAGGCGGGGACTTAGATATGGGGAAACAGAGGTGGGGAATCAGAGGCGGGGAAACAGAGTCGGGGAATCAGATATGGGGAATCAGAGGTGGGGAATCAGAGGCAGGGAATTAGATGTGCGGAATCACAAATGGGGAATCAGAGGCAGGGAATCAGAATCAGAAGCAGGGAATCAGAGTCCGGGAATCAGAGTCCGGGAATCAGAGATGGGGAATCAGAGGCGGGGAGTGAGATATGGGGAATCAGAGGCGGGGAATCACAGGCGGGGAAACAGAGGCGAGGAATCAGATATGGGGAATCAGAGGTGGCGAATCAAAGGCGGTGAATCAGAGATGGGGAATCAGAGGCGGGGAATGAGAGGCAGGGAATCAAACACGGGGAATCAGAGGTGGGGAATCAGAGCTGGGTTATCAGAGGCGGGGAATCAGAGTTGGGGAATCAGAGGCGGGGAATCAGAGCTGGGGAATCAGAGGTGGGGAATCAGAGTCGGGGAATCAGAGGCAGGGAATCGGATGTGCGGAATCAGAGATGGGGAATCAGAGGTGGGGAATCAGAGGCGGTGAATCTGAGATGGGGAATCAGAGGCGGGGAATCAGAGGCAGGATATCAGACACGGGGATTCAGAGGCTGGGAATCAGACGGGGGGAATCAAAGGCGGGGAATCAGAGCTGGGGAATCAGAGGCAGGGAATCAGAGTTGGGGATTCAGAGGCGGGGAATCAGATATGGGGAAACAGAGGCGGGGAATCAGAGGCGGGCAAACAGAGGCGGGGAATTAGATATGGGGAATCAGAGGTGGGGAATCAGAGGTGGTGAATCAGAGATGGGGAATCACAGGCGGGGAATCAGAGGCAGGGAATAGAACGCGGGGAATCAGAGGCAGGGAATCAGAGCTGGGGAATCAGAGGCGGGGAATCATAGTTGGGAATCAGAGGCGGGGAATCAGATATGGGGAAACAGAGGCGGGGAATCAGAGGCGGGGAAACAGAGGCGGGGAATCAGATATGGGGAATCGGATGCGGGGAATCAGAGGCGGGGAATCAGAGCTGGGGAATCAGAGGCGGGGAATCAGAGTTGGTGCATCAGAGGTGGGGAATTAGATATGGGGAAACAGAGGCGGGGAATCAGAGGCGGGGAAACAGAGGCGGGGAATCAGATATGGGGAATCAGAGGTGGGGAATCAGAGGCAGGGAATCAGATGTGCGGAATCAGAGATGGGGAATCAGAGGCAGGGAATCAGAATCAGAAGCGGGGAATCAGAGGCCTGGAATCAGATGCTGGGAATAAGAGGCCGGGAATCAGAGGTGGGGAATCAGAGTCCGGGAATCAGAGATTGGGATTAAAAGGCGGGGAATGAGATATGGAGAATCAGAGGCGGGGAATCAGAGGCGGAGAAACAGAGGTGGGGAATCAGATATGGGGAATCAGAGGTGGCGAATCAAAGGCGGTGAATCAGAGATGGGGAATCAGAGGCAGGGAATCAGAGGCAGGGAATCAAACACGGGGAATCAGAGGCGGGGAATCAGAGCTGGGGAATCAGAGGCGGGGAATCAGAGTTGGGGAATCAAAGGCGGGGAATCAGATATGGGGAAACAGGGGCGGGGAATCAGAGGCGGGGAAACAGAGGCGGGGAATCAGATATGGGGAATCAGAGGTGTGGAATCAGAGGTTGGGAATCAGAGGCAGGGAATCAGAGGCGGGGAAACAGAGGCAGGGAATCAGATCTGGGGAATCAGTGGCGGGGAAGTAGAGTTGGGGAATCAGAGGCGGGGAATCGGAGGCGGGGAAACAGAGGCGGGGAATCAAACACGGGGTATCAGAGGTGGGGAATCAGAGGTTGGGAATCAGAGGCAGGGAATCAGAGGCGGGGAATCAGAGGCGGGGAATCAGAGGCAGGGAATCAGATGTGCGGAATCGGAGATGGGGATTCAGATGCAAGAAATCAGAGGTGGGGAATCAGAGGCGGGGAATCAGAGGCCGGGAATCAGATATGGTGAAACAGAGGCGGGGAATCAGAGGCGGGGAAACAGAGGCGGGGAATCAGATATGGGGAATCAGAGGTGGGGAATCAGAGTTTGGGAATCAGAGGCAGGGAATCAGAGGCTTGGAATCAGATGCAGGGAATCAGATGCGGGGAATCAGAGGCGGGGAATCAGAGCTGTGGAATCAGTGGTGGGGAATCAGAGTTGGGGAATCAGAGGCGGGGACTTAGATATTTGGAAACAGATATGGGGAATCAGAGGCGGGGAAACAGAGGCGGGGAATCAGAAATGGGGAATCAGAGATTGGGAATCAGAGGCAGGGGATCAGATGTGCGGAATCAGAGATGGGGAATCAAAGGCAGGGAATCAGAATCAGAAGCAGGGAATCAGAGGCCGGGAATCAGAGGCCGGAATCAGATGCCGGGAATAAGAGGGCGGGAATCAGAGGTGGGGAATCAGAGTCCGGGAATCAGAGATGGGGATTCAGAGGCGGGGAATGAGATATGGGGAATCAGAGGCTGGGAATCAGACGGGGGGAATCAAAGGCGGGGAATCAGAGCTGGGGAATCAGAGGCAGGGAATCAGAGGCGGGCAAACAGAGGCGGGGAATTAGATATGGGGAATTAGAGGTGGGGAATCAGAGGTGGTGAATCAGAGATGGGGAATCACAGGCGGGGAATCAGAGGCAGGGAATAGAACGCGGGGAATCAGAGGCAGGGAATCAGAGCTGGGGAATCAGAGGCGGGGAATCATAGTGGGAATCAGAGGCGGGGAATCAGATATAGGGAAACAGAGGCGGGGAATCAGAGGCGGGGAAACAGAGGCGGGGAATCAGATATGGGGAATCGGATGCGGGGAATCAGAGGCGGGGAATCAGAGCTGGGGAATCAGAGGCGGGGAATCAGAGTTGGTGCATCAGAGGTGGGGAATTAGATATGGGGAAACAGAGGCGGGGAATCAGAGGCGGGGAAACAGAGGCGGGGAATCAGATATGGGGAATCAGAGGTGGGGAATCAGAGGCAGGGAATCAGATGTGCGGAATCAGAGATGGGGAATCAGAGGCAGGGAATCAGAATCAGAAGCGGGGAATCAGAGGCCTGGAATCAGATGCTGGGAATAAGAGGCCGGGAATCAGAGGTGGAGAATCAGAGTCCGGGAATCAGAGATTGGGATTAAAAGGCGGGGAATGAGATATGGAGAATCAGAGGCGGGGAATCAGAGGCGGGGTAACAGAGGTGGGGAATCAGATATGGGGAATCAGTGGTGGCGAATCAAAGGCGGTGAATCAGAGATGGGGAATCAGAGGCGGGGAATCAGAGGCGGGGAATCAAACACGGGGAATCAGAGGCGGGGAATCAGAGCTGGGGAATCAGAGGCGGGGAATCAGAGTTGGGGAATCAGAGGCGGGGAATCAGAGTTGGGGAAACAGAGGCGGGGAATCAGATATGGGGAATCAGAGGTGTGGAATCAGAGGTTGGGAATCAGAGGCAGGGAATCAGAGGCGGGGAAACAGAGGCAGGGAATCAGATCTGGGGAATCAGTGGCGGGGAAGTAGAGTTGGGGAATCAGAGGCGGGGAATCAGAGGCGGGGAAACAGAGGCGGGGAATCAAACACGGGGAATCAGAGGTGGGGAATCAGAGGTTGGGAATCAGAGGCAGGGAATCAGAGGCGGGGAATCAGAGGCGGGGAATCAGAGGCAGGGAATCAGATGTGCGGAATCGGAGATGGGGAATCAGATGCAAGAAATCAGAGGCGGGGAATCAGAGGCGGGGAATCAGAGGCCGGGAATCAGATATGGTGAAACAGAGGCGGGGAATCAGAGGCGGGGAAACAGAGGCGGGGAATCAGATATGGGGAATCAGAGGTGGGGAATCAGAGTTTGGGAATCAGAGGCATGGAATCAGAGGCTTGGAATCAGATGCAGGGAATCAGATGCGGGGAATCAGAGGCGGGGAATCAGAGCTGTGGAATCAGAGGTGGTGAATCAGAGTTGGGGAATCAGAGGCGGGGAAACAGAGGCAGGGAATCAGATCTGGGGAATCAGTGGCGGGGAAGTAGAGTTGGGGAATCAGAGGCGGGGAATCAGAGGCGGGGAAACAGATGCGGGGAATCAAACACGGGGAATCAGAGGTGGGGAATCAGAGGTTGGGAATCAGGGGCAGGGAATCAGAGGCGGGGAATCAGAGGCGGGGAATCAGAGGCAGGGAATCAGATGTGCGGAATCGGAGATGGGGAATCAGATGCAAGAAATCAGAGGCGGGGAATCAGAGGCGGGGAATCAGAGGCCGGGAATCAGATATGGTGAAACAGAGGCGGGGAATCAGAGGCGGGGAAACAGAGGCGGGGAATCAGATATGGGGAATCAGAGGTGGGGAATCAGAGTTTGGGAATCAGAGGCATGGAATCAGAGGCTTGGAATCAGATGCAGGGAATCAGATGCGGGGAATCAGAGGCGGGGAATCAGAGCTGTGGAATCAGTGGTGGGGAATCAGAGTTGGGGAATCAGAGGCGGGGACTTAGATATTTGGAAACAGATATGGGGAATCAGAGGCGGGGAAACAGAGGCGGGGAATCAGAAATGGGGAATCAGAGGTTGGGAATCAGAGGCAGGGGATCAGATGTGCGGAATCAGAGATGGGGAATCAAAGGCAGGGAATCAGAATCAGAAGCAGGGAATCAGAGGCCGGGAATCAGAGGCCGGAATCAGATGCCGGGAATAAGAGGGCGGGAATCAGAGGTGGGGAATCAGAGTCCGGGAATCAGAGATGGGGATTCAGAGGCGGGGAATGAGATATGGGGAATCAGAGGCTGGGAATCAGACGGGGGGAATCAAAGGCGGGGAATCAGAGCTGGGGAATCAGAGGCAGGGAATCAGAGGCGGGCAAACAGAGGCGGGGAATTAGATATGGGGAATTAGAGGTGGGGAATCAGAGGTGGTGAATCAGAGATGGGGAATCACAGGTGGGGAATCAGAGGCAGGGAATAGAACGCGGGGAATCAGAGGCAGGGAATCAGAGCTGGGGAATCAGAGGCGGGGAATCATAGTGGGAATCAGAGGCGGGGAATCAGATATAGGGAAACAGAGGCGGGGAATCAGAGGCGGGGAAACAGAGGCGGGGAATCAGATATGGGGAATCGGATGCGGGGAATCAGAGGCGGGGAATCAGAGCTGGGGAATCAGAGGCGGGGAATCAGAGTTGGTGCATCAGAGGTGGGGAATTAGATATGGGGAAACAGAGGCGGGGAATCAGAGGCGGGGAAACAGAGGCGGGGAATCAGATATGGGGAATCAGAGGTGGGGAATCAGAGGCAGGGAATCAGATGTGCGGAATCAGAGATGGGGAATCAGAGGCAGGGAATCAGAATCAGAAGCGGGGAATCAGAGGCCTGGAATCAGATGCTGGGAATAAGAGGCCGGGAATCAGAGGTGGAGAATCAGAGTCCGGGAATCAGAGATTGGGATTAAAAGGCGGGGAATGAGATATGGAGAATCAGAGGCGGGGAATCAGAGGCGGGGTAACAGAGGTGGGGAATCAGATATGGGGAATCAGTGGTGGCGAATCAAAGGCGGTGAATCAGAGATGGGGAATCAGAGGCGGGGAATCAGAGGCGGGGAATCAAACACGGGGAATCAGAGGCGGGGAATCAGAGCTGGGGAATCAGAGGCGGGGAATCAGAGTTGGGGAATCAGAGGCGGGGAATCAGAGTTGGGGAAACAGAGGCGGGGAATCAGATATGGGGAATCAGAGGTGTGGAATCAGAGGTTGGGAATCAGAGGCAGGGAATCAGAGGCGGGGAAACAGAGGCAGGGAATCAGATCTGGGGAATCAGTGGCGGGGATGTAGAGTTGGGGAATCAGAGGCGGGGAATCAGAGGCGGGGAAACAGAGGCGGGGAATCAAACACGGGGAATCAGAGGTGGGGAATCAGAGGTTGGGAATCAGAGGCAGGGAATCAGAGGCGGGGAATCAGAGGCGGGGAATCAGAGGCAGGGAATCAGATGTGCGGAATCGGAGATGGGGAATCAGATGCAAGAAATCAGAGGCGGGGAATCAGAGGCGGGGAATCAGAGGCCGGGAATCAGATATGGTGAAACAGAGGCGGGGAATCAGAGGCGGGGAAACAGAGGCGGGGAATCAGATATGGGGAATCAGAGGTGGGGAATCAGAGTTTGGGAATCAGAGGCATGGAATCAGAGGCTTGGAATCAGATGCAGGGAATCAGATGCGGGGAATCATAGGCGGGGAATCAGAGCTGTGGAATCAGAGGTGGTGAATCAGAGTTGGGGAATCAGAGGCGGGGACTTAGATATTGGGAAACAGAGGCGGGGAATCAGAGGCGGGGAAACAGAGGCGGGGAATCAGAAATGGGGAATCAGAGGTTGGGAATCAGAGGCAGGGGATCAGATGTGCGGAATCAGAGATGGGGAATCAAAGGCAGGGAATCAGAATCAGAAGCAGGGAATCAGAGGCCGGGAATCAGAGGCCGGAATCAGATGCCGGGAATAAGAGGCCGTGAATCAGAGGTGGGGAATCAGAGTCCGGGAATCAGAGATGGGGATTCAGAGGCGGGGAATGAGATATGGGGAATCAGAGGCGGGGAATCAGAGGCGGGGAAACAGAGGCGGGGAATCAGATATGGGGAATCAAAGGTAGGGAATCAGGGGCGGGGTATCAGTGGCAGGGAATCAGAGCGGGAAATCAGAGGCCGGGAATCAGAGGCGGTGAATCAGAGGCGGTGAATCAGAGGCAGGGAATCGGATGTGCGGAATCAGAGATGGGGAATCAGAGGTGGGGAATCAGAGGCGGTGAATCAGACATGGGTAATCAGAGGCGGGGAATCAGAGGCAGGAAATCAGACACGGGGAATCAGAGGCGGGGAATTAGAGCTGGGGAATTAGATGCAGGGAATCAGAGTTGGGGATTCAGAGGCGGGGAATCAGATATGGGGAAATAGAGGTGGGGAACCAGAGTTGGGCAAATAGAGGCGGGGAATCCGATATGGGGAAACAGAGGCGGGGAATCAGAGGCGTGGAAACAGAGGCGGGGAATCAGATATGGGGAATCAGAGGTGGGGAATCAGAGGTTGGGAATCAGAGGCAGGGAATCAGAGGCTGGGAATCAGATGCAGGGAATCAGATGCGGGGATCAGAGGCGGGGAATCAGAGCTGGGGAATCAGAGGTGGGGAATCAGAGTTGGGGAATCAGAGGCGGGGACTTAGATATGGGGAAACAGAGGCGGGGAATCAGAGGCGGGAAACAGAGGCGGGGAATCAGATATTGTGAATCAGAGGTGGGGAATCAGAGGCAGGGAATCAGATGTGCGGAATCAGAGATGGGGAATCAGAGGCAGGGAATCAGAATCAGAAGCAGGGAATAAGACGCGGGGAATCAGAGTCGGGGAATCAGAGCTGGGGAAGCAGAGGCAGTGAATCAGAGGCTGGGAATCAGAGGCAGGGAATCGGATGTGCGGAATCAGAGATGGGGAATCAGAGGTGGGGAATCAGAGGCGGTGAATCAGACATGGGTAATCAGAGGCGGGGAATCAGAGGCAGGAAATCAGACACGGGGAATGAGAGGCGGGGAATCAGAGCTGGGAAATTAGAGGCAGGGAATCAGAGTTGGGGATTCAGAGGCGGGGAATCAGATATGGGGAAACAGAGGCCGGGAATCAGAGGCGGGCAAATAGTGGCGGGGAATCAGATATGGGGAAACAGAGGCGGGGAATCAGAGGCGGGGAAACAGAGGCGGGGAATCAGATATGGGGAATCAGAGGTGGGGAATCAGAGGTTGGGAATCAGAGGCAGGGAATCAGAGGCTGGGAATCAGATGCAGGGAATCAGATGCGGGGTATCAGAGTAGGGGAATCAGAGCTGGGGAATCAGAGGTGGGGAATCAAAGTTGGGGAATCAGAGGCAGGGACTTAGATATGTGGAATCAGAGGCGGGGAATCAGATATGGGGAAACAGGGGCGGGGAATCAGAGGCGGGGAAACAGAGGCGGGGAATCAGATATGGGGAATCAGAGGTGTGGAATCAGATGTTGGGAATCAGAGGCAGGGAAACAGAGGCGGGGAAACAGAGGCGGGGAATCAGATATGGGGAATCAGAGGCGGGGAATCAGAGCTGGGAAATTAGAGGCAGGGAATCAGAGTTGGGGATTCAGAGGCGGGGAATCAGATATGGGGAAACAGAGGAGGGGAATCAGAGGCGGGCAAATAGAGGCGGGGAATCAGATATGGGGAAACAGAGGCGGGGAATCAGAGGCGGGGAAACAGAGGCGGGGAATCAGATATGGGGAATCAGAGGTGGGGAATCAGAGGTTGGGAATCAGAGGCAGGGAATCAGAGGCTGGGAATCAGATGCAGGGAATCAGATGCGGGGTATCAGAGGCGGGGAATCAGAGCTGGGGAATCAGAGGTGGGGAATCAAAGTTGGGGAATCAGAGGCGGGGATTTAGATATGGGGAATCAGAGGCGGGGAATCAGATATGGGGAAACAGGGGCGGGGAATCAGAGGCTGGGAAACAGAGGCGGGGAATCAGATATGGGGAATCAGAGGTGTGGAATCAGAGGTTGGGAATCAGAGGCAGGGAATTAGAGGCGGGGAAACAGAGGCGGGGAATCAGATATGGGGAATCAGAGGTGGCGAATCAAAGGCGGTGAAACAGAGATGGGGAATCAGGGCAGGGAATCAGAGGCAGGGAATCAAACACGGGGAATCAGAGCTGGGGAATCAGAGGCGGGGAATTAGAGTTGGGGAATCAGAGGAGGGGAATCAGAGGCGGGGAAACGGAGGCGGGGAATCAGATATGGGGAATCAGAGGTGGGGATTCAGAGGTTGGGAATCAGAGGCAGGGAATCAGATGTGCGGAATCGGAGATGGGGACTCAGAGGCAGGGAATCAGAGGCGGGGAATCAGAGGTGGGGAATCAGAGGCCGGGAATCAGATATGGGGAAACAGAGGCGGGGAATCAGAGGCGGGGAAACAGAGGCGGGGAATCAGATATGGGGTATCAGAGGTGGGGAATCAGAGGTTGGGAATCAGAGGCAGGTAATCAGAGGCTTGGAATCAGATGCAGGGAATCAGATGCGGGGAATCAGAGGCGGGGAATCAGAGCTGGGGAATCAGAGGTGGGGAATCAGAGTTGGGGAATCAGAGGCGGGGACTTAGATATTGAGAAACAGAGGCGGGGAATCAGAGGCGGGGAAACAGATGCGGGGAATCAGATATGGGGAATCAGAGGTGGGGAATCAGAGGCAGGGAATCAGATGTACGGAATCAGAGATGGGGAATCAGAGGCAGGGAATCAGAATCAGAAGCAGGGAATCAGAGGCCGGGAATCAGAGGCCGGAATCAGATGCCGGGAATAAGAGGCCGGGAATCAGAGGTGGGGAATCAGAGTCCGGGAATCAGAGATGGGGATTCAGAGGCGGGGAATTAGATATGGGGAATCAGAGGCGGGGAATCAGAGGCGGGGAAACAGAGGCGGGGAATCAGATATGGGGAATCAGAGGTGGGGAATCTGGGGCGGGGTATCAGTGGCAGGGAATCAGAGGCGGGAATTCAGAGGCCGGGAATCAGAGGCGGTGAATCAGAGGCGGGGAATCAGAGGCAGGGAATCGGATGTGCGGAATCAAAGATGGGGAATCAGAGGTGGGGAATCAGAGGCGATGAATCAGACATGGGTAATCAGAGGCGGGGAATCAGAGGCAGGAAATCAGACACTGGGAATCAGAGGCGGGGAATCAGAGCTTGGGAATTAGATGCAGGGAATCAGAGTTGGGGATTCAGAGGCGGGGAATCAGATATGGGGAAACAGAGGTGGGGAATCAGAGGTGGGCAAATAGAGGCGGGGAATCTGATATGGGGAAACAGAGGCGGGGAATCAGAGGCGTGGAAACAGAGGCGGGGAATCAGATATGGGGAATCAGAGGTGGGGAATCAGAGGTTGGGAATCAGAGGCAGGGAATCAGAGGCTGGGAATCAGATGCAGGGAATCAGATGCGGGTATCAGAGGCGGGGAATCAGAGCTGGGGAATCAGAGGTGGGGAATCAGAGTTGGGGAATCAGAGGCGGGGACTTAGATATGAGGAAACAGAGGCGGGGAATCAGAGGCGGGGAAACAGAGGCAGGGAATCAGATATGGGGAATCAGAGGTGGGGAATCAGAGGCAGGGAATCAGATGTGCGGAATCAGAGATGGGGAATCAGAGGCAGGGAATCAGAATCAGAAGCAGGGAATAAGACGCGGGGAATCAGAGGCGGGGAATCAGAGCTGGGGAAGCAGAGGCAGTGAATTAGAGGCGGGGAATCAGAGGCAGGGAATCGGATGTGCGGAATCAGAGATGGGGAATCAGAGGTGGGGAATCAGAGGCGGTGAATCAGACATGGGTAATCAGGGGCGGGGAATCAGAGGCAGGAAATCAGACACGGGGAATCAGAGGCGGGGAATCAGAGCTGGGAAATTAGAGGCAGGGAATCAGAGTTGGGGATTCAGAGGCGGGGAATCAGATATGGGGAAACAGAGGCGGGGAATCAGAGGCGGGCAAATAGAGGCGGGGAATCAGATATGGGGAAACAGAGGCGGGGAATCAGAGGCGGGGAAACAGAGGCGGGGAATCAGATATGGGGAATCAGAGGTGGGGAATCAGAGGTTGGGAATCAGAGGCAGGGAATCAGAGGCTGGGAATCAGATGCAGGGAATCAGATGCGGGGAATCAGAGGCGGGGAATCAGAGTTGGAGTATCAGAGGTGGGGAATCAAAGTTGGGGAATCAGAGGCGGGGACTTAGATATGGGGAATCAGAGGCGTGGAATCAGATATGGGGAAACAGGGGCGGGGAATCAGAGGCGGGGAAACAGAGGCGGGGAATCAGATATGGGCAATCAGAGGTGTGGAATCAGAGGTTGGGAATCAGAGGCAGGGAATCAGAGGCGGGGAAACAGAGGCGGGGAATCAGATATGGGAAATCAGAGGTGGCGAATCAAAGGCGGTGAAGCAGAGATGGGGAATCAGGGCAGGGAATCAGAGGCAGGGAATCAAACACGGGGAATCAGAGCTGGGGAATCAGAGGTGGGGAATTAGAGTTGTGGAATTAGAGGAGGGGAATCAGAGGCGGGGAAACAGAGGCGGGGAATCAGATATGGGGAATCAGAGGTGGGGAATCAGAGGTTGGGAATCAGAGGCATGGAATCAGAGGCGGGGAATCAGAGGCGGGGAATCAGAGGCAGGGAATCAGATGTGCGGAATCGGAGATGGGGAATCAGAGGCAGGGAATCAGAGGCTGGGAATCAGAGGCGGGGAATCAGAGGCCGGGAATCAGATATGGGGAAACAGAGGCGGGGAATCAGAGGTGGGGAAACAGAGGCGGGGAATCAGATATGGGGAATCAGAGGTGGGGAATCAGAGGTTGGGAATCAGAGGCAGGGAATCAGAGGCTTGGAATCAGATGCAGGGAATCAGATGCGGGGAATCAGAGGCGGGGAATCAGAGCTGGGGAATCAGAGGTGGGGAATCAGATTTGGGGAATCAGAGGCGGGGACTTAGATATTGGGAAACAGAGGCGGGGAATCAGACGCGGGGAAACAGAGGCGGGGAATCAGATATGGGGATTCAGAGGTGGCGAATCAAAGGCGGTGAATCAGAGATGGGGAATCAGAGGCCGGGAATCAGAGGCAGGGAATCAAACACGTGGAATCAGAGGCGGGGAATCAGAGCAGGGGAATCAGAGGCGGGGAATCAGAGTTGGAGAATCAGAGGCGGGGAATCAGACGCAGGGAATCAATATGGGAAATCAGAGGTGGGGAATCAGAGGTTGGGAATCAGAGGAAGGGAATCAGAGGCGAGGAATCAGAGCTGGGGAATCAGAGGCGGGGAATCAGAATTGGGGAATCAGAGATGGGGAATCAGAGATGGGGAATCAGAGGCAGCGAAAAAGAGGTGGGGAACCAGAGGCGGGGAATCAGAGGCCGGGAATTAGAGGCCGGGAATGAGAGGCCGGGAATCAGAGGCCGGGGAATCATAGGCGGGGAATCAGAGATGGGGAATCAGAGGCGGGGAATCAAACACGGGGAATCAGAGCTGGGGAATCAGAGGCGGGGAATCAGAGTTGGGGAATCAGATTTGGGGAATCAGAGGTGGGGAATCAGGGGCGGGGAATCAGTGGCAGGGAATCAGAGGCGGGGAATCAGAGGCGGGGAATCAGAGGCAGGGAATCAGACACGGGGAATCAGAGGCGGGGAATCAGAGATGGGGAATCAGAGGCAGTGAATCAGAGGCAGGGAATCGGACGCCGGGAATCAGGGGCGGGGAATCAGAGCTGGGGAATCAGAGGCCGGGAATCAGAGTTGGGGAATCAGAGGCGGGGAATCAGATATGGAGAATCAGAGGTGGGGAATCAGGGGCGGGGAATCAGTCGCAGGGAATCAGAGAAGGGGAATCAGAGGCGGGGAGTCAGAGGCAGGGAATCAGACACGTGGAATCAGAGGCGGGGAATCAGGGATGGGGAATCAGAGGCTGGTAATCAGAGGTGGGGAATCAGAGTCCGGGAATCAGAGATGGGGAATCAGAGGCGGGGAATCAGATATGGGGAATCAGAGGCGGGGAATCAGAGGCGGGGAAACAGAGGCGGTGAATCAGATATGGCGAATCAGTGGTGGCGAATCAGAGGTAGAGAATCAGAGATGGGGAAGCAGAGGTGGGGAATCAGATGTGATGAATAAGAGATGGGGAATCAGAGGCGGGGTATCAGAGGTGGGGAATCAGAGTCCGGGAATCAGAGATGGGGAATCAGAGGCGGGGAATCTGATATGGGGAATCAGAGGCGGGGAATCAGAGGCGGGAAAACAGAGGCGGTGAATCAGATATGGGGAATCAGAGGTGGCGAATCAGAGGTAGAGAATCAGAGATGGGGAAGCAGAGGTGGGGAATCAGATGTGATGAATTAGAGATGGGGAATCAGAGGCGGGGTATCAGAGACGGCCAATCAGAGGTGGGGAATCAGAGGCGGGGAATAAGAAATGGGGAATCAGAGGTGGGGAATCAGGGGCGGGGAATCAGTGGCAGGGAATCAGAGGCCGGGAATCAGAGGCGGGGAATCAGAACTGGGGAATCAGAGGCGGGGAATCAGAGTTGGGGAATCAGAGGAGGGGAAACAGATATGGGTAAACAGAGGCGGGGAATCAGAGGCAGGGAAACAGAGGCGGGGAATCAGATATAGGGAATCAGAGGTGGGGAATTAGAGTTTGCGAATCTGAGGCAGGGAATCAGAGGCGGGGAATCAGAGGCGTGGAATCAGAGGCAGGGAATCGGATGTGCGGAATCAGAGATGGGGAATCAGAGGTGGGGAATCAGAGGTGGTGAATCAGAGATGGGAAATCAGAGGCGGGGAATCAGAGGCAGGGAATCAGACGTGGAGAATCAGAGGCGGGGAATCATAGCTGGCAAATCAGAGGCAGGGAATCAGTGGCGGGGAATCAGAGGCGGGGAATCAGAGCTGGGGAATCAGAGGCGGGGAATCAGAGGTGGGGAATCAGAGGCGTGGAATAAGATATGGGGAAACAGAGGCGGGGAATCAGAGGTGGGGAAACAGAGGCGGGGAATCAGATATGGGGAATCAGAGGTGGGGAGTCAGAGGCAGGGAATCAGATGTGCGGAATCAGAGATGGGGAATCAGAGGCGGGGAATGAAATATGGGGAATCAGAGGCGGGGAACCAGAGGCGGGGATACAGAGGCGGGGAATCTGATATGGCAAATCAGAGGTGGCGAATCAAAGGCGGTGAATCGGAGATGGGGAATCAGACACGGGGAATCAGAGGCAGTGAATCAAACACGGGGAATCAGAGGCGGGGAATCAGAGCTGGGGAATCAGAGGCGGGGAATCAGAGTTGGGGAATCAGAGGCGTGGAATCAGATATCGGGAAACAGAGGTGGGGAATCAGAGGCAGGGAAACAGAGGTGGGGAATCAGATATGGGGAATCAGAGGTGGGGAATCAGAGGTTGGGATACAGAGGCAGGGAATCAGAGGCGGGGAGTCAGAGGTGGGGAATCAGAGGCAGGGAATCAGATGTGCGGAATCAGAGATGGGGAATCAGAGGCAGCGAATCAGAGGCGGGGAACCAGAGGCGGGGAATCAGAGGCCAGGTATCAGAGGCCGGGAATGAGTGGCCGGGAATCAGAGGCCGGGAATCAGAGGCCGGGAATCAGAGATGGGGAATCAGAGGCGGGGAATCAAACACGGGGAATCAGAGCTGGGGAATCAGAGGCGGGGAATCAGAGTTGGGGAATCAGAGGCGGGGAATCAGATATGGGGAAACAGAGGCGGGGAATCAGAGGCGGGGAATCAGAGGCGCAGAAACAGAGGCGCAGAAACAGAGGCGGGGTATCATATATGGGGAATCAGAGGTGGGGAATCAGGGGCGGGGTATCAGAGGCTGGGTATCAGATACGGGGATTCAGAGGCGGTGAATCAGAGATGGGGAATCAGAGGCGGGGAATCAGAGGCAGGGAATCAGACGCGGGGAATCAGAGGCGGGGAAACAGAGCCTGGTAATCAGAGGCGGGGATTCAGAGATGGAGAATCAGAGGCGGGGAATCAGAGGCAGGGAATCAGACGCGGGGAATCAGAGGCGGGGATTCATTGCTGGCAAATCAGAGGAGGGGAATCAGAGTTGGGGAATCAGAGGCGGGGAATCAGATATGGGGAAACAGAGGTGGGGAATCAGAGGCGGGGAAACAGAGGCGGGGAATCAGATATGGGGATTCAGAGGTGGGGAATCAGAGGTTGGGAATCAGTGGTTGGGAATCAGAGGCGGGGAATCAGAGGCAGGGAATCAGAGGCGGGGAATCAGAGGCGGGGAATCAGAGCTGGGGAATCAGAGGCGGGGAATCAGAGGTGGGGAATCTTAGGCGTGGAATTAGATATGGGGAAACAGAGGCGGGGAATCAGAGGAGGGGAAACAGATGCGGGGAATCAGATATGGGGAATCAGAGGTTGGGAATCAGAGGCATGGAATCAGATGTGCAGAATCAGAGATGGGGAATCAGAGGCGGGGAATGAGATATGGGGAATCAGAGGCGGGGAATCAGAGGCGGGGATACAGAGGCGGGGAATCTGATATGTGGAATCAGAGTTGGCGAATCAAAGGTGGTGAATCAGAGATGGGGAATCAGAGGTTGGGAATCAGAGGCAGGGAATCAGCGGCTGGGAATCAGATGCAGGGAAGCAGATGCGGGGAATCAGAGCTGGGGAATCAGAGGTGGGGAATCAAAGTTGGGGAATCAGAGGCGGGGACTTAGATATGGGGAATCAGAGGCTGGGAATCAGATATGGGGAAACAGGGGCGGGGAATCAGAGGCGGGGAAACAGAGGCGGGGAATCAGATATGGGGAATCAGAGGTGTGGAATCAGAGGTTGGGAATCAGAGCTGGGGATTCAGAGGCGGGGAATTAGAGTTGGGGAATCAGAGGAGGGGAATCAGAGGCGGGGAAACAGAGGCGGGGAATCAGATGCAGGGAATCAGATGCGGGGATTCAGAGGCGGGGAATCAGAGCTGGGGAATCAGAGGTGGGGAATCAAAGTTGGGGAATCAGAGGCGGGGATTTAGATATGGGGAATCAGAGGCGGGGAATCAGATATGGGGAAACAGGGGCGGGGAATCAGAGGCTGGGAAACAGAGGCGGGGAATCAGATATGGGGAATCAGAGGTGTGGAATCAGAGGTTGGGAATCAGAGGCAGGGAATTAGAGGCGGGGAAACAGAGGCAGGGAATCAGATATGGGGAATCAGAGGTGGCGAATCAAAGGCGGTGAAACAGAGATGGGGAATCAGGGCAGGGAATCAGAGGCAGGGAATCAAACACGGGGAATCAGAGCTGGGGAATCAGAGGCGGGGAATTAGAGTTGGGGAATCAGAGGAGGGGAATCAGAGGCGGGGAAACGGAGGCGGGGAATCAGATATGGGGAATCAGAGGTGGGGAATCAGAGGTTGGGAATCAGAGGCAGGGAATCAGATGTGCGGAATCGGAGATGGGGACTCAGAGGCAGGGAATCAGAGGCGGGGAATCAGAGGTGGGGAATCAGAGGCCGGGAATCAGATATGGGGAAACAGAGGCGGGGAATCAGAGGCGGGGAAACAGAGGCGGGGAATCAGATATGGGGTATCAGAGGTGGGGAATCAGAGGTTGGGAATCAGAGGCAGGTAATCAGAGGCTTGGAATCAGATGCAGGGAATCAGATGCGGGGAATCAGAGGCGGGGAATCAGAGCTGGGGAATCAGAGGTGGGGAATCAGAGTTGGGGAATCAGAGGCGGGGACTTAGATATTGAGAAACAGAGGCGGGGAATCAGAGGCGGGGAAACAGATGCGGGGAATCAGATATGGGGAATCAGAGGTGGGGAATCAGAGGCAGGGAATCAGATGTACGGAATCAGAGATGGGGAATCAGAGGCAGGGAATCAGAATCAGAAGCAGGGAATCAGAGGCCGGGAATCAGAGGCCGGAATCAGATGCCGGGAATAAGAGGCCGGGAATCAGAGGTGGGGAATCAGAGTCCGGGAATCAGAGATGGGGATTCAGAGGCGGGGAATGAGATATGGGGAATCAGAGGCGGGGAATCAGAGGCGGGGAAACAGAGGCGGGGAATCAGATATGGGGAATCAGAGGTGGGGAATCTGGGGCGGGGTATCAGTGGCAGGGAATCAGAGGCGGGAATTCAGAGGCCGGGAATCAGAGGCGGTGAATCAGAGGCGGGGAATCAGAGGCAGGGAATCGGATGTGCGGAATCAGAGATGGGGAATCAGAGGTGGGGAATCAGAGGCGGTGAATCAGACATGGGTAATCAGAGGCGGGGAATCAGAGGCAGGAAATCAGACACTGGGAATCAGAGGCGGGGAATCAGAGCTTGGGAATTAGATGCAGGGAATCAGAGTTGGGGATTCAGAGGCGGGGAATCAGATATGGGGAAACAGAGGTGGGGAATCAGAGGTGGGCAAATAGAGGCGGGGAATCTGATATGGGGAAACAGAGGCGGGGAATCAGAGGCGTGGAAACAGAGGCGGGGAATCAGATATGGGGAATCAGAGGTGGGGAATCAGAGGTTGGGAATCAGAGGCAGGGAATCAGAGGCTGGGAATCAGATGCAGGGAATCAGATGCGGGTATCAGAGGCGGGGAATCAGAGCTGGGGAATCAGAGGTGGGGAATCACAGTTGGGGAATCAGAGGCGGGGACTTAGATATGAGGAAACAGAGGCGGGGAATCAGAGGCAGGGAATCAGATGTGCGGAATCGGAGATGGGGATTCAGATGCAAGAAATCAGAGGTGGGGAATCAGAGGCGGGGAATCAGAGGCCGGGAATCAGATATGGTGAAACAGAGGCGGGGAATCAGAGGCGGGGAAACAGAGGCGGGGAATCAGATATGGGGAATCAGAGGTGGGGAATCAGAGTTTGGGAATCAGAGGCAGGGAATCAGAGGCTTGGAATCAGATGCAGGGAATCAGATGCGGGGAATCAGAGGCGGGGAATCAGAGCTGTGGAATCAGTGGTGGGGAATCAGAGTTGGGGAATCAGAGGCGGGGACTTAGATATTTGGAAACAGATATGGGGAATCAGAGGCGGGGAAACAGAGGCGGGGAATCAGAAATGGGGAATCAGAGATTGGGAATCAGAGGCAGGGGATCAGATGTGCGGAATCAGAGATGGGGAATCAAAGGCAGGGAATCAGAATCAGAAGCAGGGAATCAGAGGCCGGGAATCAGAGGCCGGAATCAGATGCCGGGAATAAGAGGGCGGGAATCAGAGGTGGGGAATCAGAGTCCGGGAATCAGAGATGGGGATTCAGAGGCGGGGAATGAGATATGGGGAATCAGAGGCTGGGAATCAGACGGGGGGAATCAAAGGCGGGGAATCAGAGCTGGGGAATCAGAGGCAGGGAATCAGAGGCGGGCAAACAGAGGCGGGGAATTAGATATGGGGAATTAGAGGTGGGGAATCAGAGGTGGTGAATCAGAGATGGGGAATCACAGGCGGGGAATCAGAGGCAGGGAATAGAACGCGGGGAATCAGAGGCAGGGAATCAGAGCTGGGGAATCAGAGGCGGGGAATCATAGTGGGAATCAGAGGCGGGGAATCAGATATAGGGAAACAGAGGCGGGGAATCAGAGGCGGGGAAACAGAGGCGGGGAATCAGATATGGGGAATCGGATGCGGGGAATCAGAGGCGGGGAATCAGAGCTGGGGAATCAGAGGCGGGGAATCAGAGTTGGTGCATCAGAGGTGGGGAATTAGATATGGGGAAACAGAGGCGGGGAATCAGAGGCGGGGAAACAGAGGCGGGGAATCAGATATGGGGAATCAGAGGTGGGGAATCAGAGGCAGGGAATCAGATGTGCGGAATCAGAGATGGGGAATCAGAGGCAGGGAATCAGAATCAGAAGCGGGGAATCAGAGGCCTGGAATCAGATGCTGGGAATAAGAGGCCGGGAATCAGAGGTGGAGAATCAGAGTCCGGGAATCAGAGATTGGGATTAAAAGGCGGGGAATGAGATATGGAGAATCAGAGGCGGGGAATCAGAGGCGGGGTAACAGAGGTGGGGAATCAGATATGGGGAATCAGTGGTGGCGAATCAAAGGCGGTGAATCAGAGATGGGGAATCAGAGGCGGGGAATCAGAGGCGGGGAATCAAACACGGGGAATCAGAGGCGGGGAATCAGAGCTGGGGAATCAGAGGCGGGGAATCAGAGTTGGGGAATCAGAGGCGGGGAATCAGAGTTGGGGAAACAGAGGCGGGGAATCAGATATGGGGAATCAGAGGTGTGGAATCAGAGGTTGGGAATCAGAGGCAGGGAATCAGAGGCGGGGAAACAGAGGCAGGGAATCAGATCTGGGGAATCAGTGGCGGGGAAGTAGAGTTGGGGAATCAGAGGCGGGGAATCAGAGGCGGGGAAACAGAGGCGGGGAATCAAACACGGGGAATCAGAGGTGGGGAATCAGAGGTTGGGAATCAGAGGCAGGGAATCAGAGGCGGGGAATCAGAGGCGGGGAATCAGAGGCAGGGAATCAGATGTGCGGAATCGGAGATGGGGAATCAGATGCAAGAAATCAGAGGCGGGGAATCAGAGGCGGGGAATCAGAGGCCGGGAATCAGATATGGTGAAACAGAGGCGGGGAATCAGAGGCGGGGAAACAGAGGCGGGGAATCAGATATGGGGAATCAGAGGTGGGGAATCAGAGTTTGGGAATCAGAGGCATGGAATCAGAGGCTTGGAATCAGATGCAGGGAATCAGATGCGGGGAATCAGAGGCGGGGAATCAGAGCTGTGGAATCAGAGGTGGTGAATCAGAGTTGGGGAATCAGAGGCGGGGAAACAGAGGCAGGGAATCAGATCTGGGGAATCAGTGGCGGGGAAGTAGAGTTGGGGAATCAGAGGCGGGGAATCAGAGGCGGGGAAACAGATGCGGGGAATCAAACACGGGGAATCAGAGGTGGGGAATCAGAGGTTGGGAATCAGGGGCAGGGAATCAGAGGCGGGGAATCAGAGGCGGGGAATCAGAGGCAGGGAATCAGATGTGCGGAATCGGAGATGGGGAATCAGATGCAAGAAATCAGAGGCGGGGAATCAGAGGCGGGGAATCAGAGGCCGGGAATCAGATATGGTGAAACAGAGGCGGGGAATCAGAGGCGGGGAAACAGAGGCGGGGAATCAGATATGGGGAATCAGAGGTGGGGAATCAGAGTTTGGGAATCAGAGGCATGGAATCAGAGGCTTGGAATCAGATGCAGGGAATCAGATGCGGGGAATCAGAGGCGGGGAATCAGAGCTGTGGAATCAGTGGTGGGGAATCAGAGTTGGGGAATCAGAGGCGGGGACTTAGATATTTGGAAACAGATATGGGGAATCAGAGGCGGGGAAACAGAGGCGGGGAATCAGAAATGGGGAATCAGAGGTTGGGAATCAGAGGCAGGGGATCAGATGTGCGGAATCAGAGATGGGGAATCAAAGGCAGGGAATCAGAATCAGAAGCAGGGAATCAGAGGCCGGGAATCAGAGGCCGGAATCAGATGCCGGGAATAAGAGGGCGGGAATCAGAGGTGGGGAATCAGAGTCCGGGAATCAGAGATGGGGATTCAGAGGCGGGGAATGAGATATGGGGAATCAGAGGCTGGGAATCAGACGGGGGGAATCAAAGGCGGGGAATCAGAGCTGGGGAATCAGAGGCAGGGAATCAGAGGCGGGCAAACAGAGGCGGGGAATTAGATATGGGGAATTAGAGGTGGGGAATCAGAGGTGGTGAATCAGAGATGGGGAATCACAGGTGGGGAATCAGAGGCAGGGAATAGAACGCGGGGAATCAGAGGCAGGGAATCAGAGCTGGGGAATCAGAGGCGGGGAATCATAGTGGGAATCAGAGGCGGGGAATCAGATATAGGGAAACAGAGGCGGGGAATCAGAGGCGGGGAAACAGAGGCGGGGAATCAGATATGGGGAATCGGATGCGGGGAATCAGAGGCGGGGAATCAGAGCTGGGGAATCAGAGGCGGGGAATCAGAGTTGGTGCATCAGAGGTGGGGAATTAGATATGGGGAAACAGAGGCGGGGAATCAGAGGCGGGGAAACAGAGGCGGGGAATCAGATATGGGGAATCAGAGGTGGGGAATCAGAGGCAGGGAATCAGATGTGCGGAATCAGAGATGGGGAATCAGAGGCAGGGAATCAGAATCAGAAGCGGGGAATCAGAGGCCTGGAATCAGATGCTGGGAATAAGAGGCCGGGAATCAGAGGTGGAGAATCAGAGTCCGGGAATCAGAGATTGGGATTAAAAGGCGGGGAATGAGATATGGAGAATCAGAGGCGGGGAATCAGAGGCGGGGTAACAGAGGTGGGGAATCAGATATGGGGAATCAGTGGTGGCGAATCAAAGGCGGTGAATCAGAGATGGGGAATCAGAGGCGGGGAATCAGAGGCGGGGAATCAAACACGGGGAATCAGAGGCGGGGAATCAGAGCTGGGGAATCAGAGGCGGGGAATCAGAGTTGGGGAATCAGAGGCGGGGAATCAGAGTTGGGGAAACAGAGGCGGGGAATCAGATATGGGGAATCAGAGGTGTGGAATCAGAGGTTGGGAATCAGAGGCAGGGAATCAGAGGCGGGGAAACAGAGGCAGGGAATCAGATCTGGGGAATCAGTGGCGGGGATGTAGAGTTGGGGAATCAGAGGCGGGGAATCAGAGGCGGGGAAACAGAGGCGGGGAATCAAACACGGGGAATCAGAGGTGGGGAATCAGAGGTTGGGAATCAGAGGCAGGGAATCAGAGGCGGGGAATCAGAGGCGGGGAATCAGAGGCAGGGAATCAGATGTGCGGAATCGGAGATGGGGAATCAGATGCAAGAAATCAGAGGCGGGGAATCAGAGGCGGGGAATCAGAGGCCGGGAATCAGATATGGTGAAACAGAGGCGGGGAATCAGAGGCGGGGAAACAGAGGCGGGGAATCAGATATGGGGAATCAGAGGTGGGGAATCAGAGTTTGGGAATCAGAGGCATGGAATCAGAGGCTTGGAATCAGATGCAGGGAATCAGATGCGGGGAATCATAGGCGGGGAATCAGAGCTGTGGAATCAGAGGTGGTGAATCAGAGTTGGGGAATCAGAGGCGGGGACTTAGATATTGGGAAACAGAGGCGGGGAATCAGAGGCGGGGAAACAGAGGCGGGGAATCAGAAATGGGGAATCAGAGGTTGGGAATCAGAGGCAGGGGATCAGATGTGCGGAATCAGAGATGGGGAATCAAAGGCAGGGAATCAGAATCAGAAGCAGGGAATCAGAGGCCGGGAATCAGAGGCCGGAATCAGATGCCGGGAATAAGAGGCCGTGAATCAGAGGTGGGGAATCAGAGTCCGGGAATCAGAGATGGGGATTCAGAGGCGGGGAATGAGATATGGGGAATCAGAGGCGGGGAATCAGAGGCGGGGAAACAGAGGCGGGGAATCAGATATGGGGAATCAAAGGTAGGGAATCAGGGGCGGGGTATCAGTGGCAGGGAATCAGAGCGGGAAATCAGAGGCCGGGAATCAGAGGCGGTGAATCAGAGGCGGTGAATCAGAGGCAGGGAATCGGATGTGCGGAATCAGAGATGGGGAATCAGAGGTGGGGAATCAGAGGCGGTGAATCAGACATGGGTAATCAGAGGCGGGGAATCAGAGGCAGGAAATCAGACACGGGGAATCAGAGGCGGGGAATTAGAGCTGGGGAATTAGATGCAGGGAATCAGAGTTGGGGATTCAGAGGCGGGGAATCAGATATGGGGAAATAGAGGTGGGGAACCAGAGTTGGGCAAATAGAGGCGGGGAATCCGATATGGGGAAACAGAGGCGGGGAATCAGAGGCGTGGAAACAGAGGCGGGGAATCAGATATGGGGAATCAGAGGTGGGGAATCAGAGGTTGGGAATCAGAGGCAGGGAATCAGAGGCTGGGAATCAGATGCAGGGAATCAGATGCGGGGATCAGAGGCGGGGAATCAGAGCTGGGGAATCAGAGGTGGGGAATCAGAGTTGGGGAATCAGAGGCGGGGACTTAGATATGGGGAAACAGAGGCGGGGAATCAGAGGCGGGAAACAGAGGCGGGGAATCAGATATTGTGAATCAGAGGTGGGGAATCAGAGGCAGGGAATCAGATGTGCGGAATCAGAGATGGGGAATCAGAGGCAGGGAATCAGAATCAGAAGCAGGGAATAAGACGCGGGGAATCAGAGTCGGGGAATCAGAGCTGGGGAAGCAGAGGCAGTGAATCAGAGGCTGGGAATCAGAGGCAGGGAATCGGATGTGCGGAATCAGAGATGGGGAATCAGAGGTGGGGAATCAGAGGCGGTGAATCAGACATGGGTAATCAGAGGCGAGGAATCAGAGGCAGGAAATCAGACACGGGGAATGAGAGGCGGGGAATCAGAGCTGGGAAATTAGAGGCAGGGAATCAGAGTTGGGGATTCAGAGGCGGGGAATCAGATATGGGGAAACAGAGGCCGTGAATCAGAGGCGGGCAAATAGTGGCGGGGAATCAGATATGGGGAAACAGAGGCGGGGAATCAGAGGCGGGGAAACAGAGGCGGGGAATCAGATATGGGGAATCAGAGGTGGGGAATCAGAGGTTGGGAATCAGAGGCAGGGAATCAGAGGCTGGGAATCAGATGCAGGGAATCAGATGCGGGGTATCAGAGTAGGGGAATCAGAGCTGGGGAATCAGAGGTGGGGAATCAAAGTTGGGGAATCAGAGGCAGGGACTTAGATATGTGGAATCAGAGGCGGGGAATCAGATATGGGGAAACAGGGGCGGGGAATCAGAGGCGGGGAAACAGAGGCGGGGAATCAGATATGGGGAATCAGAGGTGTGGAATCAGATGTTGGGAATCAGAGGCAGGGAAACAGAGGCGGGGAAACAGAGGCGGGGAATCAGATATGGGGAATCAGAGGCGGGGAATCAGAGCTGGGAAATTAGAGGCAGGGAATCAGAGTTGGGGATTCAGAGGCGGGGAATCAGATATGGGGAAACAGAGGAGGGGAATCAGAGGCGGGCAAATAGAGGCGGGGAATCAGATATGGGGAAACAGAGGCGGGGAATCAGAGGCGGGGAAACAGAGGCGGGGAATCAGATATGGGGAATCAGAGGTGGGGAATCAGAGGTTGGGAATCAGAGGCAGGGAATCAGAGGCTGGGAATCAGATGCAGGGAATCAGATGCGGGGTATCAGAGGCGGGGAATCAGAGCTGGGGAATCAGAGGTGGGGAATCAAAGTTGGGGAATCAGAGGCGGGGATTTAGATATGGGGAATCAGAGGCGGGGAATCAGATATGGGGAAACAGGGGCGGGGAATCAGAGGCTGGGAAACAGAGGCGGGGAATCAGATATGGGGAATCAGAGGTGTGGAATCAGAGGTTGGGAATCAGAGGCAGGGAATTAGAGGCGGGGAAACAGAGGCGGGGAATCAGATATGGGGAATCAGAGGTGGCGAATCAAAGGCGGTGAAACAGAGATGGGGAATCAGGGCAGGGAATCAGAGGCAGGGAATCAAACACGGGGAATCAGAGCTGGGGAATCAGAGGCGGGGAATTAGAGTTGGGGAATCAGAGGAGGGGAATCAGAGGCGGGGAAACGGAGGCGGGGAATCAGATATGGGGAATCAGAGGTGGGGATTCAGAGGTTGGGAATCAGAGGCAGGGAATCAGATGTGCGGAATCGGAGATGGGGACTCAGAGGCAGGGAATCAGAGGCGGGGAATCAGAGGTGGGGAATCAGAGGCCGGGAATCAGATATGGGGAAACAGAGGCGGGGAATCAGAGGCGGGGAAACAGAGGCGGGGAATCAGATATGGGGTATCAGAGGTGGGGAATCAGAGGTTGGGAATCAGAGGCAGGTAATCAGAGGCTTGGAATCAGATGCAGGGAATCAGATGCGGGGAATCAGAGGCGGGGAATCAGAGCTGGGGAATCAGAGGTGGGGAATCAGAGTTGGGGAATCAGAGGCGGGGACTTAGATATTGAGAAACAGAGGCGGGGAATCAGAGGCGGGGAAACAGATGCGGGGAATCAGATATGGGGAATCAGAGGTGGGGAATCAGAGGCAGGGAATCAGATGTACGGAATCAGAGATGGGGAATCAGAGGCAGGGAATCAGAATCAGAAGCAGGGAATCAGAGGCCGGGAATCAGAGGCCGGAATCAGATGCCGGGAATAAGAGGCCGGGAATCAGAGGTGGGGAATCAGAGTCCGGGAATCAGAGATGGGGATTCAGAGGCGGGGAATTAGATATGGGGAATCAGAGGCGGGGAATCAGAGGCGGGGAAACAGAGGCGGGGAATCAGATATGGGGAATCAGAGGTGGGGAATCTGGGGCGGGGTATCAGTGGCAGGGAATCAGAGGCGGGAATTCAGAGGCCGGGAATCAGAGGCGGTGAATCAGAGGCGGGGAATCAGAGGCAGGGAATCGGATGTGCGGAATCAAAGATGGGGAATCAGAGGTGGGGAATCAGAGGCGATGAATCAGACATGGGTAATCAGAGGCGGGGAATCAGAGGCAGGAAATCAGACACTGGGAATCAGAGGCGGGGAATCAGAGCTTGGGAATTAGATGCAGGGAATCAGAGTTGGGGATTCAGAGGCGGGGAATCAGATATGGGGAAACAGAGGTGGGGAATCAGAGGTGGGCAAATAGAGGCGGGGAATCTGATATGGGGAAACAGAGGCGGGGAATCAGAGGCGTGGAAACAGAGGCGGGGAATCAGATATGGGGAATCAGAGGTGGGGAATCAGAGGTTGGGAATCAGAGGCAGGGAATCAGAGGCTGGGAATCAGATGCAGGGAATCAGATGCGGGTATCAGAGGCGGGGAATCAGAGCTGGGGAATCAGAGGTGGGGAATCAGAGTTGGGGAATCAGAGGCGGGGACTTAGATATGAGGAAACAGAGGCGGGGAATCAGAGGCGGGGAAACAGAGGCAGGGAATCAGATATGGGGAATCAGAGGTGGGGAATCAGAGGCAGGGAATCAGATGTGCGGAATCAGAGATGGGGAATCAGAGGCAGGGAATCAGAATCAGAAGCAGGGAATAAGACGCGGGGAATCAGAGGCGGGGAATCAGAGCTGGGGAAGCAGAGGCAGTGAATTAGAGGCGGGGAATCAGAGGCAGGGAATCGGATGTGCGGAATCAGAGATGGGGAATCAGAGGTGGGGAATCAGAGGCGGTGAATCAGACATGGGTAATCAGGGGCGGGGAATCAGAGGCAGGAAATCAGACACGGGGAATCAGAGGCGGGGAATCAGAGCTGGGAAATTAGAGGCAGGGAATCAGAGTTGGGGATTCAGAGGCGGGGAATCAGATATGGGGAAACAGAGGCGGGGAATCAGAGGCGGGCAAATAGAGGCGGGGAATCAGATATGGGGAAACAGAGGCGGGGAATCAGAGGCGGGGAAACAGAGGCGGGGAATCAGATATGGGGAATCAGAGGTGGGGAATCAGAGGTTGGGAATCAGAGGCAGGGAATCAGAGGCTGGGAATCAGATGCAGGGAATCAGATGCGGGGAATCAGAGGCGGGGAATCAGAGTTGGAGTATCAGAGGTGGGGAATCAAAGTTGGGGAATCAGAGGCGGGGACTTAGATATGGGGAATCAGAGGCGTGGAATCAGATATGGGGAAACAGGGGCGGGGAATCAGAGGCGGGGAAACAGAGGCGGGGAATCAGATATGGGCAATCAGAGGTGTGGAATCAGAGGTTGGGAATCAGAGGCAGGGAATCAGAGGCGGGGAAACAGAGGCGGGGAATCAGATATGGGAAATCAGAGGTGGCGAATCAAAGGCGGTGAAGCAGAGATGGGGAATCAGGGCAGGGAATCAGAGGCAGGGAATCAAACACGGGGAATCAGAGCTGGGGAATCAGAGGTGGGGAATTAGAGTTGTGGAATTAGAGGAGGGGAATCAGAGGCGGGGAAACAGAGGCGGGGAATCAGATATGGGGAATCAGAGGTGGGGAATCAGAGGTTGGGAATCAGAGGCATGGAATCAGAGGCGGGGAATCAGAGGCGGGGAATCAGAGGCAGGGAATCAGATGTGCGGAATCGGAGATGGGGAATCAGAGGCAGGGAATCAGAGGCTGGGAATCAGAGGCGGGGAATCAGAGGCCGGGAATCAGATATGGGGAAACAGAGGCGGGGAATCAGAGGTGGGGAAACAGAGGCGGGGAATCAGATATGGGGAATCAGAGGTGGGGAATCAGAGGTTGGGAATCAGAGGCAGGGAATCAGAGGCTTGGAATCAGATGCAGGGAATCAGATGCGGGGAATCAGAGGCGGGGAATCAGAGCTGGGGAATCAGAGGTGGGGAATCAGATTTGGGGAATCAGAGGCGGGGACTTAGATATTGGGAAACAGAGGCGGGGAATCAGACGCGGGGAAACAGAGGCGGGGAATCAGATATGGGGATTCAGAGGTGGCGAATCAAAGGCGGTGAATCAGAGATGGGGAATCAGAGGCCGGGAATCAGAGGCAGGGAATCAAACACGTGGAATCAGAGGCGGGGAATCAGAGCAGGGGAATCAGAGGCGGGGAATCAGAGTTGGAGAATCAGAGGCGGGGAATCAGACGCAGGGAATCAATATGGGAAATCAGAGGTGGGGAATCAGAGGTTGGGAATCAGAGGAAGGGAATCAGAGGCGAGGAATCAGAGCTGGGGAATCAGAGGCGGGGAATCAGAATTGGGGAATCAGAGATGGGGAATCAGAGATGGGGAATCAGAGGCAGCGAAAAAGAGGTGGGGAACCAGAGGCGGGGAATCAGAGGCCGGGAATTAGAGGCCGGGAATGAGAGGCCGGGAATCAGAGGCCGGGGAATCATAGGCGGGGAATCAGAGATGGGGAATCAGAGGCGGGGAATCAAACACGGGGAATCAGAGCTGGGGAATCAGAGGCGGGGAATCAGAGTTGGGGAATCAGATTTGGGGAATCAGAGGTGGGGAATCAGGGGCGGGGAATCAGTGGCAGGGAATCAGAGGCGGGGAATCAGAGGCGGGGAATCAGAGGCAGGGAATCAGACACGGGGAATCAGAGGCGGGGAATCAGAGATGGGGAATCAGAGGCAGTGAATCAGAGGCAGGGAATCGGACGCCGGGAATCAGGGGCGGGGAATCAGAGCTGGGGAATCAGAGGCCGGGAATCAGAGTTGGGGAATCAGAGGCGGGGAATCAGATATGGAGAATCAGAGGTGGGGAATCAGGGGCGGGGAATCAGTCGCAGGGAATCAGAGAAGGGGAATCAGAGGCGGGGAGTCAGAGGCAGGGAATCAGACACGTGGAATCAGAGGCGGGGAATCAGGGATGGGGAATCAGAGGCTGGTAATCAGAGGTGGGGAATCAGAGTCCGGGAATCAGAGATGGGGAATCAGAGGCGGGGAATCAGATATGGGGAATCAGAGGCGGGGAATCAGAGGCGGGGAAACAGAGGCGGTGAATCAGATATGGCGAATCAGTGGTGGCGAATCAGAGGTAGAGAATCAGAGATGGGGAAGCAGAGGTGGGGAATCAGATGTGATGAATAAGAGATGGGGAATCAGAGGCGGGGTATCAGAGGTGGGGAATCAGAGTCCGGGAATCAGAGATGGGGAATCAGAGGCGGGGAATCTGATATGGGGAATCAGAGGCGGGGAATCAGAGGCGGGAAAACAGAGGCGGTGAATCAGATATGGGGAATCAGAGGTGGCGAATCAGAGGTAGAGAATCAGAGATGGGGAAGCAGAGGTGGGGAATCAGATGTGATGAATTAGAGATGGGGAATCAGAGGCGGGGTATCAGAGACGGCCAATCAGAGGTGGGGAATCAGAGGCGGGGAATAAGAAATGGGGAATCAGAGGTGGGGAATCAGGGGCGGGGAATCAGTGGCAGGGAATCAGAGGCCGGGAATCAGAGGCGGGGAATCAGAACTGGGGAATCAGAGGCGGGGAATCAGAGTTGGGGAATCAGAGGAGGGGAAACAGATATGGGTAAACAGAGGCGGGGAATCAGAGGCAGGGAAACAGAGGCGGGGAATCAGATATAGGGAATCAGAGGTGGGGAATTAGAGTTTGCGAATCTGAGGCAGGGAATCAGAGGCGGGGAATCAGAGGCGTGGAATCAGAGGCAGGGAATCGGATGTGCGGAATCAGAGATGGGGAATCAGAGGTGGGGAATCAGAGGTGGTGAATCAGAGATGGGAAATCAGAGGCGGGGAATCAGAGGCAGGGAATCAGACGTGGAGAATCAGAGGCGGGGAATCATAGCTGGCAAATCAGAGGCAGGGAATCAGTGGCGGGGAATCAGAGGCGGGGAATCAGAGCTGGGGAATCAGAGGCGGGGAATCAGAGGTGGGGAATCAGAGGCGTGGAATAAGATATGGGGAAACAGAGGCGGGGAATCAGAGGTGGGGAAACAGAGGCGGGGAATCAGATATGGGGAATCAGAGGTGGGGAGTCAGAGGCAGGGAATCAGATGTGCGGAATCAGAGATGGGGAATCAGAGGCGGGGAATGAAATATGGGGAATCAGAGGCGGGGAACCAGAGGCGGGGATACAGAGGCGGGGAATCTGATATGGCAAATCAGAGGTGGCGAATCAAAGGCGGTGAATCGGAGATGGGGAATCAGACACGGGGAATCAGAGGCAGTGAATCAAACACGGGGAATCAGAGGCGGGGAATCAGAGCTGGGGAATCAGAGGCGGGGAATCAGAGTTGGGGAATCAGAGGCGTGGAATCAGATATCGGGAAACAGAGGTGGGGAATCAGAGGCAGGGAAACAGAGGTGGGGAATCAGATATGGGGAATCAGAGGTGGGGAATCAGAGGTTGGGATACAGAGGCAGGGAATCAGAGGCGGGGAGTCAGAGGTGGGGAATCAGAGGCAGGGAATCAGATGTGCGGAATCAGAGATGGGGAATCAGAGGCAGCGAATCAGAGGCGGGGAACCAGAGGCGGGGAATCAGAGGCCAGGTATCAGAGGCCGGGAATGAGTGGCCGGGAATCAGAGGCCGGGAATCAGAGGCCGGGAATCAGAGATGGGGAATCAGAGGCGGGGAATCAAACACGGGGAATCAGAGCTGGGGAATCAGAGGCGGGGAATCAGAGTTGGGGAATCAGAGGCGGGGAATCAGATATGGGGAAACAGAGGCGGGGAATCAGAGGCGGGGAATCAGAGGCGCAGAAACAGAGGCGCAGAAACAGAGGCGGGGTATCATATATGGGGAATCAGAGGTGGGGAATCAGGGGCGGGGTATCAGAGGCTGGGTATCAGATACGGGGATTCAGAGGCGGTGAATCAGAGATGGGGAATCAGAGGCGGGGAATCAGAGGCAGGGAATCAGACGCGGGGAATCAGAGGCGGGGAAACAGAGCCTGGTAATCAGAGGCGGGGATTCAGAGATGGAGAATCAGAGGCGGGGAATCAGAGGCAGGGAATCAGACGCGGGGAATCAGAGGCGGGGATTCATTGCTGGCAAATCAGAGGAGGGGAATCAGAGTTGGGGAATCAGAGGCGGGGAATCAGATATGGGGAAACAGAGGTGGGGAATCAGAGGCGGGGAAACAGAGGCGGGGAATCAGATATGGGGATTCAGAGGTGGGGAATCAGAGGTTGGGAATCAGTGGTTGGGAATCAGAGGCGGGGAATCAGAGGCAGGGAATCAGAGGCGGGGAATCAGAGGCGGGGAATCAGAGCTGGGGAATCAGAGGCGGGGAATCAGAGGTGGGGAATCTTAGGCGTGGAATTAGATATGGGGAAACAGAGGCGGGGAATCAGAGGAGGGGAAACAGATGCGGGGAATCAGATATGGGGAATCAGAGGTTGGGAATCAGAGGCATGGAATCAGATGTGCAGAATCAGAGATGGGGAATCAGAGGCGGGGAATGAGATATGGGGAATCAGAGGCGGGGAATCAGAGGCGGGGATACAGAGGCGGGGAATCTGATATGTGGAATCAGAGTTGGCGAATCAAAGGTGGTGAATCAGAGATGGGGAATCAGAGGTTGGGAATCAGAGGCAGGGAATCAGCGGCTGGGAATCAGATGCAGGGAAGCAGATGCGGGGAATCAGAGCTGGGGAATCAGAGGTGGGGAATCAAAGTTGGGGAATCAGAGGCGGGGACTTAGATATGGGGAATCAGAGGCTGGGAATCAGATATGGGGAAACAGGGGCGGGGAATCAGAGGCGGGGAAACAGAGGCGGGGAATCAGATATGGGGAATCAGAGGTGTGGAATCAGAGGTTGGGAATCAGAGCTGGGGATTCAGAGGCGGGGAATTAGAGTTGGGGAATCAGAGGAGGGGAATCAGAGGCGGGGAAACAGAGGCGGGGAATCAGATGCAGGGAATCAGATGCGGGGATTCAGAGGCGGGGAATCAGAGCTGGGGAATCAGAGGTGGGGAATCAAAGTTGGGGAATCAGAGGCGGGGATTTAGATATGGGGAATCAGAGGCGGGGAATCAGATATGGGGAAACAGGGGCGGGGAATCAGAGGCTGGGAAACAGAGGCGGGGAATCAGATATGGGGAATCAGAGGTGTGGAATCAGAGGTTGGGAATCAGAGGCAGGGAATTAGAGGCGGGGAAACAGAGGCAGGGAATCAGATATGGGGAATCAGAGGTGGCGAATCAAAGGCGGTGAAACAGAGATGGGGAATCAGGGCAGGGAATCAGAGGCAGGGAATCAAACACGGGGAATCAGAGCTGGGGAATCAGAGGCGGGGAATTAGAGTTGGGGAATCAGAGGAGGGGAATCAGAGGCGGGGAAACGGAGGCGGGGAATCAGATATGGGGAATCAGAGGTGGGGAATCAGAGGTTGGGAATCAGAGGCAGGGAATCAGATGTGCGGAATCGGAGATGGGGACTCAGAGGCAGGGAATCAGAGGCGGGGAATCAGAGGTGGGGAATCAGAGGCCGGGAATCAGATATGGGGAAACAGAGGCGGGGAATCAGAGGCGGGGAAACAGAGGCGGGGAATCAGATATGGGGTATCAGAGGTGGGGAATCAGAGGTTGGGAATCAGAGGCAGGTAATCAGAGGCTTGGAATCAGATGCAGGGAATCAGATGCGGGGAATCAGAGGCGGGGAATCAGAGCTGGGGAATCAGAGGTGGGGAATCAGAGTTGGGGAATCAGAGGCGGGGACTTAGATATTGAGAAACAGAGGCGGGGAATCAGAGGCGGGGAAACAGATGCGGGGAATCAGATATGGGGAATCAGAGGTGGGGAATCAGAGGCAGGGAATCAGATGTACGGAATCAGAGATGGGGAATCAGAGGCAGGGAATCAGAATCAGAAGCAGGGAATCAGAGGCCGGGAATCAGAGGCCGGAATCAGATGCCGGGAATAAGAGGCCGGGAATCAGAGGTGGGGAATCAGAGTCCGGGAATCAGAGATGGGGATTCAGAGGCGGGGAATGAGATATGGGGAATCAGAGGCGGGGAATCAGAGGCGGGGAAACAGAGGCGGGGAATCAGATATGGGGAATCAGAGGTGGGGAATCTGGGGCGGGGTATCAGTGGCAGGGAATCAGAGGCGGGAATTCAGAGGCCGGGAATCAGAGGCGGTGAATCAGAGGCGGGGAATCAGAGGCAGGGAATCGGATGTGCGGAATCAGAGATGGGGAATCAGAGGTGGGGAATCAGAGGCGGTGAATCAGACATGGGTAATCAGAGGCGGGGAATCAGAGGCAGGAAATCAGACACTGGGAATCAGAGGCGGGGAATCAGAGCTTGGGAATTAGATGCAGGGAATCAGAGTTGGGGATTCAGAGGCGGGGAATCAGATATGGGGAAACAGAGGTGGGGAATCAGAGGTGGGCAAATAGAGGCGGGGAATCTGATATGGGGAAACAGAGGCGGGGAATCAGAGGCGTGGAAACAGAGGCGGGGAATCAGATATGGGGAATCAGAGGTGGGGAATCAGAGGTTGGGAATCAGAGGCAGGGAATCAGAGGCTGGGAATCAGATGCAGGGAATCAGATGCGGGTATCAGAGGCGGGGAATCAGAGCTGGGGAATCAGAGGTGGGGAATCACAGTTGGGGAATCAGAGGCGGGGACTTAGATATGAGGAAACAGAGGCGGGGAATCAGAGGCGGGGAAACAGAGGCAGGGAATCAGATATGGGGAATCAGAGGTGGGGAATCAGAGGCAGGGAATCAGATGTGCGGAATCAGAGATGGGGAATCAGAGGCAGGGAATCAGAATCAGAAGCAGGGAATAAGACGCGGGGAATCAGAGGCGGGGAATCAGAGCTGGGGAAGCAGAGGCAGTGAATCAGAGGCGGGGAATCAGAGGCAGGGAATCGGATGTGCGGAATCAGAGATGGGGAATCAGAGGTGGGGAATCAGAGGCGGTGAATCAGACATGGGTAATCAGGGGCGGGGAATCAGAGGCAGGAAATCAGACACGGGGAATCAGAGGCAGGGAATCAGAGCTGGGAAATTAGAGGCAGGGAATCAGAGTTGGGGATTCAGAGGCGGGGAATCAGATATGGGGAAACAGAGGCGGGGAATCAGAGGCGGGCAAATAGAGGCGGGGAATCAGATATGGGGAAACAGAGGTGGGGAATCAGAGGCGGGGAAACAGAGGCGGGGAATCAGATATGGGGAATCAGAGGTGGGGAATCAGAGGTTGGGAATCAGAGGCAGGGAATCAGAGGCTGGGAATCAGATGCAGGGAATCAGATGCGGGGAATCAGAGGCGGGGAATCAGAGTTGGAGTATCAGAGGTGGGGAATCAAAGTTGGGGAATCAGAGGCGGGGACTTAGATATGGGGAATCAGAGGCGTGGAATCAGATATGGGGAAACAGGGGCGGGGAATCAGAGGCGGGGAAACAGAGGCGGGGAATCAGATATGGGCAATCAGAGGTGTGGAATCAGAGGTTGGGAATCAGAGGCAGGGAATCAGAGGCGGGGAAACAGAGGCGGGGAATCAGATATGGGAAATCAGAGGTGGCGAATCAAAGGCGGTGAAGCAGAGATGGGGAATCAGGGCAGGGAATCAGAGGCAGGGAATCAAACACGGGGAATCAGAGCTGGGGAATCAGAGGTGGGGAATTAGAGTTGTGGAATCAGAGGAGGGGAATCAGAGGCGGGGAAACAGAGGCGGGGAATCAGATATGGGGAATCAGAGGTGGGGAATCAGAGGTTGGGAATCAGAGGCATGGAATCAGAGGCGGGGAATCAGAGGCGGGGAATCAGAGGCAGGGAATCAGATGTGCGGAATCGGAGATGGGGAATCAGAGGCAGGGAATCAGAGGCTGGGAATCAGAGGCGGGGAATCAGAGGCCGGGAATCAGATATGGGGAAACAGAGGCGGGGAATCAGAGGTGGGGAAACAGAGGCGGGGAATCAGATATGGGGAATCAGAGGTGGGGAATCAGAGGTTGGGAATCAGAGGCAGGGAATCAGAGGCTTGGAATCAGATGCAGGGAATCAGATGCGGGGAATCAGAGGCGGGGAATCAGAGCTGGGGAATCAGAGGTGGGGAATCAGATTTGGGGAATCAGAGGCGGGGACTTAGATATTGGGAAACAGAGGCGGGGAATCAGACGCGGGGAAACAGAGGCGGGGAATCAGATATGGGGATTCAGAGGTGGCGAATCAAAGGCGGTGAATCAGAGATGGGGAATCAGAGGCCGGGAATCAGAGGCAGGGAATCAAACACGTGGAATCAGAGGCGGGGAATCAGAGCAGGGGAATCAGAGGCGGGGAATCAGAGTTGGAGAATCAGAGGCGGGGAATCAGAGGAAGGGAATCAGAGGCGAGGAATCAGAGCTGGGGAATCAGAGGCGGGGAATCAGAATTGGGGAATCAGAGATGGGGAATCAGAGATGGGGAATCAGAGGCAGCGAAAAAGAGGTGGGGAACCAGAGGCGGGGAATCAGAGGCCGGGAATTAGAGGCCGGGAATGAGAGGCCGGGAATCAGAGGCCGGGGAATCATAGGCGGGGAATCAGAGATGGGGAATCAGAGGCGGGGAATCAAACACGGGGAATCAGAGCTGGGGAATCAGAGGCGGGGAATCAGAGTTGGGGAATCAGATTTGGGGAATCAGAGGTGGGGAATCAGGGGCGGGGAATCAGTGGCAGGGAATCAGAGGCGGGGAATCAGAGGCGGGGAATCAGAGGCAGGGAATCAGACACGGGGAATCAGAGGCGGGGAATCAGAGATGGGGAATCAGAGGCAGTGAATCAGAGGCAGGGAATCGGACGCCGGGAATCAGGGGCGGGGAATCAGAGCTGGGGAATCAGAGGCCGGGAATCAGAGTTGGGGAATCAGAGGCGGGGAATCAGATATGGAGAATCAGAGGTGGGGAATCAGGGGCGGGGAATCAGTCGCAGGGAATCAGAGAAGGTGAATCAGAGGCGGGGAGTCAGAGGCAGGGAATCAGACACGTGGAATCAGAGGCGGGGAATCAGGGATGGGGAATCAGAGGCTGGTAATCAGAGGTGGGGAATCAGAGTCCGGGAATCAGAGATGGGGAATCAGATGCGGGGAATCAGATATGGGGAATCAGAGGCGGGGAATCAGAGGCGGGGAAACAGAGGCGGTGAATCAGATATGGCGAATCAGTGGTGGCGAATCAGAGGTAGAGAATCAGAGATGGGGAAGCAGAGGTGGGGAATCAGATGTGATGAATAAGAGATGGGGAATCAGAGGCGGGGTATCAGAGGTGGGGAATCAGAGTCCGGGAATCAGAGATGGGGAATCAGAGGCGGGGAATCTGATATGGGGAATCAGAGGCGGGGAATCAGAGGCGGGAAAACAGAGGCGGTGAATCAGATATGGGGAATCAGAGGTGGCGAATCAGAGGTAGAGAATCAGAGATGGGGAAGCAGAGGTGGGGAATCAGATGTGATGAATTAGAGATGGGGAATCAGAGGCGGGGTATCAGAGACGGCCAATCAGAGGTGGGGAATCAGAGGCGGGGAATAAGAAATGGGGAATCAGAGGTGGGGAATCAGGGGCGGGGAATCAGTGGCAGGGAATCAGAGGCCGGGAATCAGAGGCGGGGAATCAGAACTGGGGAATCAGAGGCGGGGAATCAGAGTTGGGGAATCAGAGGAGGGGAAACAGATATGGGTAAACAGAGGCGGGGAATCAGAGGCAGGGAAACAGAGGCGGGGAATCAGATATAGGGAATCAGAGGTGGGGAATTAGAGTTTGCGAATCTGAGGCAGGGAATCAGAGGCGGGGAATCAGAGGCGTGGAATCAGAGGCAGGGAATCGGATGTGCGGAATCAGAGATGGGGAATCAGAGGTGGGGAATCAGAGGTGGTGAATCAGAGATGGGAAATCAGAGGCGGGGAATCAGAGGCAGGGAATCAGACGTGGAGAATCAGAGGCGGGGAATCATAGCTGGCAAATCAGAGGCAGGGAATCAGTGGCGGGGAATCAGAGGCGGGGAATCAGAGCTGGGGAATCAGAGGCGGGGAATCAGAGGTGGGGAATCAGAGGCGTGGAATAAGATATGAGGAAACAGAGGCGGGGAATCAGAGGTGGGGAAACAGAGGCGGGGAATCAGATATGGGGAATCAGAGGTGGGGAGTCAGAGGCAGGGAATCAGATGTGCGGAATCAGAGATGGGGAATCAGAGGCGGGGAATGAAATATGGGGAATCAGAGGCGGGGAACCAGAGGCGGGGATACAGAGGCGGGGAATCTGATATGGCAAATCAGAGGTGGCGAATCAAAGGCGGTGAATCGGAGATGGGGAATCAGACACGGGGAATCAGAGGCAGTGAATCAAACACGGGGAATCAGAGGCGGGGAATCAGAGCTGGGGAATCAGAGGTGGGGAATCAGAGTTGGGGAATCAGAGGCGGGGACTTAGATATTGAGAAACAGAGGCGGGGAATCAGAGGCGGGGAAACAGATGCGGGGAATCAGATATGGGGAATCAGAGGTGGGGAATCAGAGGCAGGGAATCAGATGTACGGAATCAGAGATGGGGAATCAGAGGCAGGGAATCAGAATCAGAAGCAGGGAATCAGAGGCCGGGAATCAGAGGCCGGAATCAGATGCCGGGAATAAGAGGCCGGGAATCAGAGGTGGGGAATCAGAGTCCGGGAATCAGAGATGGGGATTCAGAGGCGGGGAATGAGATATGGGGAATCAGAGGCGGGGAATCAGAGGCGGGGAAACAGAGGCGGGGAATCAGATATGGGGAATCAGAGGTGGGGAATCTGGGGCGGGGTATCAGTGGCAGGGAATCAGAGGCGGGAATTCAGAGGCCGGGAATCAGAGGCGGTGAATCAGAGGCGGGGAATCAGAGGCAGGGAATCGGATGTGCGGAATCAGAGATGGGGAATCGGAGGTGGGGAATCAGAGGCGGTGAATCAGACATGGGTAATCAGAGGCGGGGAATCAGAGGCAGGAAATCAGACACTGGGAATCAGAGGCGGGGAATCAGAGCTTGGGAATTAGATGCAGGGAATCAGAGTTGGGGATTCAGAGGCGGGGAATCAGATATGGGGAAACAGAGGTGGGGAATCAGAGGTGGGCAAATAGAGGCGGGGAATCTGATATGGGGAAACAGAGGCGGGGAATCAGAGGCGTGGAAACAGAGGCGGGGAATCAGATATGGGGAATCAGAGGTGGGGAATCAGAGGTTGGGAATCAGAGGCAGGGAATCAGAGGCTGGGAATCAGATGCAGGGAATCAGATGCGGGTATCAGAGGCGGGGAATCAGAGCTGGGGAATCAGAGGTGGGGAATCAGAGTTGGGGAATCAGAGGCGGGGACTTAGATATGAGGAAACAGAGGCGGGGAATCAGAGGCGGGGAAACAGAGGCAGGGAATCAGATATGGGGAATCAGAGGTGGGGAATCAGAGGCAGGGAATCAGATGTGCGGAATCAGAGATTGGGAATCAGAGGCAGGGAATCAGAATCAGAAGCAGGGAATAAGACGCGGGGAATCAGAGGCGGGGAATCAGAGCTGGGAAATTAGAGGCAGGGAATCAGAGTTGGGGATTCAGAGGCGGGGAATCAGATATGGGGAAACAGAGGCGGGGAATCAGAGGCGGGCAAATAGAGGCGGGGAATCAGATATGGGGAAACAGAGGCGGGGAATCAGAGGCGGGGAAACAGAGGCGGGGAATCAGATATGGGGAATCAGAGGTGGGGAATCAGAGGTTGGGAATCAGAGGCAGGGAATCAGAGGCTGGGAATCAGATGCAGGGAATCAGATGCGGGGAATCAGAGGCGGGGAATCAGAGTTGGAGTATCAGAGGTGGGGAATCAAAGTTGGGGAATCAGAGGCGGGGACTTAGATATGGGGAATCAGAGGCGTGGAATCAGATATGGGGAAACAGGGGCGGGGAATCAGAGGCGGGGAAACAGAGGCGGGGAATCAGATATGGGCAATCAGAGGTGTGGAATCAGAGGTTGGGAATCAGAGGCAGGGAATCAGAGGCGGGGAAACAGAGGCGGGGAATCAGATATGGGAAATCAGAGGTGGCGAATCAAAGGCGGTGAAGCAGAGATGGGGAATCAGGGCAGGGAATCAGAGGCAGGGAATCAAACACGGGGAATCAGAGCTGGGGAATCAGAGGTGGGGAATTAGAGTTGTGGAATCAGAGGAGGGGAATCAGAGGCGGGGAAACAGAGGCGGGGAATCAGATATGGGGAATCAGAGGTGGGGAATCAGAGGTTGGGAATCAGAGGCATGGAATCAGAGGCGGGGAATCAGAGGCGGGGAATCAGAGGCAGGGAATCAGATGTGCGGAATCGGAGATGGGGAATCAGAGGCAGGGAATCAGAGGCTGGGAATCAGAGGCGGGGAATCAGAGGCCGGGAATCAGATATGGGGAAACAGAGGCGGGGAATCAGAGGTGGGGAAACAGAGGCGGGGAATCAGATATGGGGAATCAGAGGTGGGGAATCAGAGGTTGGGAATCAGAGGCAGGGAATCAGAGGCTTGGAATCAGATGCAGGGAATCAGATGCGGGGAATCAGAGGCGGGGAATCAGAGCTGGGGAATCAGAGGTGGGGAATCAGATTTGGGGAATCAGAGGCGGGGACTTAGATATTGGGAAACAGAGGCGGGGAATCAGACGCGGGGAAACAGAGGCGGGGAATCAGATATGGGGATTCAGAGGTGGCGAATCAAAGGCGGTGAATCAGAGATGGGGAATCAGAGGCCGGGAATCAGAGGCAGGGAATCAAACACGTGGAATCAGAGGCGGGGAATCAGAGCAGGGGAATCAGAGGCGGGGAATCAGAGTTGGAGAATCAGAGGCGGGGAATCAGACGCAGGGAATCAATATGGGAAATCAGAGGTGGGGAATCAGAGGTTGGGAATCAGAGGAAGGGAATCAGAGGCGAGGAATCAGAGCTGGGGAATCAAAGGCGGGGAATCAGAATTGGGGAATCAGAGATGGGGAATCAGAGATGGGGAATCAGAGGCAGCGAAAAAGAGGTGGGGAACCAGAGGCGGGGAATCAGAGGCCGGGAATTAGAGGCCGGGAATGAGAGGCCGGGAATCAGAGGCCGGGGAATCATAGGCGGGGAATCAGAGATGGGGAATCAGAGGCGGGGAATCAAACACGGGGAATCAGAGCTGGGGAATCAGAGGCGGGGAATCAGAGTTGGGGAATCAGATTTGGGGAATCAGAGGTGGGGAATCAGGGGCGGGGAATCAGTGGCAGGGAATCAGAGGCGGGGAATCAGAGGCGGGGAATCAGAGGCAGGGAATCAGACACGGGGAATCAGAGGCGGGGAATCAGAGATGGGGAATCAGAGGCAGTGAATCAGAGGCAGGGAATCGGACGCCGGGAATCAGGGGCGGGGAATCAGAGCTGGGGAATCAGAGGCCGGGAATCAGAGTTGGGGAATCAGAGGCGGGGAATCAGATATGGAGAATCAGAGGTGGGGAATCAGGGGCGGGGAATCAGTCGCAGGGAATCAGAGAAGGGGAATCAGAGGCGGGGAGTCAGAGGCAGGGAATCAGACACGTGGAATCAGAGGCGGGGAATCAGGGATGGGGAATCAGAGGCTGGTAATCAGAGGTGGGGAATCAGAGTCCGGGAATCAGAGATGGGGAATCAGAGGCGGGGAATCAGATATGGGGAATCAGAGGCGGGGAATCAGAGGCGGGGAAACAGAGGCGGTGAATCAGATATGGCGAATCAGTGGTGGCGAATCAGAGGTAGAGAATCAGAGATGGGGAAGCAGAGGTGGGGAATCAGATGTGATGAATAAGAGATGGGGAATCAGAGGCGGGGTATCAGAGGTGGGGAATCAGAGTCCGGGAATCAGAGATGGGGAATCAGATGCGGGGAATCTGATATGGGGAATCAGAGGCGGGGAATCAGAGGCGGGAAAACAGAGGTGGTGAATCAGATATGGGGAATCAGAGGTGGCGAATCAGAGGTAGAGAATCAGAGATGGGGAAGCAGAGGTGGGGAATCAGATGTGATGAATTAGAGATGGGGAATCAGAGGCGGGGTATCAGAGACGGCCAATCAGAGGTGGGGAATCAGAGGCGGGGAATAAGAAATGGGGAATCAGAGGTGGGGAATCAGGGGCGGGGAATCAGTGGCAGGGAATCAGAGGCCGGGAATCAGAGGCGGGGAATCAGAACTGGGGAATCAGAGGCGGGGAATCAGAGTTGGGGAATCAGAGGAGGGGAAACAGATATGGGCAAACAGAGGCGGGGAATCAGAGGCAGGGAAACAGAGGCGGGGAATCAGATATAGGGAATCAGAGGTGGGGAATTAGAGTTTGCGAATCTGAGGCAGGGAATCAGAGGCGGGGAATCAGAGGCGTGGAATCAGAGGCAGGGAATCGGATGTGCGGAATCAGAGATGGGGAATCAGAGGTGGGGAATCAGAGGTGGTGAACCAGAGATGGGAAATCAGAGGCGGGGAATCAGAGGCAGGGAATCAGACGTGGAGAATCAGAGGCGGGGAATCATAGCTGGCAAATCAGAGGCAGGGAATCAGTGGCGGGGAATCAGAGGCGGGGAATCAGAGCTGGGGAATCAGAGGCGGGGAATCAGAGGTGGGGAATCAGAGGCGTGGAATAAGATATGGGGAAACAGAGGCGGGGAATCAGAGGTGGGGAAACAGAGGCGGGGAATCAGATATGGGGAATCAGAGGTGGGGAGTCAGAGGCAGGGAATCAGATGTGCGGAATCAGAGATGGGGAATCAGAGGCGGGGAATGAAATATGGGGAATCAGAGGCGGGGAACCAGAGGCGGGGATACAGAGGCGGGGAATCTGATATGGCAAATCAGAGGTGGCGAATCAAAGGCGGTGAATCGGAGATGGGGAATCAGACACGGGGAATCAGAGGCAGTGAATCAAACACGGGGAATCAGAGGCGGGGAATCAGAGCTGGGGAATCAGAGGCGGGGAATCAGAGTTGGGGAATCAGAGGCGTGGAATCAGATATCGGGAAACAGAGGTGGGGAATCAGAGGCAGGGAAACAGAGGTGGGGAATCAGATATGGGGAATCAGAGGTGGGGAATCAGAGGTTGGGATACAGAGGCAGGGAATCAGAGGCGGGGAGTCAGAGGTGGGGAATCAGAGGCAGGGAATCAGATGTGCGGAATCAGAGATGGGGAATCAGAGGCAGCGAATCAGAGGCGGGGAACCAGAGGCGGGGAATCAGAGGCCAGGTATCAGAGGCCGGGAATGAGAGGCCGGGAATCAGAGGCCGGGAATCAGAGGCCGGGAATCAGAGATGGGGAATCAGAGGCGGGGAATCAAACACGGGGAATCAGAGCTGGGGAATCAGAGGCGGGGAATCAGAGTTGGGGAATCAGAGGCGGGGAATCAGATATGGGGAAACAGAGGCGGGGAATCAGAGGCGGGGAATCAGAGGCGCAGAAACAGAGGCGCAGAAACAGAGGCGGGGTATCAGATATGGGGAATCAGAGGTGGGGAATCAGGGGCGGGGTATCAGAGGCTGGGTATCAGACACGGGGATTCAGAGGCGGTGAATCAGAGATGGGGAATCAGAGGCGGGGAATCAGAGGCAGGGAATCAGACGCGGGGAATCAGAGGCGGGGAAACAGAGCCTGGTAATCAGAGGCGGGGATTCAGAGATGGAGAATCAGAGGCGGGGAATCAGAGGCAGGGAATCAGACGCGGGGAATCAGAGGCGGGGATTCATTGCTGGCAAATCAGTGGAGGGGAATCAGAGTTGGGGAATCAGAGGCGGGGAATCAGATATGGGGAAACAGAGGTGGGGAATCAGAGGCGGGGAAACAGAGGCGGGGAATCAGATATGGGGATTCAGAGGTGGGGAATCAGAGGTTGGGAATCAGTGGTTGGGAATCAGAGGCGGGGAATCAGAGGGAATCAGAGGCGGGGAATCAGAGGCGGGGAATCAGAGCTGGGGAATCAGAGGCGGGGAATCAGAGGTGGGGAATCTTAGGCGTGGAATTAGATATGGGGAAACAGAGGCGGGGAATCAGAGGCGGGGAAACAGATGCGGGGAATCAGATATGGGGAATCAGAGGTGGGGAATCAGAGGCATGGAATCAGATGTGCAGAATCAGAGATGGGGAATCAGAGGCGGGGAATGAGATATGGGGAATCAGAGGCGGGGAATCAGAGGCGGGGATACAGAGGCGGGGAATCTGATATGTGGAATCAGAGTTGGCGAATCAAAGGTGGTGAATCAGAGATGGGGAATCAGAGGTTGGGAATCAGAGGCAGGGAATCAGCGGCTGGGAATCAGATGCAGGGAATCAGATGCGGGGAATCAGAGCTGGGGAATCAGATGTGGGGAATCAAAGTTGGGGAATCAGAGGCGGGGACTTAGATATGGGGAATCAGAGGCTGGGAATCAGATATGGGGAAACAGGGGCGGGGAATCAGAGGCGGGGAAACAGAGGCGGGGAATCAGATATGGGGAAACAGAGGTGTGGAATCAGAGGTTGGGAATCAGAGCTGGGGATTCAGAGGCGGGGAATTAGAGTTGGGGAATCAGAGGAGGGGAATCAGAGGCGGGGAAACAGAGGCGGGGAATCAGATATGGGGAATCAGAGGCGGGGAATCCGAGGTTGGGAATCAGAGGCAGGGAATCAGAGGCGGGGAATCAGAGGCGGGGAATCAGAGGCAGGGAATCAGATGTGCGGAATCGGAGATGGGGAATCAGAGGCAGGGAATCAGAGGCGGGGAATCAGAGGTGGGGAATCAGAGGCCGGGAATCAGATATGGGGAAACAGAGGTGGGGAATCAGAGGCGGGGAAACAGAGGCGGGGAATCAGATATGGGGAATCAGAGGTGGGGAATCAGAGTTTGGGAATCAGAGGCAGGGAATCAGAGGCTTGGAATCAGATGCAGGGAATCAGATGCGGGGAATCAGAGGCGGGGAATCAAAGCTGGGGAATCAGAGGTGGGGAATCAGAGTTGGGGAATCAGAGGCGGGGACTTAGATATTGGGAAACAGAGGTGGGGAATCAGAGGCGGGGAAACAGAGGCGGGGAATCAGATATGGGGAATCAGAGGTGGGGAATCAGGAGCGGGGTATCAGTGGCAGGGAATCAGAGGCGGGAAATCAGAGGCCGGGAATCAGAGGCGGTGAATCAGAGGCGGGGAATCAGAGGCAGGGAATCGGATGTGCGGAATCAGAGATGGGGAATCAGAGGTGGGGAATCAGAGGCGGTGAATCAGACATGGGTAATCAGAGGCGGGGAATCAGAGGCAGGAAATCAGACACGGGGAATCAGAGGCGGGGAATCAGAGCTGGTGAATTAGATGCAGGGAATCAGAGTTGGGGATTCAGAGGCGGGGAATCAGATATGGGGAAACAGAGGTGGGGAATCAGAGGTGGCCAAATAGAGGTGGGGAATCAGATATGGGGAAACAGAGGCGGGGAATCAGAGGCGTGGAAACAGAGGTGGGGAATCAGATATGGGGAATCAGAGGTGGGGAATCAGAGGTTGGGAATCAGAGGCAGGGAATCAGAGGCTGGGAATCAGATGCAGGGAATCAGATGCGGGGATCAGAGGCGGGGAATCAGAGCTGGGGAATCAGAGTTGGGGAATCAGAGGCGGGGACTTAGATATGGGGAAACAGAGGCGGGGAATGAGAGGCGAGGAAACAGAGGCGGGGAATCAGATATGGGGAATCAGAGGTGGGGAATCAGAGGCAGGGAATCAGATGTGCGGAATCAGAGATGGGCAATCAGAGGCAGGGAACCAGAATCAGAAGCAGGGAATAAGACGCGGGGAATCAGAGGCGGGGAATCAGAGCTGGGGAAGCAGAGGCAGTGAATCTGAGGCGGGGAATCAGAGGCAGGGAATCGGATGTGCGGAATCAGAGATGGGGAATCAGAGGTGGGGAATCAGAGGCGGTGAATCAGACATGGGTAATCAGAGGCGGGGAATCAGAGGCAGGAATTCAGACACGGGGAATCAGAGGTGGGGAATCAGAGCTGGGAAATTAGAGGCGGGGAATCAGAGTTGGGGATTCAGAGGCGGGGAATCAGATATGGGGAAAGAGAGGCGGGGAATCAGAGGCGGGCAAATAGAGGCGGGGAATCAGATATGGGGAAACAGAGGCGGGGAATCAGAGGCGGGGAAACAGAGGCGGGGAATCAGATATGGGGAATCAGAGGTGGGGAATCAGAGGTTGGGAATTAGAGGCAGGGAATCAGAGGCTGGGAATCAGATGCAGGGAATCAGATGCGTGGAATCAGAGGCGGGGAATCAGAGCTGGGGAATCAGAGGTGGGGAATCAAAGTTGGGGAATCAGAGGCGGGGACTTAGATATGGGGAAACGGAGGTGGGGAATCAGAGGCGGGGAAACAGAGGCGGGGAATCAGATATGGGGAATCAGAGGTGGGGAATCAGAGGCAGGGAATTAGATGTGCGGAATCAGAAATGGGGAATCAGAGGCAGGGAATCAGAATCAGAAGCAGGGAATCAGAGGCCGGGAATCAGAGGCCGGAATCAGATGCCGGGAATAAGAGGCCGGGAATCAGAGTCCGGGAATCAGAGTCCGGGAATCAGAGATGGGGAATCAGAGGCGGGGAGTGAGATATGGGGAATCAGAGGCGGGGAATCACAGGCGGGGAAACAGAGGCGAGGAATCAGATATGGGGAATCAGAGGTGGCGAATCAAAGGCGGTGAATCAGAGATGGGGAATCAGAGGCGGGGAATGAGAGGCAGGGAATCAAACACGGGGAATCAGAGGTGGGGAATCAGAGCTGGGTTATCAGAGGCGGGGAATCAGAGTTGGGGAATCAGAGGCGGGGAATCAGAGCTGGGGAATCAGAGGTGGGGAATCAGAGTCGGGGAATCAGAGGCAGGGAATCGGATGTGCGGAATCAGAGATGGGGAATCAGAGGTGGGGAATCAGAGGCGGTGAATCTGAGATGGGGAATCAGAGGCGGGGAATCAGAGGCAGGATATCAGACACGGGGATTCAGAGGCTGGGAATCAGACGGGGGGAATCAAAGGCGGGGAATCAGAGCTAGGGAATCAGAGGCAGGGAATCAGAGTTGGGGATTAAGAGGCGGGGAATCAGATATGGGGAAACAGAGGCGGGGAATCAGAGGCGGGCAAACAGAGGCGGGGAATTAGATATGGGGAATCAGAGGTGGGGAATCAGAGGTGGTGAATCAGAGATGGGGAATCACAGGCGGGGAATCAGAGGCAGGGAATAGAACGCGGGGAATCAGAGGCAGGGAATCAGAGCTGGGGAATCAGAGGCGGGGAATCATAGTTGGGAATCAGAGGTGGGGAATCAGGGGCGGGGTATCAGAGGCTGGGTATCAGACACGGGGATTCAGAGGCGGTGAATCAGAGATGGGGAATCAGAGGCGGGGAATCAGAGGCAGGGAATCAGACGCGGGGAATCAGAGGCGGGGAAACAGAGCCTGGTAATCAGAGGCGGGGATTCAGAGATGGAGAATCAGAGGCGGGGAATCAGAGGCAGGGAATCAGACGCGGGGAATCAGAGGCGGGGATTCATTGCTGGCAAATCAGAGGAGGGGAATCAGAGTTGGGGAATCAGAGGCGGGGAATCAGATATGGGGAAACAGAGGTGGGGAATCAGAGGCGGGGAAACAGAGGCGGGGAATCAGATATGGGGATTCAGAGGTGGGGAATCAGAGGTTGGGAATCAGTGGTTGGGAATCAGAGGCGGGGAATCAGAGGCAGGGAATCAGAGGCGGGGAATCAGAGGCGGGGAATCAGAGCTGGGGAATCAGAGGCGGGGAATCAGAGGTGGGGAATCTTAGGCGTGGAATTAGATATGGGGAAACAGAGGCGGGGAATCAGAGGCGGGGAAACAGATGCGGGGAATCAGATATGGGGAATCAGAGGTGGGGAATCAGAGGCATGGAATCAGATGTGCAGAATCAGAGATGGGGAATCAGAGGCGGGGAATGAGATATGGGGAATCAGAGGCGGGGAATCAGAGGCGGGGATACAGAGGCGGGGAATCTGATATGTGGAATCAGAGTTGGCGAATCAAAGGTGGTGAATCAGAGATGGGGAATCAGAGGTTGGGAATCAGAGGCAGGGAATCAGCGGCTGGGAATCAGATGCAGGGAATCAGATGCGGGGAATCAGAGCTGGGGAATCAGAGGTGGGGAATCAAAGTTGGGGAATCAGAGGCGGGGACTTAGATATGGGGAATCAGAGGCTGGGAATCAGATATGGGGAAAAAGGGGCGGGGAATCAGAGGCGGGGAAACAGAGGCGGGGAATCAGATATGGGGAATCAGAGGTGTGGAATCAGAGGTTGGGAATCAGAGCTGGGGATTCAGAGGCGGGGAATTAGAGTTGGGGAATCAGAGGAGGGGAATCAGAGGCGGGGAAACAGAGGCGGGGAATCAGATATGGGGAATCAGAGGCGGGGAATCCGAGGTTGGGAATCAGAGGCAGGGAATCAGAGGCGGGGAATCAGAGGCGGGGAATCAGAGGCAGGGAATCAGATGTGCGGAATCGGAGATGGGGAATCAGAGGCAGGGAATCAGAGGCGGGGAATCAGAGGTGGGGAATCAGAGGCCGGGAATCAGATATGGGGAAACAGAGGCGGGGAATCAGAGGCGGGGAAACAGAGGCGGGGAATCAGATATGGGGAATCAGAGGTGGGGAATCAGAGTTTGGGAATCAGAGGCAGGGAATCAGAGGCTTGGAATCAGATGCAGGGAATCAGATGCGGGGAATCAGAGGCGGGGAATCAAAGCTGGGGAATCAGAGGTGGGGAATCAGAGTTGGGGAATCAGAGGCGGGGACTTAGATATTGGGAAACAGAGGTGGGGAATCAGAGGCGGGGAAACAGAGGCGGGGAATCAGATATGGGGAATCAGAGGTGGGGAATCAGGAGCGGGGTATCAGTGGCAGGGAATCAGAGGCGGGAAATCAGAGGCCGGGAATCAGAGGCGGTGAATCAGAGGCGGGGAATCAGAGGCAGGGAATCGGATGTGCGGAATCAGAGATGGGGAATCAGAGGTGGGGAATCAGAGGCGGTGAATCAGACATGGGTAATCAGAGGCGGGGAATCAGAGGCAGGAAATCAGACACGGGGAATCAGAGGCGGGGAATCAGAGCTGGTGAATTAGATGCAGGGAATCAGAGTTGGGGATTCAGAGGCGGGGAATCAGATATGGGGAAACAGAGGTGGGGAATCAGAGGTGGGCAAATAGAGGTGGGGAATCAGATATGGGGAAACAGAGGCGGGTAATCAGAGGCGTGGAAACAGAGGTGGGGAATCAGATATGGGGAATCAGAGGTGGGGAATCAGAGGTTGGGAATCAGAGGCAGGGAATCAGAGGCTGGGAATCAGATGCAGGGAATCAGATGCGGGGATCAGAGGCGGGGAATCAGAGCTGGGGAATCAGAGTTGGGGAATCAGAGGCGGGGACTTAGATATGGGGAAACAGAGGCGGGGAATGAGAGGCGGGGAAACAGAGGCGGGGAATCAGATATGGGGAATCAGAGGTGGGGAATCAGAGGCAGGGAATCAGATGTGCGGAATCAGAGATGGGCAATCAGAGGCAGGGAATCAGAATCAGAAGCAGGGAATAAGACGCGGGGAATCAGAGGCGGGGAATCAGAGCTGGGGAAGCAGAGGCAGTGAATCTGAGGCGGGGAATCAGAGGCAGGGAATCGGATGTGCGGAATCAGAGATGGGGAATCAGAGGTGGGGAATCAGAGGCGGTGAATCAGACATGGGTAATCAGAGGCGGGGAATCAGAGGCAGGAATTCAGACACGGGGAATCAGAGGTGGGGAATCAGAGCTGGGAAATTAGAGGCGGGGAATCAGAGTTGGGGATTCAGAGGCGGGGAATCAGATATGGGGAAAGAGAGGCGGGGAATCAGAGGCGGGCAAATAGAGGCGGGGAATCAGATATGGGGAAACAGAGGTGGGGAATCAGAGGCGGGGAAACAGAGGCGGGGAATCAGATATGGGGAATCAGAGGTGGGGAATCAGAGGTTGGGAATTAGAGGCAGGGAATCAGAGGCTGGGAATCAGATGCAGGGAATCAGATGCGTGGAATCAGAGGCGGGGAATCAGAGCTGGGGAATCAGAGGTGGGGAATCAAAGTTGGGGAATCAGAGGCGGGGACTTAGATATGGGGAAACGGAGGTGGGGAATCAGAGGCGGGGAAACAGAGGCGGGGAATCAGATATGGGGAATCAGAGGTGGGGAATCAGAGGCAGGGAATTAGATGTGCGGAATCAGAAATGGGGAATCAGAGGCAGGGAATCAGAATCAGAAGCAGGGAATCAGAGGCCGGGAATCAGAGGCCGGAATCAGATGCCGGGAATAAGAGGCCGGGAATCAGAGTCCGGGAATCAGAGTCCGGGAATCAGAGATGGGGAATCAGAGGCGGGGAGTGAGATATGGGGAATCAGAGGCGGGGAATCACAGGCGGGGAAACAGAGGCGAGGAATCAGATATGGGGAATCAGAGGTGGCGAATCAAAGGCGGTGAATCAGAGATGGGGAATCAGAGGCGGGGAATGAGAGGCAGGGAATCAAACACGGGGAATCAGAGGTGGGGAATCAGAGCTGGGTTATCAGAGGCGGGGAATCAGAGTTGGGGAATCAGAGGCGGGGAATCAGAGCTGGGGAATCAGAGGTGGGGAATCAGAGTCGGGGAATCAGAGGCAGGGAATCGGATGTGCGGAATCAGAGATGGGGAATCAGAGGTGGGGAATCAGAGGCGGTGAATCTGAGATGGGGAATCAGAGGCGGGGAATCAGAGGCAGGATATCAGACACGGGGATTCAGAGGCTGGGAATCAGACGGGGGGAATCAAAGGCGGGGAATCAGAGCTAGGGAATCAGAGGCAGGGAATCAGAGTTGGGGATTAAGAGGCGGGGAATCAGATATGGGGAAACAGAGGCGGGGAATCAGAGGCGGGCAAACAGAGGCGGGGAATTAGATATGGGGAATCAGAGGTGGGGAATCAGAGGTGGTGAATCAGAGATGGGGAATCACAGGCGGGGAATCAGAGGCAGGGAATAGAACGCGGGGAATCAGAGGCAGGGAATCAGAGCTGGGGAATCAGAGGCGGGGAATCATAGTTGGGAATCAGAGGCGGGGAATCAGATATGGGGAAACAGAGGCGGGGAATCAGAGGCGGGGAAACAGAGGCGGGGAATCAGATATGGGGAATCGGATGCGGGGAATCAGAGGCGGGGAATCAGAGCTGGGGAATCAGAGGCGGGGAATCAGAGTTGGTGCATCAGAGGTGGGGAATTAGATATGGGGAAACAGAGGCGGGGAATCAGAGGCGGGGAAACAGAGGCGGGGAATCAGATATGGGGAATCAGAGGTGGGGAATCAGAGGCAGGGAATCAGATGTGCGGAATCAGAGATGGGGAATCAGAGGCAGGGAATCAGAATCAGAAGCGGGGAATCAGAGGCCTGGAATCAGATGCTGGGAATAAGAGGCCGGGAATCAGAGGTGGGGAATCAGAGTCCGGGAATCAGAGATTGGGATTAAAAGGCGGGGAATGAGATATGGAGAATCAGAGGCGGGGAATCAGAGGCGGAGAAACAGAGGTGGGGAATCAGATATGGGGAATCAGAGGTGGCGAATCAAAGGCGGTGAATCAGAGATGGGGAATCAGAGGCAGGGAATCAGAGGCAGGGAATCAAACACGGGGAATCAGAGGCGGGGAATCAGAGCTGGGGAATCAGAGGCGGGGAATCAGAGTTGGGGAATCAAAGGCGGGGAATCAGATATGGGGAAACAGGGGCGGGGAATCAGAGGCGGGGAAACAGAGGCGGGGAATCAGATAATGGGAATCAGAGGTGTGGAATCAGAGGTTGGGAATCAGAGGCAGGGAATCAGAGGCGGGGAAACAGAGGCAGGGAATCAGATCTGGGGAATCAGTGGCGGGGAAGTAGAGTTGGGGAATCAGAGGCGGGGAATCGGAGGTGGGGAAACAGAGGCGGGGAATCAAACACGGGGAATCAGAGGTGGGGAATCAGAGGTTGGGAATCAGAGGCAGGGAATCAGAGGCGGGGAATCAGAGGCGGGGAATCAGAGGCAGGGAATCAGATGTGCGGAATCGGAGATGGGGAATCAGATGCAAGAAATCAGAGGCGGGGAATCAGAGGCGGGGAATCAGAGGCCGGGAATCAGATATGGTGAAACAGAGGCGGGGAATCAGAGGCGGGGAAACAGAGGCGGGGAATCAGATATGGGGAATCAGAGGTGGGGAATCAGAGTTTGGGAATCAGAGGCAGGGAATCAGAGGCTTGGAATCAGATGCGGGGAATCAGAGGCGGGGAATCAGAGCTGTGGAATCAGTGGTGGGGAATCAGAGTTGCGGAATCAGAGGCGGGGACTTAGATATTTGGAAACAGAGGCGGGGAATCAGAGGCGGGGAAACAGAGGCGGGGAATCAGAAATGGGGAATCAGAGGTTGGGAATCAGAGGCAGGGGATCAGATGTGCGGAATCAGAGATGGGGAATCAAAGGCAGGGAATCAGAATCAGAAGCAGGGAATCAGAGGCCGGGAATCAGAGGCCGGAATCAGATGCCGGGAATAAGAGGCCGGGAATCAGAGGTGGGGAATCAGAGTCCGGGAATCAGAGATGGGGATTCAGAGGCGGGGAATGAGATATGGGGAATCAGAGGCTGGGAATCAGACGGGGGGAATCAAAGGCGGGGAATCAGAGCTGGGGAATCAGAGGCAGGGAATCAGAGTTGGGGATTCAGAGGCGGGGAATGAGATATGGGGAAACAGAGGCGGGGAATCAGAGGCGGGCAAACAGAGGCGGGGAATTAGATATGGGGAATCAGAGGTGGGGAATCAGAGGTGGTGAATCAGAGATGGGGAATCACAGGCGGGGAATCAGAGGCAGGGAATAGAACACGGGGAATCAGAGGCAGGGAATCAGAGCTGGGGAATCAGAGGCGGGGAATCATAGTGGGAATCAGAGGCGGGGAATCAGATATGGGGAAACAGAGGCGGGGAATCAGAGGCGGGGAAACAGAGGCGGGGAATCAGATATGGGGAATCGGATGCGGGGAATCAGAGGCGGGGAATCAGAGCTGGGGAATCAGAGGCGGGGAATCAGAGTTGGTGCATCAGAGGTGGGGAATTAGATATGGGGGAACAGAGGCGGGGAATCAGAGGCGGGGAAACAGAGGCGGGGAATCAGATATGGGGAATCAGAGGTGGGGAATCAGAGGCAGGGAATCAGATATGCGGAATCAGAGATGGGGAATCAGAGGCAGGGAATCAGAATCAGAAGCGGGGAATCAGAGGCCTGGAATCAGATGCTGGGAATAAGAGGCCGGGAATCAGAGGTGGGGAATCAGAGTCCGGGAATCAGAGATTGGGATTAAAAGGCGGGGAATGAGATATGGAGAATCAGAGGCGGGGAATCAGAGGCGGGGTAACAGAGGTGGGGAATCAGATATGGGGAATCAGTGGTGGCGAATCAAAGGCGGTGAATCAGAGATGGGGAATCAGAGGCGGGGAATCAGAGGCAGGGAATCAAACACGGGGAATCAGAGGCGGGGAATCAGAGCTGGGGAATCAGAGGCGGGGAATCAGAGTTGGGGAATCAGAGGCGGGGAATCAGAGTTGGGGAAACAGAGGCGGGGAATCAGATATGGGGAATCAGAGGTGTGGAATCAGAGGTTGGGAATCAGAGGCAGGGAATCAGAGGAGGGGAAACAGAGGCAGGGAATCAGATCTGGGGAATCAGTGGCGGGGAAGTAGAGTTGGGGAATCAGAGGCGGGGAATCAGAGGTGGGGAATCAGAGGTTGGGAATCAGAGGCAGGGAATCAGAGGCGGGGAATCAGAGGCGGGGAATCAGAGGCAGGGAATCAGATGTGCGGAATCGGAGATGGGGAATCAGATGCAAGAAATCAGAGGCGGGGAATCAGAGGCGGGGAATCAGAGGCCGGGAATCAGATATGGTGAAACAGAGGCGGGGAATCAGAGGCGGGGAAACAGAGGCGGGGAATCAGATATGGGGAATCAGAGGTGGGGAATCAGAGTTTGGGAATCAGAGGCATGGAATCAGAGGCTTGGAATCAGATGCAGGGAATCAGATGCGGGGAATCAGAGGCGGGGAATCAGAGCTGTGGAATCAGAGGTGGTGAATCAGAGTTGGGGAATCAGAGGCGGGGACTTAGATATTGGGAAACAGAGGCGGGGAATCAGAGGCGGGGAAACAGAGGCAGGGAATCAGAAATGGGGAATCAGAGGTTGGGAATCAGAGGCAGGGGATCAGATGTGCGGAATCAGAGATGGGGAATCAAAGGCAGGGAATCAGAATCAGAAGCAGGGAATCAGAGGCCGGGAATCAGAGGCCGGAATCAGATGCCGGGAATAAGAGGCCGGGAATCAGAGGTGGGGAATCAGAGTCCGGGAATCAGAGATGGGGATTCAGAGGCGGGGAATGAGATATGGGGAATCAGAGGCGGGGAATCAGAGGCGGGGAAACAGAGGCGGGGAATCAGATATGGGGAACCAAAGGTAGGGAATCAGGGGCGGGGTATCAGTGGCAGGGAATCAGAGCGGGAAATCAGAGGCCGGGAATCAGAGGCGGTGAATCAGAGGCGGGAATCAGAGGCAGGGAATCGGATGTGCGGAATCAGAGATGGGGAATCAGAGGTGGGGAATCAGAGGCGGTGAATCAGACATGGGTAATCAGAGGCGGGGAATCAGAGGCAGGAAATCAGACACGGGGAATCAGAGGCGGGGAATTAGAGCTGGGGAATTAGATGCAGGGAATCAGAGTTGGGGATTCAGAGGCGGGGAATCAGATATGGGGAAATAGAGGTGGGGAACCAGAGTTGGGCAAATAGAGGCGGGGAATCCGATATGGGGAAACAGAGGCGGGGAATCAGAGGCGTGGAAACAGAGGCGGGGAATCAGATATGGGGAATCAGAGGTGGGGAATCAGAGGTTGGGAATCAGAGGCAGGGAATCAGAGGCTGGGAATGAGATGCAGGGAATCAGATGCGGGGATCAGAGGCGGGGAATCAGAGCTGGGGAATCAGAGGTGGGGAATCAGAGTTGGGGAATCAGAGGCGGGGACTTAGATATGGGGAAACAGAGGCGGGGAATCAGAGGCGGGGAATTAGATGTGCGGAATCAGAAATGGGGAATCAGAGGCAGGGAATCAGAATCAGAAGCAGGGAATCAGAGGCCGGGAATCAGAGGCCGGAATCAGATGCCGGGAATAAGAGGCCGGGAATCAGAGTCCGGGAATCAGAGTCCGGGAATCAGAGATGGGGAATCAGAGGCGGGGAGTGAGATATGGGGAATCAGAGGCGGGGAATCACAGGCGGGGAAACAGAGGCGAGGAATCAGATATGGGGAATCAGAGGTGGCGAATCAAAGGCGGTGAATCAGAGATGGGGAATCAGAGGCGGGGAATGAGAGGCAGGGAATCAAACACGGGGAATCAGAGGTGGGGAATCAGAGCTGGGTTATCAGAGGCGGGGAATCAGAGTTGGGGAATCAGAGGCGGGGAATCAGAGCTGGGGAATCAGAGGTGGGGAATCAGAGTCGGGGAATCAGAGGCAGGGAATCGGATGTGCGGAATCAGAGATGGGGAATCAGAGGTGGGGAATCAGAGGCGGTGAATCTGAGATGGGGAATCAGAGGCGGGGAATCAGAGGCAGGATATCAGACACGGGGATTCAGAGGCTGGGAATCAGACGGGGGGAATCAAAGGCGGGGAATCAGAGCTAGGGAATCAGAGGCAGGGAATCAGAGTTGGGGATTAAGAGGCGGGGAATCAGATATGGGGAAACAGAGGCGGGGAATCAGAGGCGGGCAAACAGAGGCGGGGAATTAGATATGGGGAATCAGAGGTGGGGAATCAGAGGTGGTGAATCAGAGATGGGGAATCACAGGCGGGGAATCAGAGGCAGGGAATAGAACGCGGGGAATCAGAGGCGGGGAATCAGATATGGGGAAACAGAGGCGGGGAATCAGAGGCGGGGAAACAGAGGCGGGGAATCAGATATGGGGAATCGGATGCGGGGAATCAGAGGTGGGGAATCAGAGCTGGGGAATCAGAGGCGGGGAATCAGAGTTGGTGCATCAGAGGTGGGGAATTAGATATGGGGAAACAGAGGCGGGGAATCAGAGGCGGGGAAACAGAGGCGGGGAATCAGATATGGGGAATCAGAGGTGGGGAATCAGAGGCAGGGAATCAGATGTGCGGAATCAGAGATGGGTAATCAGAGGCAGGGAATCAGAATCAGAAGCGGGGAATCAGAGGCCTGGAATCAGATGCTGGGAATAAGAGGCCGGGAATCAGAGGTGGGGAATCAGAGTCCGGGAATCAGAGATTGGGATTAAAAGGCGGGGAATGAGATATGGAGAATCAGAGGCGGGGAATCAGAGGCGGAGAAACAGAGGTGGGGAATCAGATATGGGGAATCAGAGGTGGCGAATCAAAGGCGGTGAATCAGAGATGGGGAATCAGAGGCAGGGAATCAGAGGCAGGGAATCAAACACGGGGAATCAGAGGCGGGGAATCAGAGCTGGGGAATCAGAGGCGGGGAATCAGAGTTGGGGAATCAAAGGCGGGGAATCAGATATGGGGAAACAGGGGCGGGGAATCAGAGGCGGGGAAACAGAGGCGGGGAATCAGATAATGGGAATCAGAGGTGTGGAATCAGAGGTTGGGAATCAGAGGCAGGGAATCAGAGGCGGGGAAACAGAGGCAGGGAATCAGATCTGGGGAATCAGTGGCGGGGAAGTAGAGTTGGGGAATCAGATGCGGGGAATCGGAGGCGGGGAAACAGAGGCGGGGAATCAAACACGGGGAATCAGAGGTGGGGAATCAGAGGTTGGGAATCAGAGGCAGGGAATCAGAGGCGGGGAATCAGAGGCGGGGAATCAGAGGCAGGGAATCAGATGTGCGGAATCGGAGATGGGGAATCAGATGCAAGAAATCAGAGGCGGGGAATCAGAGGCGGGGAATCAGAGGCCGGGAATCAGATATGGTGAAACAGAGGCGGGGAATCAGAGGCGGGGAAACAGAGGCGGGGAATCAGATATGGGGAATCAGAGGTGGGGAATCAGAGTTTGGGAATCAGAGGCAGGGAATCAGAGGCTTGGAATCAGATGCAGGGAATCAGATGCGGGGAATCAGAGGCGGGGAATCAGAGCTGTGGAATCAGTGGTGGGGAATCAGAGTTGCGGAATCAGAGGCGGGGACTTAGATATTTGGAAACAGAGGCGGGGAATCAGAGGCGGGGAAACAGAGGCGGGGAATCAGAAATGGGGAATCAGAGGTTGGGAATCAGAGGCAGGGGATCAGATGTGCGGAATCAGAGATGGGGAATCAAAGGCAGGGAATCAGAATCAGAAGCAGGGAATCAGAGGCCGGGAATCAGAGGCCGGAATCAGATGCCGGGAATAAGAGGCCGGGAATCAGAGGTGGGGAATCAGAGTCCGGGAATCAGAGATGGGGATTCAGAGGCGGGGAATGAGATATGGGGAATCAGAGGCTGGGAATCAGACGGGGGGAATCAAAGGCGGGGAATCAGAGCTGGGGAATCAGAGGCAGGGAATCAGAGTTGGGGATTCAGAGGCGGGGAATGAGATATGGGGAAACAGAGGCGGGGAATCAGAGGCGGGCAAACAGAGGCGGGGAATTAGATATGGGGAATCAGAGGTGGGGAATCAGAGGTGGTGAATCAGAGATGGGGAATCACAGGCGGGGAATCAGAGGCAGGGAATAGAACGCGGGGAATCAGAGGCAGGGAATCAGAGCTGGGGAATCAGAGGCGGGGAATCATAGTGGGAATCAGAGGCGGGGAATCAGATATGGGGAAACAGAGGCGGGGAATCAGAGGCGGGGAAACAGAGGCGGGGAATCAGATATGGGGAATCGGATGCGGGGAATCAGAGGCGGGGAATCAGAGCTGGGGAATCAGAGGCGGGGAATCAGAGTTGGTGCATCAGAGGTGGGGAATTAGATATGGGGGAACAGAGGCGGGGAATCAGAGGCGGGGAAACAGAGGCGGGGAATCAGATATGGGGAATCAGAGGTGGGGAATCAGAGGCAGGGAATCAGATATGCGGAATCAGAGATGGGGAATCAGAGGCAGGGAATCAGAATCAGAAGCGGGGAATCAGAGGCCTGGAATCAGATGCTGGGAATAAGAGGCCGGGAATCAGAGGTGGGGAATCAGAGTCCGGGAATCAGAGATTGGGATTAAAAGGCGGGGAATGAGATATGGAGAATCAGAGGCGGGGAATCAGAGGCGGGGTAACAGAGGTGGGGAATCAGATATGGGGAATCAGTGGTGGCGAATCAAAGGCGGTGAATCAGAGATGGGGAATCAGAGGCGGGGAATCAGAGGCAGGGAATCAAACACGGGGAATCAGAGGCGGGGAATCAGAGCTGGGGAATCAGAGGCGGGGAATCAGAGTTGGGGAATCAGAGGCGGGGAATCAGAGTTGGGGAAACAGAGGCGGGGAATCAGATATGGGGAATCAGAGGTGTGGAATCAGAGGTTGGGAATCAGAGGCAGGGAATCAGAGGAGGGGAAACAGAGGCAGGGAATCAGATCTGGGGAATCAGTGGCGGGGAAGTAGAGTTGGGGAATCAGAGGCGGGGAATCAGAGGTGGGGAATCAGAGGTTGGGAATCAGAGGCAGGGAATCAGAGGCGGGGAATCAGAGGCGGGGAATCAGAGGCAGGGAATCAGATGTGCGGAATCGGAGATGGGGAATCAGATGCAAGAAATCAGAGGCGGGGAATCAGAGGCGGGGAATCAGAGGCCGGGAATCAGATATGGTGAAACAGAGGCGGGGAATCAGAGGCGGGGAAACAGAGGCGGGGAATCAGATATGGGGAATCAGAGGTGGGGAATCAGAGTTTGGGAATCAGAGGCATGGAATCAGAGGCTTGGAATCAGATGCAGGGAATCAGATGCGGGGAATCAGAGGCGGGGAATCAGAGCTGTGGAATCAGAGGTGGTGAATCAGAGTTGGGGAATCAGAGGCGGGGACTTAGATATTGGGAAACAGAGGCGGGGAATCAGAGGCGGGGAAACAGAGGCAGGGAATCAGAAATGGGGAATCAGAGGTTGGGAATCAGAGGCAGGGGATCAGATGTGCGGAATCAGAGATGGGGAATCAAAGGCAGGGAATCAGAATCAGAAGCAGGGAATCAGAGGCCGGGAATCAGAGGCCGGAATCAGATGCCGGGAATAAGAGGCCGGGAATCAGAGGTGGGGAATCAGAGTCCGGGAATCAGAGATGGGGATTCAGAGGCGGGGAATGAGATATGGGGAATCAGAGGCGGGGAATCAGAGGCGGGGAAACAGAGGCGGGGAATCAGATATGGGGAACCAAAGGTAGGGAATCAGGGGCGGGGTATCAGTGGCAGGGAATCAGAGCGGGAAATCAGAGGCCGGGAATCAGAGGCGGTGAATCAGAGGCGGGAATCAGAGGCAGGGAATCGGATGTGCGGAATCAGAGATGGGGAATCAGAGGTGGGGAATCAGAGGCGGTGAATCAGACATGGGTAATCAGAGGCGGGGAATCAGAGGCAGGAAATCAGACACGGGGAATCAGAGGCGGGGAATTAGAGCTGGGGAATTAGATGCAGGGAATCAGAGTTGGGGATTCAGAGGCGGGGAATCAGATATGGGGAAATAGAGGTGGGGAACCAGAGTTGGGCAAATAGAGGCGGGGAATCCGATATGGGGAAACAGAGGCGGGGAATCAGAGGCGTGGAAACAGAGGCGGGGAATCAGATATGGGGAATCAGAGGTGGGGAATCAGAGGTTGGGAATCAGAGGCAGGGAATCAGAGGCTGGGAATGAGATGCAGGGAATCAGATGCGGGGATCAGAGGCGGGGAATCAGAGCTGGGGAATCAGAGGTGGGGAATCAGAGTTGGGGAATCAGAGGCGGGGACTTAGATATGGGGAAACAGAGGCGGGGAATCAGAGGCGGGAAACAGAGGCGGGGAATCAGATATTGTGAATCAGAGGTGGGGAATCAGAGGCAGGGAATCAGATGTGCTGAATCAGAGATGGGGAATCAGAGGCAGGGAATCAGAATCAGAAGGAGGGAATAAGACGCGGGGAATCAGAGTCGGGGAATCAGAGCTGGGGAAGCAGAGGCAGTGAATCAGAGGCTGGGAATCAGAGGCAGGGAATCGGATGTGCGGAATCAGAGATGGGGAATCAGAGGTGGGGAATCAGAGGCGGTGAATCAGACATGGGTAATCAGAGGCGGGGAATCAGAGGCAGGAAATCAGACACGGGGAATCAGAGGCGGGGAATCAGAGCTGGGAAATTAGAGGCAGGGAATCAGAGTTGGGGATTCAGAGGCGGGGAATCAGATATGGGGAAACAGAGGCGGGGAATCAGAGGCGGGCAAATAGTGGCGGGGAATCAGATATGGGGAAACAGAGGCGGGGAATCAGAGGCGGGGAAACAGAGGCGGGGAATCAGATATGGGGAATCAGAGGTGGGGAATCAGAGGTTGGGAATCAGAGGCAGGGAATCAGAGGCTGGGAATCAGATGCAGGGAATCAGATGCGGGGTATCAGAGTAGGGGAATCAGAGCTGGGGAATCAGAGGTGGGGAATCAAAGTTGGGGAATCAGAGGCAGGGACTTAGATATGGGGAATCAGAGGCGGGGAATCAGATATGGGGAAACAGGGGCGGGGAATCAGAGGCGGGGAAACAGAGGCGGGGAATCAGATATGGGGAATCAGAGGTGTGGAATCAGATGTTGTGAATCAGAGGCAGGGAAACAGAGGCGGGGAAACAGAGTCGGGGAATCAGATATGGGGAATCAGAGGCGGGGAATCAGAGCTGGGAAATTAGAGGCAGGGAATCAGAGTTGGGGATTCAGAGGCGGGGAATCAGATATGGGGAAACAGAGGAGGGGAATCAGAGGCGGGCAAATAGAGGCGGGGAATCAGATATGGGGAAACAGAGGCGGGGAATCAGAGGCGGGGAAACAGAGGCGGGGAATCAGATATGGGGAATCAGAGGTGGGGAATCAGAGGTTGGGAATCAGAGGCAGGGAATCAGAGGCTGGGAATCAGATGCAGGGAATCAGATGCGGGGTATCAGAGGCGGGGAATCAGAGCTGGGGAATCAGAGGTGGGGAATCAAAGTTGGGGAATCAGAGGCGGGGACTTAGATATGGGGAATCAGAGGCGGGGAATCAGATATGGGGAAACAGGGGCGGGGAATCAGAGGCTGGGAAACAGAGGCGGGGAATCAGATATGGGGAATCAGAGGTGTGGAATCAGAGGTTGGGAATCAGAGGCAGGGAATTAGAGGCGGGGAAACAGAGGCGGGGAATCAGATATGGGGAATCAGAGGTGGCGAATCAAAGGCGGTGAAACAGAGATGGGGAATCAGGGCAGGGAATCAGAGGCAGGGAATCAAACACGGGGAATCAGAGCTGGGGAATCAGAGGCGGGGAATTAGAGTTGGGGAATCAGAGGAGGGGAATCAGAGGCGGGGAAACGGAGGCGGGGAATCAGATATGGGGAATCAGAGGTGGGGAATCAGAGGTTGGGAATCAGAGGCAGGGAATCAGATGTGCGGAATCGGAGATGGGGAATCAGAGGCAGGGAATCAGAGGCGGGGAATCAGAGGTGGGGAATCAGAGGCCGGGAATCAGATATGGGGAAACAGAGGCGGGGAATCAGAGGCGGGGAAAAAGAGGCGGGGAATCAGATATGGGGAATCAGGGGTGGGGAATCAGAGGTTGGGAATCAGAGGCAGGTAATCAGAGGCTTGGAATCAGATGCAGGGAATCAGATGCGGGGAATCAGAGGCGGGGAATCGGAGCTGGGGAATCAGAGGTGGGGAATCAGAGTTGGGGAATCAGAGGCGGGGACTTAGATATTGAGAAACAGAGGCGGGGAATCAGAGGCGGGGAAACAGATGCGGGGAATCAGATATGGGGAATCAGAGGTGCGGAATCAGAGGCAGGGAATCAGATGTACGGAATCAGAGATGGGGAATCAGAGGCAGGGAATCAGAATCAGAAGCAGGGAATCAGAGGCCGGGAATCAGAGGCCGGAATCAGATGCCGGGAATAAGAGGCCGGGAATCAGAGGTGGGGAATCAGAGTCCGGGAATCAGAGATGGGGATTCAGAGGCGGGGAATGAGATATGGGGAATCAGAGGCGGGGAATCAGAGGCGGGGAAACAGAGGCGGGGAATCAGATATGGGGAATCAGAGGTGGGGAATCTGGGGCGGGGTATCAGTGGCAGGGAATCAGAGGCGGGAATTCAGAGGCCGGGAATCAGAGGCGGTGAATCAGAGGCGGGGAATCAGAGGCAGGGAATCGGATGTGCGGAATCAGAGATGGGGAATCAGAGGTGGGGAATCAGAGGCGGTGAATCAGACATGGGTAATCAGAGGCGGGGAATCAGAGGCAGGAAATCAGACACTGGGAATCAGAGGCGGGGAATCAGAGCTTGGGAATTAGATGCAGGGAATCAGAGTTGGGGATTCAGAGGCGGGGAATCAGATATGGGGAAACAGAGGTGGGGAATCAGAGGTGGGCAAATAGAGGCGGGGAATCTGATATGGGGAAACAGAGGCGGGGAATCAGAGGCGTGGAAACAGAGGCGGGGAATCAGATATGGGGAATCAGAGGTGGGGAATCAGAGGTTGGGAATCAGAGGCAGGGAATCAGAGGCTGGGAATCAGATGCAGGGAATCAGATGCGGGTATCAGAGGCGGGGAATCAGAGCTGGGGAATCAGAGGTGGGGAATCAGAGTTGGGGAATCAGAGGCGGGGACTTAGATATGAGGAAACAGAGGCGTGGAATCAGAGGCGGGGAAACAGAGGCAGGGAATCAGATATGGGGAATCAGAGGTGGGGAATCAGAGGCAGGGAATCAGATGTGCGGAATCAGAGATGGGGAATCAGAGGCAGGGAATCAGAATCAGAAGCAGGGAATAAGACGCGGGGAATCAGAGGCGGGGAATCAGAGCTGGGGAAGCAGAGGCAGTGAATCAGAGGCGGGGAATCAGAGGCAGGGAATCGGATGTGCGGAATCAGAGATGGGGAATCAGAGGTGGGGAATCAGAGGCGGTGAATCAGACATGGGTAAGCAGGGGCGGGGAATCAGAGGCAGGAAATCAGACACGGGGAATCAGAGGCGGGGAATCAGAGCTGGGAAATTAGAGGCAGGGAATCAGAGTTGGGGATTCAGAGGCGGGGAATCAGATATGGGGAAACAGAGGCGGGGAATCAGAGGCGGGCAAATAGAGGCGGGGAATCAGATATGGGGAAACAGAGGCGGGGAATCAGAGGCGGGGAAACAGAGGCGGGGAATCAGATATGGGGAATCAGAGGTGGGGAATCAGAGGTTGGGAATCAGAGGCAGGGAATCAGAGGCTGGGAATCAGATGCAGGGAATCAGATGCGGGGAATCAGAGGCGGGGAATCAGAGCTGGAGTATCAGAGGTGGGGAATCAAAGTTGGGGAATCAGAGGCGGGGACTTAGATATGGGGAATCAGAGGCGTGGAATCAGATATGGGGAAACAGGGGCGGGGAATCAGAGGCGGGGAAACAGAGGCGGGGAATCAGATATGGGCAATCAGAGGTGTGGAATCAGAGGTTGGGAATCAGAGGCAGGGAATCAGAGGCGGGGAAACAGAGGCGGGGAATCAGATATGGGAAATCAGAGGTGGCGAATCAAAGGCGGTGAAGCAGAGATGGGGAATCAGGGCAGGGAATCAGAGGCAGGGAATCAAACACGGGGAATCAGAGCTGGGGAATCAGAGGTGGGGAATTAGAGTTGTGGAATCAGAGGAGGGGAATCAGAGGCGGGGAAACAGAGGCGGGGAATCAGATATGGGGAATCAGAGGTGGGGAATCAGAGGTTGGGAATCAGAGGCATGGAATCAGAGGCGGGGAATCAGAGGCGGGGAATCAGAGGCAGGGAATCAGATGTGCGGAATCGGAGATGTGGAATCAGAGGCAGGGAATCAGAGGCTGGGAATCAGAGGCGGGGAATGAGAGGCCGGGAATCAGATATGGGGAAACAGAGGCGGGGAATCAGAGGTGGGGAAACAGAGGCGGGGAATCAGATATGGGGAATCAGAGGCAGGGAATCAGAGGCGGGGAATCAGAATTGGGGAATAGGAGATGGGGAATCAGAGATGGGGAATCAGAGGCGGGGAATCAGACGCGGGGAATCAGAGGTGGTGAATCAGAGATGTGGAATCAGAGGCGGGGAATCGGAGGCAGGGAATCAGACGCGGGGAATCAGAGGCGGGGAATCATAGCTGGCGATTCAGAGGCGGGGAATGAGATATGGGGAATCAGAGGCGGGGAATCAGAGGCGGGGAAACAGAGGCGGGGAATCAGATATGGGGAACCAAAGGTAGGGAATCAGGGGCGGGGTATCAGTGGCAGGGAATCAGAGCGGGAAATCAGAGGCCGGGAATCAGAGGCGGTGAATCAGAGGCGGGAATCAGAGGCAGGGAATCGGATGTGCGGAATCAGAGATGGGGAATCAGAGGTGGGGAATCAGAGGCGGTGAATCAGACATGGGTAATCAGAGGCGGGGAATCAGAGGCAGGAAATCAGACACGGGGAATCAGAGGCGGGGAATTAGAGCTGGGGAATTAGATGCAGGGAATCAGAGTTGGGGATTCAGAGGCGGGGAATCAGATATGGGGAAATAGAGGTGGGGAACCAGAGTTGGGCAAATAGAGGCGGGGAATCCGATATGGGGAAACAGAGGCGGGGAATCAGAGGCGTGGAAACAGAGGCGAGGAATCAGATATGGGGAATCAGAGGTGGGGAATCAGAGGTTGGGAATCAGAGGCAGGGAATCAGAGGCTGGGAATCAGATGCAGGGAATCAGATGCGGGGATCAGAGGCGGGGAATCAGAGCTGGGGAATCAGAGGTGGGGAATCAGAGTTGGGGAATCAGAGGCGGGGACTTAGATATGGGGAAACAGAGGCGGGGAATCAGAGGCGGGAAACAGAGGCGGGGAATCAGATATTGTGAATCAGAGGTGGGGAATCAGAGGCAGGGAATCAGATGTGCTGAATCAGAGATGGGGAATCAGAGGCAGGGAATCAGAATCAGAAGCAGGGAATAAGACGCGGGGAATCAGAGTCGGGGAATCAGAGCTGGGGAAGCAGAGGCAGTGAATCAGAGGCTGGGAATCAGAGGCAGGGAATCGGATGTGCGGAATCAGAGATGGGGAATCAGAGGTGGGGAATCAGAGGCGGTGAATAAGACATGGGTAATCAGAGGCGGGGAATCAGAGGCAGGAAATCAGACACGGGGAATCAGAGGCGGGGAATCAGAGCTGGGAAATTAGAGGCAGGGAATCAGAGTTGGGGATTCAGAGGCGGGGAATCAGATATGGGGAAACAGAGGCGGGGAATCAGAGGCGGGCAAATAGTGGCGGGGAATCAGATATGGGGAAACAGAGGCGGGGAATCAGAGGCGGGGAAACAGAGGCGGGGAATCAGATATGGGGAATCAGAGGTGGGGAATCAGAGGTTGGGAATCAGAGGCAGGGAATCAGAGGCTGGGAATCAGATGCAGGGAATCAGATGCGGGGTATCAGAGTAGGGGAATCAGAGCTGGGGAATCAGAGGTGGGGAATCAAAGTTGGGGAATCAGAGGCAGGGACTTAGATATGGGGAATCAGATATGGGGAAACAGGGGCGGGGAATCAGAGGCGGGGAAACAGAGGCGGGGAATCAGATATGGGGAATCAGAGGTGTGGAATCAGATGTTGGGAATCAGAGGCAGGGAAACAGAGGCGGGGAAACAGAGTCGGGGAATCAGATATGGGGAATCAGAGGCGGGGAATCAGAGCTGGGAAATTAGAGGCAGGGAATCAGAGTTGGGGATTCAGAGGCGGGGAATCAGATATGGGGAAACAGAGGAGGGGAATCAGAGGCGGGCAAATAGAGGCGGGGAATCAGATATGGGGAAACAGAGGCGGGGAATCAGAGGCGGGGAAACAGAGGCGGGGAATCAGATATGGGGAATCAGAGGTGGGGAATCAGAGGTTGGGAATCAGAGGCAGGGAATCAGAGGCTGGGAATCAGATGCAGGGAATCAGATGCGGGGTATCAGAGGCGGGGAATCAGAGCTGGGGAATCAGAGGTGGGGAATCAAAGTTGGGGAATCAGAGGCGGGGACTTAGATATGGGGAATCAGAGGCGGGAAATCAGATATGGGGAAACAGGGGCGGGGAATCAGAGGCTGGGAAACAGAGGCGGGGAATCAGATATGGGGAATCAGAGGTGTGGAATCAGAGGTTGGGAATCAGAGGCAGGGAATTAGAGGCGGGGAAACAGAGGCGGGGAATCAGATATGGGGAATCAGAGGTGGCGAATCAAAGGTGGTGAAACAGAGATGGGGAATCAGGGCAGGGAATCAGAGGCAGGGAATCAAACACGGGGAATCAGAGCTGGGGAATCAGAGGCGGGGAATTAGAGTTGGGGAATCAGAGGAGGGGAATCAGAGGCGGGGAAACGGAGGCGGGGAATCAGATATGGGGAATCAGAGGTGGGGAATCAGAGGTTGGGAATCAGAGGCAGGGAATCAGATGTGCGGAATCGGAGATGGGGAATCAGAGGCAGGGAATCAGAGGCGGGGAATCAGAGGTGGGGAATCAGAGGCCGGGAATCAGATATGGGGAAACAGAGGCGGGGAATCAGAGGCGGGGAAACAGAGGCGGGGAATCAGATATGGGGAATCAGGGGTGGGGAATCAGAGGTTGGGAATCAGAGGCAGGTAATCAGAGGCTTGGAATCAGATGCAGGGAATCAGATGCGGGGAATCAGATGCGGGGAATCAGAGCTGGGGAATCAGAGGTGGGGAATCAGAGTTGGGGAATCAGAGGCGGGGACTTAGATATTGAGAAACAGAGGCGGGGAATCAGAGGCGGGGAAACAGATGCGGGGAATCAGATATGGGGAATCAGAGGTGGGGAATCAGAGGCAGGGAATCAGATGTACGGAATCAGAGATGGGGAATCAGAGGCAGGGAATCAGAATCAGAAGCAGGGAATCAGAGGCCGGGAATCAGGGGCCGGAATCAGATGCCGGGAATAAGAGGCCGGGAATCAGAGGTGGGGAATCAGAGTCCGGGAATCAGAGATGGGGATTCAGAGGCGGGGAATGAGATATGGGGAATCAGAGGCGGGGAATCAGAGGCGGGGAAACAGAGGCGGGGAATCAGATATGGGGAATCAGAGGTGGGGAATCTGGGGCGGGGTATCAGTGGCAGGGAATCAGAGGCGGGAATTCAGAGGCCGGGAATCAGAGGCGGTGAATCAGAGGCGGGGAATCAGAGGCAGGGAATCGGATGTGCGGAATCAGAGATGGGGAATCAGAGGTGGGGAATCAGAGGCGGTGAATCAGACATGGGTAATCAGAGGCGGGGAATCAGAGGCAGGAAATCAGACACTGGGAATCAGAGGCGGGGAATCAGAGCTTGGGAATTAGATGCAGGGAATCAGAGTTGGGGATTCAGAGGCGGGGAATCAGATATGGGGAAACAGAGGTGGGGAATCAGAGGTGGGCAAATAGAGGCGGGGAATCTGATATGGGGAAACAGAGGCGGGGAATCAGAGGCGTGGAAACAGAGGCGGGGAATCAGATATGGGGAATCAGAGGTGGGGAATCAGAGGTTGGGAATCAGAGGCAGGGAATCAGAGGCTGGGAATCAGATGCAGGGAATCAGATGCGGGTATCAGAGGCGGGGAATCAGAGCTGGGGAATCAGAGGTGGGGAATCAGAGTTGGGGAATCAGAGGCGGGGACTTAGATATGAGGAAACAGAGGCGTGGAATCAGAGGCGGGGAAACAGAGGCAGGGAATCAGATATGGGGAATCAGAGGTGGGGAATCAGAGGCAGGGAATCAGATGTGCGGAATCAGAGATGGGGAATCAGAGGCAGGGAATCAGAATCAGAAGCAGGGAATAAGACGCGGGGAATCAGAGGCGGGGAATCAGAGCTGGGGAAGCAGAGGCAGTGAATCAGAGGCGAGGAATCAGAGGCAGGGAATCGGATGTGCGGAATCAGAGATGGGGAATCAGAGGTGGGGAATCAGAGGCGGTGAATCAGACATGGGTAATCAGGGGCGGGGAATCAGAGGCAGGAAATCAGACACGGGGAATCAGAGGCGGGGAATCAGAGCTGGGAAATTAGAGGCAGGGAATCAGAGTTGGGGATTCAGAGGCGGGGAATCAGATATGGGGAAACAGAGGCGGGGAATCAGAGGCGGGCAAATAGAGGCGGGGAATCAGATATGGGGAAACAGAGGCGGGGAATCAGAGGCGGGGAAACAGAGGTGGGGAATCAGATATGGGGAATCAGAGGTGGGGAATCAGAGGTTGGGAATCAGAGGCAGGGAATCAGAGGCTGGGAATCAGATGCAGGGAATCAGATGCGGGGAATCAGAGGCGGGGAATCAGAGCTGGAGTATCAGAGGTGGGGAATCAAAGTTGGGGAATCAGAGGCGGGGACTTAGATATGGGGAATCAGAGGCGTGGAATCAGATATGGGGAAACAGGGGCGGGGAATCAGAGGCGGGGAAACAGAGGCGGGGAATCAGATATGGGCAATCAGAGGTGTGGAATCAGAGGTTGGGAATCAGAGGCAGGGAATCAGAGGCGGGGAAACAGAGGCGGGGAATCAGATATGGGAAATCAGAGGTGGCGAATCAAAGGCGGTGAAGCAGAGATGGGGAATCAGGGCAGGGAATCAGAGGCAGGGAATCAAACACGGGGAATCAGAGCTGGGGAATCAGAGGTGGGGAATTAGAGTTGTGGAATCAGAGGAGGGGAATCAGAGGCGGGGAAACAGAGGCGGGGAATCAGATATGGGGAATCAGAGGTGGGGAATCAGAGGTTGGGAATCAGAGGCATGGAATCAGAGGCGGGGAATCAGAGGCGGGGAATCAGAGGCAGGGAATCAGATGTGCGGAATCGGAGATGGGGAATCAGAGGCAGGGAATCAGAGGCTGGGAATCAGAGGCGGGGAATGAGAGGCCGGGAATCAGATATGGGGAAACAGAGGCGGGGAATCAGAGGTGGGGAAACAGAGGCGGGGAATCAGATATGGGGAATCAGAGGTGGGGAATCAGAGGTTGGGAATCAGAGGCAGGGAATCAGAGGCTTGGAATCAGATGCAGGGAATCAGATGCGGGGAATCAGAGGCGGGGAATCAGAGCTGGGGAATCAGAGGTGGGGAATCAGATTTGGGGAATCAGAGGCGGGGACTTAGATATTGGGAAACAGAGGCGGGGAATCAGACGCGGGAAAACAGAGGCGGGGAATCAGATATGGGGATTCAGAGGTGGCGAATCAAAGGCGGTGAATCAGAGATGGGGAATCAGAGGCCGGGAATCAGAGGCAGGGAATCAAACACGTGGAATCAGAGGCGGGGAATCAGAGCAGGGGAATCAGAGGCGGGGAATCAGAGTTGGAGAATCAGAGGCGGGGAATCAGACCTAGGGAATCAATATGGGAAATCAGAGGTGGGGAATCAGAGGTTGGGAATCAGAGGAAGGGAATCAGAGGCGAGGAATCAGAGCTGGGGAATCAGAGGCGGGGAATCAGAATTGGGGAATAGGAGATGGGGAATCAGAGATGGGGAATCAGAGGCGGGGAATCAGACGCGGGGAATCAGAGGTGGTGAATCAGAGATGTGGAATCAGAGGCGGGGAATCGGAGGCAGGGAATCAGACGCGGGGAATCAGAGGCGGGGAATCATAGCTGGCGAATCAGAGGCGGGGAATCAGATATTGGGAATCAGAGGTGGGGAATCAGAGGCGGGGAAACAGAGGCGGGGAATCAGATATGTGGAATCAGAGGTGGGGAATCAGAGGTTGTAAATCAGAGATGGGGAATCAGAGGCGGGGAATCAGAGGCCGGTAATCAGACGCGGGGAATCAGAGGCGGGGATTCAGAGCTGGGGAATCTGAGGTGGGGAATCAGAGTTGGGGAATCAGAGGCGGGGAATCAGATATGGGGAATCAGAGGCGGGGAGTCAGAGGCGGGGAAACAGAGGCGAGAAATCAGATATGGGGAATCAGAGGTGGCGAATCAAAGGCGGTGAATCAGAGATGGGGAATCAGAGGCGGGGAATGAGAGGCAGGGAATCGAACACGGGGAATCAGAGGTGGGGAATCAGAGCTGGGTTATCAGAGGCGGGGAATCAGAGTTGGGGAATCAGAGGCGGGGAATCAGAGCTGGGGAATCAGAGGTGGGGAATCAGAGTCGGGGAATCAGAGGCAGGGAATCGGATGTGCGGAATCAGAGATGGGGAATCAGAGGTGGGGAATCAGAGGCGGTGAATCTGAGATGGGGAATCAGAGGCGGGGAATCAGAGGCAGGATATCAGACACGGGGATTCAGAGGCTGGGAATCAGACGGGGGGAATCAAAGGCGGGGAATCAGAGCTGGGGAATCAGAGGCAGGGAATCAGAGTTGGGGATTAAGAGGCGGGGAATCAGATATGGGGAAACAGAGGCGGGGAATCAGAGGCAGGCAAACAGAGGCGGGGAATTAGATATGGGGAATCAGAGGTGGGGAATCAGAGGTGGTGAATCAGAGATGGGGAATCACAGGCGGGGAATCAGAGGCAGGGAATAGAACGCGGGGAATCAGAGGCAGGGAATCAGAGCTGGGGAATCAGAGGCGGGGAATCATAGTTGGGAATCAGAGGCGGGGAATCAGATATGGGGAAACAGAGGCGGGGAATCAGAGGCGGGGAAACAGAGGCGGGGAATCAGATATGGGGAATCGGATGCGGGGAATCAGAGGCGGGGAATCAGAGCTGGGGAATCAGAGGCGGGGAATCAGAGTTGGTGCATCAGAGGTGGGGAATTAGATATGGGGAATCAGAGGTGGGGAATCAGAGGCAGGGAATCAGATGTGCGGAATCAGAGATGGGGAATCAGAGGCAGGGAATCAGAATCAGAAGCGGGGAATCAGAGGCCTGGAATCAGATGCTGGGAATAAGAGGCCGGGAATCAGAGGTGGGGAATCAGAGTCCGGGAATCAGAGATTGGGATTAAAAGGCGGGGAATGAGATATGGAGAATCAGAGGCGGGGAATCAGAGGCGGAGAAACAGAGGTGGGGAATCAGATATGGGGAATCAGAGGTGGCGAATCAAAGGCGGTGAATCAGAGATGGGGAATCAGAGGCAGGGAATCAGAGGCAGGGAATCAAACACGGGGAAGCAGAGGCGGGGAATCAGAGCTGGGGAATCAGAGGCGGGGAATCAGAGTTGGGGAATCAAAGGCGGGGAATCAGATATGGGGAAACAGGGGCGGGGAATCAGAGGCGGGGAAACAGAGGCGGGGAATCAGATATGGGGAATCAGAGGTGTGGAATCAGAGGTTGGGAATCAGAGGCAGGGAATCAGAGGCGGGGAAACAGAGGCAGGGAATCAGAGCTGGGGAATCAGTGGCGGGGAAGTAGAGTTGGGGAATCAGAGGCGGGGAATCGGAGGCGGGGAAACAGAGGCGGGGAATCAAACACGGGGAATCAGAGGTGGGGAATCAGAGGTTGGGAATCAGAGGCAGGGAATCAGAGGCGGGGAATCAGAGGCGGGGAATCAGAGGCAGGGAATCAGATGTGCGGAATCGGAGATGGGGAATCAGATGCAAGAAATCAGAGGCGGGGAATCAGAGGCGGGGAATCAGAGGCCGGGAATCAGATATGGTGAAACAGAGGCGGGGAATCAGAGGCGGGGAAACAGAGGCGGGGAATCAGATATGGGGAATCAGAGGTGGGGAATCAGAGTTTGGGAATCAGAGGCAGGGAATCAGAGGCTTGGAATCAGATGCAGGGAATCAGATGCGGGGAATCAGAGGCGGGGAATCAGAGCTGTGGAATCAGTGGTGGGGAATCAGAGTTGGGGAATCAGAGGCGGGGACTTAGATATTTGGAAACAGAGGCGGGGAATCAGAGGCGGGGAAACAGAGGCGGGGAATCAGAAATGGGGAATCAGAGGTTGGGAATCAGAGGCAGGGGATCAGATGTGCGGAATCAGAGATGGGGAATCAAAGGCAGGGAATCAGAATCAGAAGCAGGGAATCAGAGGCCGGGAATCAGAGGCCGGAATCAGATGCCGGGAATACGAGGCCGGGAATCAGAGGTGGGGAATCAGAGTCCGGGAATCAGAGATGGGGATTCAGAGGCGGGGAATGAGATATGGGGAATCAGAGGCTGGGAATCAGACGGGGGGAATCAAAGGCGGGGAATCAGAGCTGGGGAATCAGAGGCAGGGAATCAGAGTTGGGGATTCAGAGGCGGGGAATGAGATATGGGGAAACAGAGGCGGGGAATCAGAGGCGGGCAAACAGAGGCGGGGAATTAGATATGGGGAATCAGAGGTGGGGAATCAGAGGTGGTGAATCAGAGATGGGGAATCACAGGCGGGGAATCAGAGGCAGGGAATAGAACGCGGGGAATCAGAGGCAGGGAATCAGAGCTGGGGAATCAGAGGCGGGGAATCATAGTGGGAATCAGAGGCGGGGAATCAGATATGGGGAAACAGAGGCGGGGAATCAGAGGCGGGGAAACAGAGGCGGGGAATCAGATATGGGGAATCGGATGCGGGGAATCAGAGGCGGGGAATCAGAGCTGGGGAATCAGAGGCGGGGAATCAGAGTTGGTGCATCAGAGGTGGGGAATTAGATATGGGGGAACAGAGGCGGGGAATCAGAGGCGGGGAAACAGAGGCGGGGAATCAGATATGGGGAATCAGAGGTGGGGAATCAGAGGCAGGGAATCAGATATGCGGAATCAGAGATGGGGAATCAGAGGCAGGGAATCAGAATCAGAAGCGGGGAATCAGAGGCCTGGAATCAGATGCTGGGAATAAGAGGCCGGGAATCAGAGGTGGGGAATCAGAGTCCGGGAATCAGAGATTGGGATTAAAAGGCGGGGAATGAGATATGGAGAATCAGAGGCGGGGAATCAGAGGCGGGGTAACAGAGGTGGGGAATCAGATATGGGGAATCAGTGGTGGCGAATCAAAGGCGGTGAATCAGAGATGGGGAATCAGAGGCGGGGAATCAGAGGCAGGGAATCAAACACGGGGAATCAGAGGCGGGGAATCAGAGCTGGGGAATCAGAGGCGGGGAATCAGAGTTGGGGAATCAGAGGCGGGGAATCAGAGTTGGGGAAACAGAGGCGGGGAATCAGATATGGGGAATCAGAGGTGTGGAATCAGAGGTTGGGAATCAGAGGCAGGGAATCAGAGGAGGGGAAACAGAGGCAGGGAATCAGATCTGGGGAATCAGTGGCGGGGAAGTAGAGTTGGGGAATCAGAGGCGGGGAATCAGAGGTGGGGAATCAGAGGTTGGGAATCAGAGGCAGGGAATCAGAGGCGGGGAATCAGAGGCGGGGAATCAGAGGCAGGGAATCAGATGTGCGGAATCGGAGATGGGGAATCAGATGCAAGAAATCAGAGGCGGGGAATCAGAGGCGGGGAATCAGAGGCCGGGAATCAGATATGGTGAAACAGAGGCAGGGAATCAGAGGCGGGGAAACAGAGGCGGGGAATCAGATATGGGGAATCAGAGGTGGGGAATCAGAGTTTGGGAATCAGAGGCATGGAATCAGAGGCTTGGAATCAGATGCAGGGAATCAGATGCGTGGAATCAGAGGCAGGGAATCAGAGCTGTGGAATCAGAGGTGGTGAATCAGAGTTGGGGAATCAGAGGCGGGGACTTAGATATTGGGAAACAGAGGCGGGGAATCAGAGGCGGGGAAACAGAGGCGGGGAATCAGAAATGGGGAATCAGAGGTTGGGAATCAGAGGCAGGGGATCAGATGTGCGGAATCAGAGATGGGGAATCAAAGGCAGGGAATCAGAATCAGAAGCAGGGAATCAGAGGCCGGGAATCAGAGGCCGGAATCAGATGCCGGGAATAAGAGGCCGGGAAACAGAGGTGGGGAATCAGAGTCCGGGAATCAGAGGCGGGGAAACAGAGGCGGGGAATCAGATATGGGGAATCAAAGGTAGGGAATCAGGGGCGGGGTATCAGTGGCAGGGAATCAGAGCGGGAAATCAGAGGCCGGGAATCAGAGGCGGTGAATCAGAGGCGGTGAATCAGAGGCAGGGAATCGGATGTGCGGAATCAGAGATGGGGAATCAGAGGTGGGGAATCAGAGGCGGTGAATCAGACATGGGTAATCAGAGGCGGGGAATCAGAGGCGGGGAATTAGAGCTGGGGAATTAGATGCAGGGAATCAGAGTTGGGGATTCAGAGGCGGGGAATCAGATATGGGGAAATAGAGGTGGGGAACCAGAGTTGGGCAAATAGAGGCGGGGAATCCGATATGGGGAAACTGAGGCGGGGAATCAGAGGCGTGGAAACAGAGGCGGGGAATCAGATATGGGGAATCAGAGGTGGGGAATCAGAGGTTGGGAATCAGAGGCAGGGAATCAGAGGCTGGGAATCAGATGCAGGGAATCAGATGCGGGGATCAGAGGCGGGGAATCAGAGCTGGGGAATCAGAGGTGGGGAATCAGAGTTGGGGAATCAGAGGCGGGGACTTAGATATGGGGAAACAGAGGCGGGGAATCAGAGGCGGGAAACAGAGGCGGGGAATCAGATATTGTGAATCAGAGGTGTGGAATCAGAGGCAGGGAATCAGATGTGCTGAATCAGAGATGGGGAATCAGAGGCAGGGAATCAGAATCAGAAGCAGGGAATAAGACGCGGGGAATCAGAGTCGGGGAATCAGAGCTGGGGAAGCAGAGGCAGTGAATCAGAGGCTGGGAATCAGAGGCAGGGAATCGGATGTGCGGAATCAGAGATGGGGAATCAGAGGTGGGGAATCAGAGGCGGTGAATCAGACATGGGTAATCAGAGGCGGGGAATCAGAGGCAGGAAATCAGACACGGGGAATCAGAGGCGGGGAATCAGAGCTGGGAAATTAGAGGCAGGGAATCAGAGTTGGGGATTCAGAGGCGGGGAATCAGATATGGGGAAACAGAGGCGGGGAATCAGAGGCGGGCAAATAGTGGCGGGGAATCAGATATGGGGAAACAGAGGCGGGGAATCAGAGGCGGGGAAACAGAGGCGGGGAATCAGATATGGGGAATCAGAGGTTGGGAATCAGAGGTTGGGAATCAGAGGCAGGGAATCAGAGGCTGGGAATCAGATGCAGGGAATCAGATGCGGGGTATCAGAGTAGGGGAATCAGAGCTGGGGAATCAGAGGTGGGGAATCAAAGTTGGGGAATCAGAGGCAGGGACTTAGATATGGGGAATCAGAGGCGGGGAATCAGATATGGGGAAACAGGGGCGGGGAATCAGAGGCGGGGAAACAGAGGCGGGGAATCAGATATGGGGAATCAGAGGTGTGGAATCAGATGTTGGGAATCAGAGGCAGGGAAACAGAGGCGGGGAAACAGAGGCGGGGAATCAGATATGGGGAATCAGAGGCGGGGAATCAGAGCTGGGAAATTAGAGGCAGGGAATCAGAGTTGGGGATTCAGAGGCGGGGAATCAGATATGGGGAAACAGAGGAGGGGAATCAGAGGCGGGCAAATAGAGGCGGGGAATCAGATATGGGGAAACAGAGGCGGGGAATCAGAGGCGGGGAAACAGAGGCTGGGAATCAGATATGGGGAATCAGAGGTGGGGAATCAGAGGTTGGGAATCAGAGGCAGGGAATCAGAAGCTGGGAATCAGATGCAGGGAATCAGATGCGGGGTATCAGAGGCGGGGAATCAGAGCTGGGGAATCAGAGGTGGGGAATCAAAGTTGGGGAATCAGAGGCGGGGACTTAGATATGGGGAATCAGAGGCGGGGAATCAGATATGGGGAAACAGGGGCGGGGAATCAGAGGCTGGGAAACAGAGGCGGGGAATCAGATATGGGGAATCAGAGGTGTGGAATCAGAGGTTGGGAATCAGAGGCAGGGAATTAGAGGCGGGGAAACAGAGGCGGGGAATCAGATATGGGGAATCAGAGGTGGCGAATCAAAGGCGGTGAAACAGAGATGGGGAATCACGGCAGGGAATCAGAGGCAGGGAATCAAACACGGGGAATCAGAGCTGGGGAATCAGAGGCGGGGAATTAGAGTTGGGGAATCAGAGGAGGGGAATCAGAGGCGGGGAAACGGAGGCGGGGAATCAGATATGGAGAATCAGAGGTGGGGAATCAGAGGTTGGGAATCAGAGGCAGTGAATCAGATGTGCGGAATCGGAGATGGGGAATCAGAGGCAGGGAATCAGAGGCGGGGAATCAGAGGTGGGGAATCAGAGGCCGGGAATCAGATATGGGGAAACAGAGGCGGGGAATCAGAGGCGGGGAAACAGAGGCGGGGAAACAGATATGGGGAATCAGGGGTGGGGAATCAGAGGTTGGGAATCAGAGGCAGGTAATCAGAGGCTTGGAATCAGATGCAGGGAATCAGATGCGGGGAATCAGAGGCGGGGAATCAGAGCTGGGGAATCAGAGGTGGGGAATCAGAGTTGAGAAATCAGAGGCGGGGACTTAGATATTGAGAAACAGAGGCGGGGAATCAGAGGCGGGGAAACAGATGTACGGAATCAGAGATGGGGAATCAGAGGTGGGGAATCAGAGGCAGGGAATCAGATGTACGGAATCAGAGATGGGGAATCAGAGGCAGGGAATCAGAATCAGAAGCAGGGAATCAGAGGCCGGGAATCAGAGGCCGGAATCAGATGCCGGGAATAAGAGGCCGGGAATCAGAGGTGGGGAATCAGAGTCCGGGAATCAGAGATGGGGATTCAGAGGCGGGGAATGAGATATGGGGAATCAGAGGCGGGGAATCAGAGGCGGGGAAACAGAGGCGGGGAATCAGATATGGGGAATCAGAGGTGGGGAATCTGGGGCGGGGTATCAGTGGCAGGGAATCAGAGGCGGGAATTCAGAGGCCGGGAATCAGAGGCGGTGAATCAGAGGCGGGGAATCAGAGGCAGGGAATCGGATGTGCGGAATCAGAGATGGGGAATCAGAGGTGGGGAATCAGAGGCGGTGAATCAGACATGGGTAATCAGAGGCGGGGAATCAGAGGCAGGAAATCAGACACTGGGAATCAGAGGCGGGGAATCAGAGCTTGGGAATTAGATGCAGGGAATCAGAGTTGGGGATTCAGAGGCGGGGAATCAGATATGGGGAAACAGAGGTGGGGAATCAGAGGTGGGCAAATAGAGGCGGGGAATCTGATATGGGGAAACAGAGGCGGGGAATCAGAAGCGTGGAAACAGAGGCGGGGAATCAGATATGGGGAATCAGAGGTGGGGAATCAGAGGTTGGGAATCAGAGGCAGGGAATCAGAGGCTGGGAATCAGATGCAGGGAATCAGATGCGGGTATCAGAGGCGGGGAATCAGAGCTGGGGAATCAGAGGTGGGGAATCAGAGTTGGGGAATCAGAGGCGGGGACTTAGATATGAGGAAACAGAGGCGTGGAATCAGAGGCGGGGAAACAGAGGCAGGGAATCAGATATGGGGAATCAGAGGTGGGGAATCAGAGGCAGGGAATCAGATGTGCGGAATCAGAGATGGGGAATCAGAGGCAGGGAATCAGAATCAGAAGCAGGGAATAAGACGCGGGGAATCAGAGGCGGGGAATCAGAGCTGGGGAAGCAGAGGCAGTGAATCAGAGGCGGGGAATCAGAGGCAGGGAATCGGATGTGCGGAATCAGAGATGGGGAATCAGAGGTGGGGAATCAGAGGCGGTGAATCAGACATGGGTAATCAGGGGCGGGGAATCAGAGGCAGGAAATCAGACACGGGGAATCAGAGGCGGGGAATCAGAGCTGGGAAATTAGAGGCAGGGAATCAGAGTTGGGGATTCAGAGGCGGGGAATCAGATATGGGGAAACAGAGGCGGGGAATCAGAGGCGGGCAAATAGAGGCGGGGAATCAGATATGGGGAAACAGAGGCGGGGAATCAGAGGCGGGGAAACAGAGGCGGGGAATCAGATATGGGGAATCAGAGGTGGGGAATCAGAGGTTGGGAATCAGAGGCAGGGAATCAGAGGCTGGGAATCAGATGCAGGGAATCAGATGCGGGGAATCAGAGGCGGGGAATCAGAGCTGGAGTATCAGAGGTGGGGAATCAAAGTTGGGGAATCAGAGGCGGGGACTTAGATATGGGGAATCAGAGGCGTGGAATCAGATATGGGGAAACAGGGGCGGGGAATCAGAGGCGGGGAAACAGAGGCGGGGAATCAGATATGGGCAATCAGAGGTGTGGAATCAGAGGTTGGGAATCAGAGGCAGGGAATCAGAGGCGGGGAAACAGAGGCGGGGAATCAGATATGGGAAATCAGAGGTGGCGAATCAAAGGCGGTGAAGCAGAGATGGGGTATCAGGGCAGGGAATCAGAGGCAGGGAATCAAACACGGGGAATCAGAGCTGGGGAATCAGAGGTGGGGAATTAGAGTTGTGGAATCAGAGGAGGGGAATCAGAGGCGGGGAAACAGAGACGGGGAATCAGATATGGGGAATCAGAGGTGGGGAATCAGAGGTTGGGAATCAGAGGCATGGAATCAGAGGCGGGGAATCAGAGGCGGGGAATCAGAGGCAGGGAATCAGATGTGCGGAATCGGAGATGGGGAATCAGAGGCAGGGAATCAGAGGCTGGGAATCAGAGGCGGGGAATCAGAGGCCGGGAATCAGATATGGGGAAACAGAGGCGGGGAATCAGAGGTGGGGAAACAGAGGCGGGGAATCAGATATGGGGAATCAGAGGTGGGGAATCAGAGGTTGGGAATCAGAGGCAGGGAATCAGAGGCTTGGAATCAGATGCAGGGAATCAGATGCGGGGAATCAGAGGCGGGGAATCAGAGCTGGGGAATCAGAGGTGGGGAATCAGATTTGGGGAATCAGAGGCGGGGACTTAGATATTGGGAAACAGAGGCGGGGAATCAGACGCGGGGAAACAGAGGCGGGGAATCAGATATGGGGATTCAGAGGTGGCGAATCAAAGGCGGTGAATCAGAGATGGGGAATCAGAGGCCGGGAATCAGAGGCAGGGAATCAAACACGTGGAATCAGAGGCGGGGAATCAGAGCAGGGGAATCAGAGGCGGGGAATCAGAGTTGGAGAATCAGAGGCGGGGAATCAGACGCAGGGAATCAATATGGGAAATCAGAGGTGGGGAATCAGAGGTTGGGAATCAGAGGAAGGGAATCAGAGGCGAGGAATCAGAGCTGGGGAATCAGAGGCGGGGAATCAGAATTGGGGAATAGGAGATGGGGAATCAGAGATGGGGAATCAGAGGCGGGGAATCAGACGCGGGGAATCAGAGGTGGTGAATCAGAGATGTGGAATCAGAGGCGGGGAATCGGAGGCAGGGAATCAGACGCGGGGAATCAGAGGCGGGGAATCATAGCTGGCGAATCAGAGGCGGGGAATCAGATATTGGGAATCAGAGGTGGGCAATCAGAGGCGGGGAAACAGAGGCGGGGAATCAGATATGTGGAATCAGAGGTGGGGAATCAGAGGTTGTAAATCAGAGATGGGGAATCAGAGGCGGGGAATCAGAGGCCGGTAATCAGACGCGGGGAATCAGAGGCGGGGATTCAGAGCTGGGGAATCAGAGGTGGGGAATCAGAGTTGGGGAATCAGAGGCGGGGAATCAGATATGGGGAATCAGAGGCGGGGAGTCAGAGGCGGGGAAACAGAGGCGAGAAATCAGATATGGGGAATCAGAGGTGGGGAATCAGGGGCGGAGTATCAGTGGCAGGGAATCAGAGGCGGGAAATCAGAGGCCGGGAATCAGAGGTGGTGAATCAGAGGCGGGGAATCAGAGGCAGGGAATCGGATGTGCGGAATCAGAGATGGGGAATCAGAGGTGGGGAATCAGAGGCGGTGAATCAGACATGGGTAATCAGAGGCGGGGAATCAGAGGCAGGAAATCAGACACGGGAAATCAGAGGCGGGGAATCAGAGCTGGGGAATTAGATGCAGGGAATTAGAGTTGGGGATTCAGAGGCGGTGAATCAGATCTGGGGAAACAGAGGTGGGGAATCAGAGGCGGGCAAATAGAGGTGGGGAATCAGATATGGGGAAACAGTGGCGGGGAATCAGAGGCGGGGAAACAGAGGCGGGGAATCAGAGGCGTGGAAACAGAGGCGGGGAATCAGATATGGGGAATCAGAGGTGGGGAATCAGAGGTTGGGAATCAGAGGCAGGGAATCAGAGGCTGGGAATCAGATGCAGGGAATCAGATGCGGGTATCAGAGGCGGGGAATCAGAGCTGGGGAATCAGAGGTGGGGAATCAGAGTTGGGGAATCAGAGGCGGGGACTTAGATATGAGGAAACAGAGGCGGGGAATCAGAGGCGGGGAAACAGAGGCAGGGAATCAGATATGGGGAATCAGAGGTGGGGAATCAGAGGCAGGGAATCAGATGTGCGGAATCAGAGATGGGGAATCAGAGGCAGGGAATCAGAATCAGAAGCAGGGAATAAGACGCGGGGAATCAGAGGCGGGGAATCAGAGCTGGGGAAGCAGAGGCAGTGAATCAGAGGCGGGGAATCAGAGGCAGGGAATCGGATGTGCGGAATCAGAGATGGGGAATCAGAGGTGGGGAATCAGAGGCGGTGAATCAGACATGGGTAATCAGGGGCGGGGAATCAGAGGCAGGAAATCAGACACGGGGAATCAGAGGCGGGGAATCAGAGCTGGGAAATTAGAGGAAGGGAATCAGAGTTGGGGAATCAGAGGCGGGGAATCAGATATGGGGAAACAGAGGCGGGGAATCAGAGGCGGGCAAATAGAGGCGGGGAATCAGATATGGGGAAACAGAGGCGGGGAATCAGAGGCGGGGAAACAGAGGCAGGGAATCAGAGGCTGGAATCAGATGCAGGGAATCAGATGCGGGGAATCAGAGGCGGGGAATCAGAGCTGGAGTATCAGAGGTGGGGAATCAAAGTTGGGGAATCAGAGGCGGGGACTTAGATATGGGGAATCAGAGGCGTGGAATCAGATATGGGGAAACAGGGGCGGGGAATCAGAGGCGGGGCAACAGAGGCGGGGAATCAGATATGGGCAATCAGAGGTGTGGAATCAGAGGTTGGGAATCAGAGGCAGGGAATCAGAGGCGGGGAAACAGAGGCGGGGAATCAGATATGGGGTATCAGAGGTGGCGAATCAAAGGCGGTGAAGCAGAGATGGGGAATCAGGGCAGGGAATCAGAGGCAGGGAATCAAACACGGGGAATCAGAGCTGGGGAATCAGAGGCGGGGAATTAGAGTTGTGGAATCAGAGGAGGGGAATCAGAGGCGGGGAAACGGAGGCGGGGAATCAGATATGGTGAATCAGAGGTGGGGAATCAGAGGTTGGGAATCAGAGGCATGGAATCAGAGGCGGGGAATCAGAGGCGGGGAATCAGAGGCAGGGAATCAGATGTGCGGAATCGGAGATGGGGAATCAGAGGCAGGGAATCAGAGGCTGGGAATCAGAGGCGGGGAATCAGAGGCCGGGAATCAGATATGGGGAACCAGAGGCGGGGAATCAGAGGTGGGGAAACAGAGGCGGGGAATCAGATATGGGGAATCAGAGGTGGGGAATCAGAGGTTGGGAATCAGAGGCAGGGAATCAGAGGCTTGGAATCAGATGCAGGGAATCAGATGCGGGGAATCAGAGGCGGGGAATCAGAGCTGGGGAATCAGAGGTGGGGAATCAGATTTGGGGAATCAGAGGCGGGGACTTAGATATTGGGAAACAGAGGCGGGGAATCAGAGGCGGGGAAACAGAGGCGGGGAATCAGATATGGGGATTCAAAGGTGGCGAATCAAAGGCGGTGAATCAGAGATGGGGAATCAGAGGCCGGGAATCAGAGGCAGGGAATCAAACACGTGGAATCAGAGGCGGGGAATCAGAGCTGGGGAATCAGAGGCGGGGAATCAGAGTTGGAGAATCAGAGGCGGGGAATCAGACGCAGGGAATCAATATGGGAAATCAGAGGTGGGGAATCAGAGGTTGGGAATCAGAGGAAGGGAATCAGATGCGAGGAATCAGAGCTGGGGAATCAGAGGCGGGGATTCAGAATTGGGGAATCAGAGATGGGGAATCAGAGATGGGGAATCAGAGGCGGGGAATCAGACGCGGGGAATCAGAGGTGGTGAATCAGAGATGTGGAATCAGAGGCGGGGAATCGGAGGCAGGGAATCAGACGCGGGGAATCAGAGGCGGGGAATCAGAGGCGGGGAATCAGATATTGGGAATCAGAGGTGGGGAATCAGAGGCGGGGAAACAGACGCGGGGAATCAGATATGTGGAATTAGAGGTGGGGAATCAGAGGTTGTAAATCAGAGATGGGGAATCAGAGGCGGGGAATCAGAGGCCGGTAATCAGACGCGGGGAATCAGAGGCGGGGATTCAGAGCTGGGGAATCAGAGGCGGGGAATCAGAGTTGGGGAATCAGAGGCGGGGAATCAGATATGGGGAATCAGAGGCGGGGAGTCAGAGGCGGGGAAACAGAGGCGAGAAATCAGATATGGGGAATCAGAGGTGGGGAATCAGGGGCGGAGTATCAGTGGCAGGGAATCAGAGGCGGGAAATCAGAGGCCGGGAATCAGAGGCGGTGAATCAGAGGCGGGGAATCAGAGGCAGGGAATCGGATGTGCGGAATAAGAGATGGGGAATCAGAGGTGGGGAATCAGAGGCGGTGAATCAGACATGGGTAATCAGAGGCGGGGAATCAGAGGCAGGAAATCAGACACGGGAAATCAGAGGCGGGGAATCAGAGCTGGGGAATTAGATGCAGGGAATTAGAGTTGGGGATTCAGAGGCGGTGAATCAGATCTGGGGAAACAGAGGTGGGGAATCAGAGGCGGGCAAATAGAGGTGGGGAATCAGATATGGGGAAACAGTGGCGGGGAATCAGAGGCGGGGAAACAGAGGCGGGGAATCAGATATGGGGAATCAGAGGTGGGGAATCAGAGCTGGGGAATCAGAGGAGGGGAATCAGAGTTGGGGAATCAGAGGCGGGGTGTTAGATATGTGGAAACAGAGGCGGGGAATCAGAGTCGGGGAAACAGAGGCGGGGAATCAGATATGGGGAATCAGAGGTGGGGAATCAGAGGCAGGGAATCAGATGTGCGGAATCAGAGATGGGGAATCAGAGGCAGGGAATCAGAATCAGAAGCAGGGAATAAGACGCGGGGAATCAGAGGTGGGGAATCAGAGCTGGGGAAGCAGAGGCAGTGAATATGAGGCGGGGAATCAGAGGCAGGGAATCGGATGTGCGGAATCAGAGATGGGGAATCAGAGGTGGGGAATCAGAGGCGGTGAATCAGACATGGGTAATCAGAGGCGGGGAATCAGAGGCAGAAATTCAGACACGGGGAATCAGAGGCGGGGAATCAGAGCTGGGAAATTAGAGGCAGGGAATCAGAGTTGGGGATTCAGAGGCGGGGAATCAGATATGGGGAAACAGAGGCGGGGAATCAGAGGCGGGCAAATAGAGGCGGGGAATCAGATATGGGGAAACAGAGGCGGGGAATCAGAGGCGGGGAAACAGAGGCGGGGAATTAGATATGGGGAATCAGAGGTGGGGAATCAGAGGTTGGGAATCAGAGGCAGGGAATCAGAGGCTGGGAATCAGATGCAGGGAATCAGATGCGGTGAATCAGAGCTGGGGAATCAGAGGTGGGGAATCAAAGTTGGGGAATCAGAGGCGGGGACTTAGATATGGGGAATCAGAGGCTGGGAGTCAGATATGGGGAAACAGGGGCGGGGAATCAGAGGCGGGGAAACAGAGGCGGGGAATCAGATATGGGGAATCAGAGGTGTGGAATCAGAGGTTGGGAATCAGAGGCAGGGAATCAGAGGCGGGGAAACAGAGGCGGGGAATCAGATATGGGGAATCAGAGGTGGCGAATCAAAGGCGGTAAAACAGAGATGGGGAATCAGGGCAGGGAATCAGAGGCAGGGAATCAAACACGGGGAATCAGAGCTGGGGAATCAGAGGCGTGGAATTAGAGTTGGGGAATCAGAGGAGGGGAATCAGAGGCGGGGAAACAGAGGCGGGGAATCAGATATGGGGAATCAGAGGCGGGGAATCAGAGGTTGGGAATCAGAGGCAGGGAATCAGAGGCGGGGAATCAGAGGCGGGGAATCAGAGGCAGGGAATCAGATGTGCGGAATCGGAGATGGGGAATCAGAGGCAGGGAATCAGAGGCGGGGAATCAGAGGTGGGGAATCAGAGGCCGGGAATCAGATATGGGGACACAGAGGCGGGGAATCAGAGGCAGGGAAACAGAGGCGGGGAATCAGATATGGGGAATCAGAGGTGGGGAATCAGAGTTTGGGAATCAGAGGCAGGGAATCAGAGGCTTGGAATCAGATGCAGGGAATCAGATGCGGGGAATCAGAGGCGGGGAATCAAAGCTGGGGAATCAGAGGTGGGGAATCAGAGTTGGGGAATCAGAGGCGGGGACTTAGATATTGGGAAACAGAGGCGGGGAATCAGAGGCGGGGAAACAGAGGCGGGGAATCAGATATGGGGAATCAGAGGTGGGGAATCAGAGGCAGGGAATCAGATGTACGGAATCAGAGATGGGGAATCAGAGGCAGGGAATCAGAATCAGAAGCAGGGAATCAGAGGCCGGGAATCAGAGTCCGGAATCAGATGCCGGGAATAAGAGGCCGGGAATCAGAGGTGGGGAATCAGAGGCCGGGAATCAGAGATGGGGATTCAGAGGCGGGGAATGAGATATGGGGTATCAGAGGCAGGGAATCAAACACGTGGAATCAGAGGCGGGGAATCAGAGCAGGGGAATCAGAGGCGGGGAATCAGAGTTGGAGAATCAGAGGCGGGGAATCAGACGCAGGGAATCAATATGGGAAATCAGAGGTGGGGAATCAGAGGTTGGGAATCAGAGGAAGGGAATCAGAGGCGAGGAATCAGAGCTGGGGAATCAGAGGCGGGGAATCAGAATTGGGGAATAGGAGATGGGGAATCAGAGATGGGGAATCAGAGGCGGGGAATCAGACGCGGGGAATCAGAGGTGGTGAATCAGAGATGTGGAATCAGAGGCGGGGAATCGGAGGCAGGGAATCAGACGCGGGGAATCAGAGGCGGGGAATCATAGCTGGCGAATCAGAGGCGGGGAATCAGATATTGGGAATCAGAGGTGGGCAATCAGAGGCGGGGAAACAGAGGCGGGGAATCAGATATGTGGAATCAGAGGTGGGGAATCAGAGGTTGTAAATCAGAGATGGGGAATCAGAGGCGGGGAATCAGAGGCCGGTAATCAGACGCGGGGAATCAGAGGCGGGGATTCAGAGCTGGGGAATCAGAGGTGGGGAATCAGAGTTGGGGAATCAGAGGCGGGGAATCAGATATGGGGAATCAGAGGCGGGGAGTCAGAGGCGGGGAAACAGAGGCGAGAAATCAGATATGGGGAATCAGAGGTGGGGAATCAGGGGCGGAGTATCAGTGGCAGGGAATCAGAGGCGGGAAATCAGAGGCCGGGAATCAGAGGTGGTGAATCAGAGGCGGGGAATCAGAGGCAGGGAATCGGATGTGCGGAATCAGAGATGGGGAATCAGAGGTGGGGAATCAGAGGCGGTGAATCAGACATGGGTAATCAGAGGCGGGGAATCAGAGGCAGGAAATCAGACACGGGAAATCAGAGGCGGGGAATCAGAGCTGGGGAATTAGATGCAGGGAATTAGAGTTGGGGATTCAGAGGCGGTGAATCAGATCTGGGGAAACAGAGGTGGGGAATCAGAGGCGGGCAAATAGAGGTGGGGAATCAGATATGGGGAAACAGTGGCGGGGAATCAGAGGCGGGGAAACAGAGGCGGGGAATCAGAGGCGTGGAAACAGAGGCGGGGAATCAGATATGGGGAATCAGAGGTGGGGAATCAGAGGTTGGGAATCAGAGGCAGGGAATCAGAGGCTGGGAATCAGATGCAGGGAATCAGATGCGGGTATCAGAGGCGGGGAATCAGAGCTGGGGAATCAGAGGTGGGGAATCAGAGGCGGGGACTTAGATATGAGGAAACAGAGGCGGGGAATCAGAGGCGGGGAAACAGAGGCAGGGAATCAGATATGGGGAATCAGAGGTGGGGAATCAGAGGCAGGGAATCAGATGTGCGGAATCAGAGATGGGGAATCAGAGGCAGGGAATCAGAATCAGAAGCAGGGAATAAGACGCGGGGAATCAGAGGCGGGGAATCAGAGCTGGGGAAGCAGAGGCAGTGAATCAGAGGCGGGGAATCAGAGGCAGGGAATCGGATGTGCGGAATCAGAGATGGGGAATCAGAGGTGGGGAATCAGAGGCGGTGAATCAGACATGGGTAATCAGGGGCGGGGAATCAGAGGCAGGAAATCAGACACGGGGAATCAGAGGCGGGGAATCAGAGCTGGGAAATTAGAGGAAGGGAATCAGAGTTGGGGAATCAGAGGCGGGGAATCAGATATGGGGAAACAGAGGCGGGGAATCAGAGGCGGGCAAATAGAGGCGGGGAATCAGATATGGGGAAACAGAGGCGGGGAATCAGAGGCGGGGAAACAGAGGCAGGGAATCAGAGGCTGGTAATCAGATGCAGGGAATCAGATGCGGGGAATCAGAGGCGGGGAATCAGAGCTGGAGTATCAGAGGTGGGGAATCAAAGTTGGGGAATCAGAGGCGGGGACTTAGATATGGGGAATCAGAGGCGTGGAATCAGATATGGGGAAACAGGGGCGGGGAATCAGAGGCGGGGCAACAGAGGCGGGGAATCAGATATGGGAAATCAGAGGTGTGGAATCAGAGGTTGGGAATCAGAGGCAGGGAATCAGAGGCGGGGAAACAGAGGCGGGGAATCAGATATGGGGTATCAGAGGTGGCGAATCAAAGGCGGTGAAGCAGAGATGGGGAATCAGGGCAGGGAATCAGAGGCAGGGAATCAAACACGGGGAATCAGAGCTGGGGAATCAGAGGCGGGGAATTAGAGTTGTGGAATCAGAGGAGGGGAATCAGAGGCGGGGAAACGGAGGCGGGGAATCAGATATGGGGAATCAGAGGTGGGGAATCAGAGGTTGGGAATCAGAGGCATGGAATCAGAGGCGGGGAATCAGAGGCGGGGAATCAGAGGCAGGGAATCAGATGTGCGGAATCGGAGATGGGGAATCAGAGGCAGGGAATCAGAGGCTGGGAATCAGAGGCGGGGAATCAGAGGCCGGGAATCAGATATGGGGAAACAGAGGCGGGGAATCAGAGGTGGGGAAACAGAGGCGGGGAATCAGATATGGGGAATCAGAGGTGGGGAATCAGAGGTTGGGAATCAGAGGCAGGGAATCAGAGGCTTGGAATCAGATGCAGGGAATCAGATGCGGGGAATCAGAGGCGGGGAATCAGAGCTGGGGAATCAGAGGTGGGGAATCAGATTTGGGGAATCAGAGGCGGGGACTTAGATATTGGGAAACAGAGGTGGGGAATCAGAGGCGGGGAAACAGAGGCGGGGAATCAGATATGGGGATTCAAAGGTGGCGAATCAAAGGCGGTGAATCAGAGATGGGGAATCAGAGGCCGGGAATCAGAGGCAGGGAATCAAACAGGTGGAATCAGAGGCGGGGAATCAGAGCTGGGGAATCAGAGGCGGGGAATCAGAGTTGGAGAATCAGAGGCGGGGAATCAGACGCAGGGAATCAATATGGGAAATCAGAGGTGGGGAATCAGAGGTTGGGAATCAGAGGAAGGGAATCAGAGGCGAGGAATCAGAGCTGGGGAATCAGAGGCGGGGAATCAGAATTGGGGAATCAGAGATGGGGAATCAGAGATGGGGAATCAGAGGCGGGGAATCAGACGCGGGGAATCAGAGGTGGTGAATCAGAGATGTGGAATCAGAGGCGGGGAATCGGAGGCAGGGAATCAGACGCGGGGAATCAGAGGCGGGGAATCAGAGGCGGGGAATCAGATATTGGGAATCAGAGGTGGGGAATCAGAGGCGGGGAAACAGACGCGGGGAATCAGATATGTGGAATTAGAGGTGGGGAATCAGAGGTTGTAAATCAGAGATGGGGAATCAGAGGCGGGGAATCAGAGGCCGGTAATCAGACGCGGGGAATCAGAGGCGGGGATTCAGAGCTGGGGAATCAGAGGCGGGGAATCAGAGTTGGGGAATCAGAGGCGGGGAATCAGATATGGGGAATCAGAGGCGGGGTGTCAGAGGCGGGGAAACAGAGGCGAGAAATCAGATATGGGGAATCAGAGGTGGGGAATCAGGGGCGGAGTATCAGTGGCAGGGAATCAGAGGCGGGAAATCAGAGGCCGGGAATCAGAGGCGGTGAATCAGAGGCGGGGAATCAGAGGCAGGGAATCGGATGTGCGGAATAAGAGATGGGGAATCAGAGGTGGGGAATCAGAGGCGGTGAATCAGACATGGGTAATCAGAGGCGGGGAATCAGAGGCAGGAAATCAGACACGGGAAATCAGAGGCGGGGAATCAGAGCTGGGGAATTAGATGCAGGGAATTAGAGTTGGGGATTCAGAGGCGGTGAATCAGATCTGGGGAAACAGAGGTGGGGAATCAGAGGCGGGCAAATAGAGGTGGGGAATCAGATATGGGGAAACAGTGGCGGGGAATCAGAGGCGGGGAAACAGAGGCGGGGAATCAGATATGGGGAATCAGAGGTGGGGAATCAGAGCTGGGGAATCAGAGGAGGGGAATCAGAGTTGGGGAATCAGAGGCGGGGTGTTAGATATGTGGAAACAGAGGCGGGGAATCAGAGTCGGGGAAACAGAGGCGGGGAATCAGATATGGGGAATCAGAGGTGGGGAATCAGAGGCAGGGAATCAGATGTGCGGAATCAGAGATGGGGAATCAGAGGCAGGGAATCAGAATCAGAAGCAGGGAATAAGACGCGGGGAATCAGAGGTGGGGAATCAGAGCTGGGGAAGCAGAGGCAGTGAATATGAGGCGGGGAATCAGAGGCAGGGAATCGGATGTGCGGAATCAGAGATGGGGAATCAGAGGTGGGGAATCAGAGGCGGTGAATCAGACATGGGTAATCAGAGGCGGGGAATCAGAGGCAGAAATTCAGACACGGGGAATCAGAGGCGGGGAATCAGAGCTGGGAAATTAGAGGCAGGGAATCAGAGTTGGGGATTCAGAGGCGGGGAATCAGATATGGGGAAACAGAGGCGGGGAATCAGAGGCGGGCAAATAGAGGCGGGGAATCAGATATGGGGAAACAGAGGCGGGGAATCAGAGGCGGGGAAACAGAGGCGGGGAATTAGATATGGGGAATCAGAGGTGGGGAATCAGAGGTTGGGAATCAGAGGCAGGGAATCAGAGGCTGGGAATCAGATGCAGGGAATCAGATGCGGTGAATCAGAGCTGGGGAATCAGAGGTGGGGAATCAAAGTTGGGGAATCAGAGGCGGGGACTTAGATATGGGGAATCAGAGGCTGGGAGTCAGATATGGGGAAACAGGGGCGGGGAATCAGAGGCGGGGAAACAGAGGCGGGGAATCAGATATGGGGAATCAGAGGTGTGGAATCAGAGGTTGGGAATCAGAGGCAGGGAATCAGAGGCGGGGAAACAGAGGCGGGGAATCAGATATGGGGAATCAGAGGTGGCGAATCAAAGGCGGTAAAACAGAGATGGGGAATCAGGGCAGGGAATCAGAGGCAGGGAATCAAACACGGGGAATCAGAGCTGGGGAATCAGAGGCGGGGAATTAGAGTTGGGGAATCAGAGGAGGGGAATCAGAGGCGGGGAAACAGAGGCGGGGAATCAGATATGGGGAATCAGAGGCGGGGAATCAGAGGTTGGGAATCAGAGGCAGGGAATCAGAGGCGGGGAATCAGAGGCGGGGAATCAGAGGCAGGGAATCAGATGTGCGGAATCGGAGATGGGGAATCAGAGGCAGGGAATCAGAGGCGGGGAATCAGAGGTGGGGAATCAGAGGCCGGGAATCAGATATGGGGACACAGAGGCGGGGAATCAGAGGCAGGGAAACAGAGGCGGGGAATCAGATATGGGGAATCAGAGGTGGGGAATCAGAGTTTGGGAATCAGAGGCAGGGAATCAGAGGCTTGGAATCAGATGCAGGGAATCAGATGCGGGGAATCAGAGGCGGGGAATCAAAGCTGGGGAATCAGAGGTGGGGAATCAGAGTTGGGGAATCAGAGGCGGGGACTTAGATATTGGGAAACAGAGGCGGGGAATCAGAGGCGGGGAAACAGAGGCGGGGAATCAGATATGGGGAATCAGAGGTGGGGAATCAGAGGCAGGGAATCAGATGTACGGAATCAGAGATGGGGAATCAGAGGCAGGGAATCAGAATCAGAAGCAGGGAATCAGAGGCCGGGAATCAGAGTCCGGAATCAGATGCCGGGAATAAGAGGCCGGGAATCAGAGGTGGGGAATCAGAGGCCGGGAATCAGAGATGGGGATTCAGAGGCGGGGAATGAGATATGGGGAATCAGAGGCAGGGAATCAGAGGCGGGAAAACAGAGGCGGGGAATCAGATATGGGGAATCTGAGGTGGGGAATCAGGTGCGGGGTATCAGTGGCAGGGAATCAGAGGCGGGAAATCAGAGGCCGGGAATCAGAGGCGGTGAATCAGAGGCGGGGAATCAGAGGCATGGAATCGGATGTGCGGAATCAGAGATGGGGAATCAGAGGTGGGGAATCAGAACTGGGGAATTAGATGCAGGGAATCAGAGTTGGGGATTCAGAGGCGGGGAATCAGATATAGGGAAACAGAGGTGGGGAATCAGAGGTGGGCAAATAGAGGCGGGGAATCAGATATGGGGAAACAGAGGCGGGGAATCAGAGGCGTGGAAACAGAGGCGGGGAATCAGATATGGGGAATCAGAGGTGGGGAATCAGAGGTTGGGAATCAGAGGCAGGGAATCAGAGGCTGGGAATCAGATGCAGGGAATCAGATGCGGGGAATCAGAGGCGGGGAATCAGAGCTGGGGAATCAGAGGTGGGGAATCAGAGTTGGGGAATCAGAGGCGGGGACTTAGATATGGGGAAACAGAGGCGGGGAGTCAGAGGCGGGGAAACAGAGGCGGGGAATCAGACATGGGTAATCAGAGGCGGGGAATCAGAGGCAGGAAATCAGACACGGGGAATCAGAGGCGGGGAATCAGAGCTGGGGAATTAGATGCAGGGAATCAGAGTTGGGGATTCAGAGGCGGGGAATCAGATATGGGGAAACAGAGGTGGGGAATCAGAGGTGGGCAAATAGAGGCGGGGAATCAGATATGGGGAAACAGAGGCGGGGAATCAGAGCTGGGGAATCAGATGCAGGGAATCAGATGCGGGGATCAGAGGCGGGGAATCAGAGCTGGGGAATCAGAGGTGGGGAATCAGAGTTGGGGAATCAGAGGCGGGGACTTAGATATGGGGAAACAGAGGCGGGGAATCAGAGGCGGGGAAACAGAGGCGGGGAATCAGATATGGGGAATCAGAGGTGGGGAATCAGAGGCAGGGAATCAGATGTGCGGAATCAGAGATGGGCAATCAGAGGCAGGGAATCAGAATCAGAAGCAGGGAATCAGAGGCGGGGACTTAGATATTGGGAAACAGAGGCGGGGAATCAGAGTGGGGAAACAGAGGCGGGGAATCAGACATGGGTAATCAGAGGCGGGGAATCAGAGGCAGGAAATCAGACACGGGGAATCAGAGGCGGGGAATCAGAGCTGGGAAATTAAAGGCAGGGAATCAGAGTTGGGGATTCAGAGGCGGGGAATCAGATATGGGGAAACAGAGGCAGGGAATCAGAGGCGGGCAAATAGAGGCGGGGAATCAGATATGGGGAAACATAGGCGGGGAATCAGAGGCGGGGAAACAGAGGCGGGGAATCAAACACGGGGAATCAGAGGTGGGGAATCAGAGGTTGGGAATCAGAGGCAGGGAATCAGAGGCTGGGAATCAGATGCAGGGAATCAGATGCGGGGAATAAGAGGCGGGGAATCAGAGCTGGGGAATCAGAGGTGGGGAATCAAAGTTGGGGAATCAGAGGCGGGGACTTAGATATGGGGAAACAGAGGTGGGGAATCAGAGGCGGGGAAACAGAGGCAGGGAATCAGATATGGGGAATCAGAGGTGGGGAATCAGAGGCAGGGAATTAGATGTGCGGAATCAGAAATGGGGAATCAGAGGCAGGGAATCAGAATCAGAAGCAGGGAATCAGAGGCCGGGAATCAGAGGCCGGAATCAGATGCCAGGAATAAGAGGCCGGGAATCAGAGTCCGCGAATCAGAGTCCGGGAATCAGAGATGGGGAATCAGAGGCGGGGAGTGAGATATGGGGAATCAGAGGCGGGGAATCACAGGCGGGGAAACAGAGGCGGGGAATCAGATATGGGGAATCAGAGGTGGCGAATCAAAGGCGGTGAATCAGAGATGGGGAATCAGAGTTGGGGAATCAGAGGCGGGGAATCAGAGCTGGGGAATCAGAGGTGGGGAATCAGAGGCAGGGAATCGGATGTGCGGAATCAGAGATGGGGAATCAGAGGTGGGAAATTCAGAGGCGGGGAATCAGAGATGGGGATTCAGAGGCGGGGAATCAGAGGCAGGGAATCAGACGCGGGGAATCAGAGGCGGGGAATCAGAGTCCAGGAATCAGAGGCGGGGAATCAGAGTTAGGGAATCAGAGGCAGGGAATCAAACACGGTGAATCAGAGGCAGGGAATCAGAGCTGGAGAATCAGAGGCGGGGAATCAGAGGTGGGGAATCAGGGGCGGGGAATCAGTGGCAGGGAATCAGAGGCGGGGAAACAGAGGCAGGGAATCAGAGGCAGGGAATCAGACACGGGGAATCAGAGGCGGGGAATCAGAGATGGGGAATCAGAGGCAGTGAATCAGAGGCAGGGAATCGGATGCCGGGAATCAGAGGCGGGGAAACAGAGGCGGGGAATCAGATATGGGGAATCAGAGGTGGGGAATCAGAGGCAGGGAATCAGATGTGCGGAATCAGAGATGGGGAATCAGAGGCAGGGAATCAGAATCAGAAGCGGGGAATCAGAGGCCGGGAATCAGAGGCCGGAATCAGATGCCGGGAATAAGAGGCCGGGAATCAGAGGTGGGGAATCAGAGTCCGGGAATCAGAGATGGGGATTCAGAGGCGGGGAATGAGGTATGGGGAATCAGAGGCGGGGAATCAGAGGCGGGGAAACAGAGGCGGGGTATCAGATATGGGGAATCAGAGGTGGGGAATCAGGGGCGGGGTATCAGTGGCAGGGAATCAGAGGCGGGAAATCAGAGGCCGGGAATCAGAGGCGGTGAATCAGAGGCGGGGAATCAGAGGCAGGGAATCGGATGTGCGGAATCAGAGATGGGGAATCAGAGGTGGGGAATCAGAGGCGGTGAATCAGACATGGGTAATCAGAGGCGGGGAATCAGAGGCAGGAAATCAGACACGGGGAATCATTGGCGGGGAATTAGAGCTGGGGAATTAGATGCAGGGAATCAGAGTTGGGGATTCAGAGGCGGGGAATCAGATATGGGGAAATAGAGGTGGGGAACCAGAGGTGGGCAAATAGAGGCGGGGAATCCGATATGGGGAAACAGAGGCGGGGAATCAGAGGCGTGGAAACAGAGGCGGGGAATCAGATATGGGGAATCAGAGGTGGGGAATCAGAGGCAGGGAATCAGAGGCTGGGAATCAGATGCAGGGAATCAGAGGCTGGGAATCAGATGCAGGGAATCAGATGCGGGGAATCAGAGGCGGGGAATCAGAGCTGGGGTATCAGAGGTGGGGAATCAAAGTTGGGGAATCAGAGGCGGGGACTTAGATATGGGGAATCAGAGGCGTGGAATCAGATATGGGGAAACAGGGGCGGGGAATCAGAGGCGGGGAAACAGAGGCAGGGAATCATACACGGGGAATTAGAGGCGGGGAATCAGAGGCAGGGAATCATACACGGGGAATCAGAGGCGGGGAATCAGAGTTGGTGCATCAGAGGTGGGGAATTAGATATGGGGAATCAGAGGCGGGGAAACAGAGGCGGGAAATCAGTTATGGGGAATCAGAGGTGGGGAATCAGAGGCAGGGAATCAGATGTGCGGAATCAGAGATGGGGAATCAGAGGCAGGGAATCAGAATCAGAAGCAGGGAATAAGACGCGGGGAATCAGAGGCGGGGAATCATAGCTGGGGAATCAGAGGCAGTGAATCAAAGGCTGGGAATCAGAGGCAGGGAATCGGATGTGCGGAATCAGAGATGGGGAATCAGAGGTGGGGAATCAGAGGCGGTGAATCAGACATGGGTAATCAGAGGTGGGGAATCAGAGGCAGGAAATCAGACACGGGGAATCAGAGGCGGGGAATCAGAGCTGGGAAATTAGAGGCAGGGAATCAGAGTTGGGGATTCAGAGGCGGGGAATCAGATATGGGGAAACAGAGGCGGGGAATCAGAGGCGGGCAAATAGAGGCGGGGAATCAGATATGGGGAAACAGAGGCGGGGAATCAGAGGCGGGGAAACAGAGGCGGGGAATCAGATATGGGGAGTCAGAGGTGGGGAATCAGAGGTTGTGAATCAGAGGCAGGGAATCAGAGGCTGGGAATCAGATGCAGGGAATCAGATGCGGGGAATCAGAAGCGGGGAATCAGAGCTGGGGAATCAGAGGTGGGGAATCAAAGTTGGGGAATCAGAGGCGGGGACTTAGATATGGGGAAACAGAGGTGGGGAATCAGAGGCGGGGAAACAGAGGCGGGGAATCAGATATGGGGAATCAGAGGTGGGGAATCTGAGGCAGGGAATTAGATGTGCGGAATCAGAAATGGGGAATCAGAGGCAGGGAATCAGAATCAGAAGCAGGGAATCAGAGGCCGGGAATCAGAGGCCGGAATCAGATGCCGGGAATAAGAGGCCGGGAATCAGAGGTGGGGAATCAGAGTCCGGGAATCAGAGATGGGGAATCAGAGGCGGGGAGTGAGATATGGGGAATCAGAGGCGGGGAATCACAGGCGGGGAAACAGAGGCGAGGAATCAGATATGGGGAATCAGAGGTGGCGAATCAAAGGCGGTGAATCAGAGATGGGAAATCAGAGGCGGGGAATCAGAGGCAGGGAATCAAACACGGGGAATCAGAGGCGGGGAATCAGAGCTGGGTTATCAGAGGCGGGGAATCAGAGTTGGGGAATCAGAGGCGGGGCATCAGAGCTGGGGAATCAGAGGTGGGGAATCAGAGTCGGGGAATCAGAGGCAGGGAATCGGATGTGCGGAATCAGAGATGGGGAATCAGAGGTGGGGAATCAGAGGCTGTGAATCTGAGATGGGGAATCAGAGGCGGGGAATCAGAGGCAGGATATCAGACACGGGGATTCAGAGGCTGGGAATCAGACGGGGGGAGTCAAAGGCGGGGAATCAGAGCTGGGGAATCAGAGGCAGGGAATCAGAGTTGGGGATTCAGAGGCGGGGAATCAGATATGGGGAAACAGAGGCGGGGAATCAGAGGCGGGCAAACAGAGGCGGGGAATTAGATATGGGGAATCAGAGGTGGGGAATCAGAGGTGGTGAATCAGAGATGGGGAATCACAGGCGGGGAATCAGAGGTAGGGAATAGAACGCGGGGAATCAGAGGCAGGGAATCAGAGCTGGGGAATCAGAGGCGGGGAATCATAGTTGGGAATCAGAGGCGGGGAATCAGATATGGGGAAACAGAGGCGGGGAATCAGAGGCGGGGAAACAGAGGCGGGGAATCAGATATGGGGAATCGGATGCGGGGAATCAGAGGCGGTGAATCAGAGCTGGGGAATCAGAGTCGGGGAATCAGAGTTGGTGCATCAGAGGTGGGGAATTAGATATGGGGAAACAGAGGCGGGGAATCAGAGGCGGGGAAACAGAGGCGGGGAATCAGATATGGGGAATCAGAGGTGGGGAATCAGAGGCAGGGAATCAAATGTGCGGAATCAGAGATGGGGAATCAGAGGCAGGGAATCAGAATCAGAAGCGGGGAATCAGAGGCCGGGAATCAGAGGCCTGGAATCAGATGCTGGGAATAAGAGGCCGGGTATCAGAGGTGGGGAATCAGAGTCCGGGAATCAGAGATGGGGATTCAGAGGCGGGGAATGAGATATGGAGAATCAGAGGCGGGGATTCAGAGGCGGGGAAACAGAGGTGGGGAATCAGATATGGGGAATCAGAGGTGGCGAATCAAAGGTGGTGAATCAGAGATGGGGAATCAGAGGCGGGGAATCAGAGGCAGGGAATCATACATGGGGAATCAGAGGCGGGGAATCAGAGCTGGGGAATCAGAGGCGGGGAATCAGAGTTGGGGAATCAGAGGCGGGGAATCAGATATGGGGAAACAGGGGCGGGGAATCAGAGGCGGGGAAACAGAGGCGGGGAATCAGATATGGGGAATCAGAGGTGTGGAATCAGAGGTTGGGAATCAGAGGCAGGGAATAAGAGGCGGGGAAACAAATGCAGGGAATCAGATCTGGGGAATCAGAGGCGGGGAATTAGAGTTGGGGAATCAGAGGCGGGGAATCAGAGGCGGGGAAACAGAGGCGGGGAATCAAACACGGGGAATCAGAGGTGGGGAATCAGAGGTTGGGAATCAGAGGCAGGGAATCAGAGGCGGGGAATCAGAGGCGGGGAATCAGAGGCAGGGAATCAGATGTGCGGAATCGGAGATGGGGAATCAGAGGCAAGAAATCAGAGGCGGGGAATCAGAGGCGGGGAATCAGAGGCCGGGAATCAGATATGGTGAAACAGAGGCGGGGAATCAGAGCTGGGAAATCAGAGATGGGGAATCAGAGGTGGGGAATCAGAGGCGGTGAATCAGACATGGGTAATCAGAGGCGGGGAATCAGAGGCAGGAATTCAGACACGGGGAATCAGAGGCGGGGAATCAGAGCTGGGAAATTAGAGGCAGGGAATCAGAGTTGGGGATTCAGAGGCGGGGAATCAGATATGGGGAAACAGGGGCGGGGAATCAGAGGCGGGGAAACAGAGGCGGGGAATCAGATATTGGGGAATCAGAGGTGTGGAATCATAGGCGGGGAAACAGAGGCGGGGAATCAGACATGGGTAATCAGAGGGGGGGAATCAGAGGCAGGAAATCAGAAACGGGGAATCAGAGGCGGGGAATCAGAGCTGGGAAATTAGAGGCAGGGAATCAGAGTTGTGATTCAGAGGCGGGGAATCAGATATGGGGAAACAGAGGCGGGGAATCAGAGGCGGGAAATAGAGGCGGGGAATCAGGTATGGGGAAACAGAGGCGGGGAATCAGAGGCGGGGAAACAGAGGCGGGGAATCAGATATGGGGAATCAGAGGTGGGGAATCAGAGGTTGGGAATCAGAGGCAGGGAATCAGAGGCTGGGAATCAGATGCAGGGAATCAGATGCGGGGAATCAGAGGCGGGGAATCAGAGCTGGGGAATCAGAGGTGGGGAATCAGAGGTGGGGAATCAGAGGCGGGGACTTAGATATGGGGAAACAGAGGTGGGGAATCAGAGGCGGGGAAAGAGAGGCGGGGAATCAGATATGGGGAATCAGAGGTGGGGAATCAGAGGCAGGGAATTAGATGTGCGGAATCAGAAATGGGGAATCAGAGGCAGGGAATCAGAATCAGAAGCAGGGAATCAGAGGCCGGGAATCAGTGGCCGGAATCAGATGTCGGGAATAAGAGGCCGGGAATCAGAGTCCGGGAATCAGAGTCCAGGAATCAGAGATGGGGAATCAGAGGCGGGGAGTGAGATATGGGGAATCAGAGGCGGGGAATCACAGGCGGGGAAACAGAGGCGAGGAATCAGATATGGGGAATCAGAGGTGGCGAATCAAAGGCGGTGAATCAGAGATGGGGAATCAGAGGCGGGGAATGAGAGGCAGGGAATCAAACACGGGGAATCAGAGGCGGGGAATCAGAGCTGGGTTATCAGAGGCGGGGAATCAGAGTTGGGGAATCAGAGGCGGGGAATCAGAGCTGGGGAATCAGAGGTGGGGAATCAGAGTCGGGGAATCAGAGGCATGGAATCGGATGTGCGGAATCAGAGATGTGGAATCAGAGGTGGGGAATCAGAGGCGGTGAATCTGAGATGGGGAATCAGAGGCGGGGAATCAGAGGCAGGATATCAGACACGGGGATTCAGAGGCTGGGAATCAGACGGGGGGAATCAAAGGCGGGGAATCAGAGCTGGGGAATCAGAGGCAGGGAATCAGAGTTGGGGATTCAGAGGCGGGGAATCAGATATGGGGAAACAGAGGCGGGGAATCAGAGGCGGGCAAACAGAGGCGGGGAATTAGATATGGGGAATCAGAGGTGGGGAATCAGATGTGGTGAATCAGAGTTGGGGAATCAGAGGTGAGGAATCAGAGGTGGGGAATCAGAGCTGGGGAATCAGAGGCGGGGAATCATAGTTGGGAATCAGAGGTGGGGAATCAGATATGGGGAAACAGAGGCGGGGAATCAGAGGCGGGGAAACAGAGGCGGGGAATCAGATATGGGGAATCGGATGCGGGGAATCAGAGGCGGGGAATCAGAGCTGGGGAATCAGAGGCGGGGAATCAGAGTTGGTGCATCAGAGGTGGGGAATTAGATATGGGGAAACAGAGGAGGGGAATCAGAGGCGGGGAAACAGAGGCGGGGAATCAGATATGGGGAATCAGAGGTGGGGAATCAGAGGCAGGGAATCAGATGTGCGGAATCAGAGATGGGGAATCAGAGGCAGGGAATCAGAATCAGAAGCGGGGAATCAGAGGCCTGGAATCAGATGCTGGGAATAAGAGGCCGGGAATCAGAGGTGGGGAATCAGAGTCCGGGAATCAGAGATTGGGATTCAAAGGCGGGGAATGAGATATGGAGAATCAGAGGCGGGGAATCAGAGGCGGGGAAACAGAGGTGGGGAATCAGATCTGGGGAATCAGTAGCGGGGAAGTAGAGTTGGGGAATCAGAGGCGGGGAATCAGAGGCGGGGAAACAGAGGCGGGGAATCAAAGACGGGGAATCAGAGGTGGGGAATCAGAGGTTGGGAATCAGAGGCAGGGAATCAGAGGCGGGGAATCAGAGGCGGGGAATCAGAGGCAGGGAATCAGATGTGCGGAATCGGAGATGGGGAATCAGAGGCAAGAAATCAGAGGCGGGGAATCAGAGGCGGGGAATCAGAGGCCGGGAATCAGATATGGTGAAACAGAGGCGGGGAATCAGAGGCGGGGAAACAGAGGCGGGGAATCAGATATGAGGAATCAGAGGTGGGGAATCAGAGTTTGGGAATCAGAGGCAGGGAATCAGAGGCTTGGAATCAGATGCAGGGAATCAGATGCGGGGAATCAGAGGCGGGGAATCTGAGCTGTGGAATCAGAGGTGGGGAATCAGAGTTGGGGAATCAGAGGCGGGGACTTAGATATTGGGAAACAGAGGCGGGGAATCAGAGGCGGGGAAACAGAGGCGGGGAATCAGAAATGGGGAATCAGAGGTTGGGAATCAGAGGCAGGGAATCAGATGTGCGGAATCAGAGATGGGGAATCAAAGGCAGGGAATCAGAATCAGAAGCAGGGAATCAGAGGCCGGGAATCAGAGGCCGGAATCAGATGCCGGGAATAAGAGGCCGGGAATCAGAGGTGGGGAATCAGAGTCCGGGAATCAGAGATGGGGATTCAGAGGCGGGGAATGAGATATGGGGAATCAGAGGCGGGGAATCAGAGGCGGGGAAACAGAGACGGGGAATCAGTGGCAGGGAATCAGAGGCGGGAAATCAGAGTCCGGGAATCAGAGGCGGTGAATCAGAGGCGGGGAATCAGAGGCAGGGAATCGGATGTGCGGAATCAGAGATGGGGAATCAGAGGTGGGGAATCAGAGGCGGTGAATCAGACATGGGTAATCAGAGGCGGGGAATCAGAGGCAGGAAATCAGACACGGGGAATCATTGGCGGGGAATTAGAGCTGGGGAATTAGATGCAGGGAATCAGAGTTGGGGATTCAGAGGCGGGGAATCAGATATGGGGAAATAGAGGTGGGGAACCAGAGGTGGGCAAATAGAGGCGGGGAATCCGATATGGGGAAACAGAGGCGGGGAATCAGAGGCGTGGAAACAGAGGCGGGGAATCAGATATGGGGAATCAGAGGTGGGGAATCAGAGGTTGGGAATCAGAGGCAGGGAATCAGAGGCTGGGAATCAGATGCAGGGAATCATAGGCGGGGATCAGAGGCGGGGAATCAGAGCTGGGGAATCAGAGGTGGGGAATCAGAGTTGGGGAATCAGAGGCGGGGACTTAGATATGGGGAAACAGAGGCGGGGAATCAGAGGCGGGAAACAGAGGCGGGGAATCAGATATTGTGAATCAGAGGTGGGGAATCAGAGGCAGTGAATCAGATGTGCGGAATCAGAGATGGGGAATCAGAGGCAGGGAATCAGAATCGGAAGCAGGGAATAAGACGCGGGGAATCAGAGGCGGGGAATCAGAGATGGGGAAGCAGAGGCAGTGAATCAGAGGCGGGAAATCAGAGGCAGGGAATCGGATGTGCGGAATCAGAGATGGGGAATCAGAGGTGGGGAATCAGAGGCGGTGAATCAGACATGGGTAATCAGAGGCGGGGAATCAGAGGCAGGAAATCAGACACGGGGAATCAGAGGCGGGGAATCAGAGCTGGGAAATTAGAGGCAGGGAATCAGAGTTGGGGATTCAGAGGCGGGGAATCAGATATGGGGAAACAGAGGAGGGGAATCAGAGGCGGGCAAATAGAGGCGGGGAATCAGATATGGGGAAACAGAGGCGGGGAATCAGAGGCGGGGAAACAGAGGCGGGGAATCAGATATGGGGAATCAGAGGTGGGGAATCAGAGGTTGGGAATCAGAGGCAGGGAATCAGAGGCTGGGAATCAGATGCAGGGAATCAGATGCGGGGTATCAGAGGCGGGGAATCAGAGCTGGGGAATCAGAGGTGGGGAATCAAAGTTGGGGAATCAGAGGCGGGGACTTAGATATGGGGAATCAGAGGCGGGGAATCAGATATGGGGAAACAGGGGCGGGGAATCAGAGGCAGGAAATCTGACACGGGGAATCAGAGGCGGGGAATCAGAGCTGGGAAATTAGAGGCAGGGAATCAGAGTTGGGGATTCAGAGGCGGGGAATCAAATATGGGGAAACAGAGGCGGGGAATCAGAGGCAGGAAATCAGACACGGGGAATCAGAGGCGGGGAATCAGAGCTGGGAAATTAGAGGCAGGGAATCAGAGTTGGGGATTCAGAGGCGGGGAATCAAATATGGGGAAACAGAGGCGGGGAATCAGAGGCGGGCAAATAGAGGCGGGGAATCAGATATGGGGAAACAGAGGCGGGGAATCAGAGGCGGGGAAACAGAGGCGGGGAATCAGATATGGGGAATCAGAGGTGGGGAATCAGAGGTTGTGAATCAGAGGCAGGGAATCAGAGGCTGGGAATCAGATGCAGGGAATCAGATGCGGGGAATCAGAGGCGGGGAATCAGAGGCGGGGAAACAGAGGCGGGGAATCAGATATGGGGAATCAGAGGTGGGGAATCAGAGGCAGGGAATTAGATGTGCGGAATCAGAAATGGGGAATCAGAGGCCGGGAATCAGAGGCCGGAATCAGATGCCGGGAATAAGAGGCCGGGTATCAGAGGTGGGGAATCAGAGTCCGGGAATCAGAGATGGGGATTCAGAGGCGGGGAATGAGATATGGAGAATCAGAGGCGGGGAATCAGAGGCGGGGAAACAGAGGTGGGGAATCAGAGGCGGGGAATCAGAGGCGGGGAAACAGAGGCGGGGAATCAGAGGCGGGGAAACTGAGGCGGGGAAACAGAGGCGGGGAATCAGATATGGGGAATCAGAGGTGGCGAATCCAAGGCGGTGAATCAGAGATGGGGAATCAGAGGCGGGGAATGAGAGGCAGGGAATCAAACACGGGGAATCAGAGGCGGGGAATCGGAGCTGGGTTATCAGAGGCGGGGAATCAGAGTTGGGGAATCAGAGGCGGGGAATCAGAGCTGGGGAATCAGAGGTGGGGAATCAGAGTCGGGGAATCAGAGGCAGGGAATCGGATGTGCGGAATCAGAGATGGGGAATCAGAGGTGGGGAATCAGAGGCGGTGAATCAGACATGGGTAATCAGAGGCGGGGAATCATAGGCAGGAAATCAGACACGGGGAATCAGAGGCGGGGAATCAGAGCTGGGGAATTAGATGCAGGGAATCAGAGTTGGGGATTCAGAGGCGGGGAATCAGATATGGGGAAACAGAGGTGGGGAATCAGAGGTGGACAAATAGAGGCGTGGAATCAGATATGGGGAAACAGAGGCGGGGAATCAGATATGGGGAAACAGAGGCGGGGAATCAGAGGCGGGGAAACAGAGGCGGGGAATCAGATATGGGGAATCGGATGCGGGGAATCAGAGGCGGGGAATCAGAGCTGGGGAATCAGAGGCGGGGAATCAGAGTTGGTGCATCAGAGGTGGGGAATTAGATATGGGGAAACAGAGGCGGGGAATCAGAGGCGGGGAAACAGAGGCGGGGAATCAGATATGGGGAATCAGAGGTGGGGAATCAGAGGCAGGGAATCAGATGTGCGGAATCAGAGATGGGGAATCAGAGGCAGGGAATCAGAATCAGAAGCGGGGAATCAGAGGCCTGGAATCAGATGCTTGGAATAAGAGGCCGGGAATCAGAGGTGGGGAATCAGAGTCCGGGAATCAGAGATTGGGATTCAAAGGCGGGGAATGAGATATGGAGAATCAGAGGCGGGGAATCAGAGGCGGGGAAACAGAGGTGGGGAATCAGATATGGGGAATCAGAGGTGGCGAATCAAAGGCGATGAATCAGAGATGGGGAATCAGAGGCGGGGAATCAGAGCTGGGGAATCAGAGGCGGGGAATCAGAGTTGGGGAATCAGAGGCGGGGAATCAGATATGGGGAAACAGGGGCGGGGAATCAGAGGCGGGGAAACAGAGGCGGGGAATCAGATATGGGGAATCAGAGGTGTGGAATCAGAGGTTGGGAATCAGAGGCAGGGAATCAGAGGCGGGGAAACAGAGGCAGGGAATCAGATCTGGGGAATCAGTGGTGGGGAAGTAGAGTTGGGGAATCAGAGGCGGGGAATCAAACACGGGGAATCAGAGGTGGGGAATCAGAGGTTGGGAATCAGAGGCAGGGAATCAGAGGCGGGGAATCAGAGGCGGGGAATCAGAGGCGGGGAATCAGATGTGCGGAATCGGAGATGGGGAATCAGAGGCAAGAAATCAGAGGCGGGGAATCAGAGGCGGGGAATCAGAGGCCGGGAATCAGATATGGTGAAACAGAGGCGGGGAATCAGAGGCGGGGAAACAGAGGCGGGGAATCAGATATGAGGAATCAGAGGTGGGGAATCAGAGTTTGGGAATCAGAGGCAGGGAATCAGAGGCTTGGAATCAGATGCAGGGAATCAGATGCGGGGAATCAGAGGCGGGGAATCTGAGCTGTGGAATCAGAGGTGGGGAATCAGAGTTGGGGAATCAGAGGCGGGGACTTAGATATTGGGAAACAGAGGCGGGGAATCAGAGGCGGGGAAACAGAGGCGGGGAATCAGAAATGGGGAATCAGAGGTTGGGAATCAGAGGCAGGGAATCAGATGTGCGGAATCAGAGATGGGGAATCAAAGGCAGGGAATCTGAATCAGAAGCAGGGAATCAGAGGCCGGGAATCAGAGGCCGGAATCAGATGCCGGGAATAAGAGGCCGGGAATCAGAGGTGGGGAATCAGAGTCCGGGAATCAGAGATGGGGATTCAGAGGCGGGGAATGAGGTATGGGGAATCAGAGGCGGGGAATCAGAGGCGGGGAAACAGAGGCGGGGAATCAGATATGGGGAATCAGAGGTGGGGAATCAGGGGCGGGGTATCAGTGGCAGGGAATCAGAGGCGGGAAATCAGAGGCCGGGAATCAGAGGCGGTGAATCAGAGGCGGGGAATCAGAGGCAGGGAATCGGATGTGCGGAATCAGAGATGGGGAATCAGAGGTGGGGAATCAGAGGCGGTGAATCAGACATGGGTAATCAGAGGCGGGGAATCAGAGGCAGGAAATCAGACACGGGGAATCATTGGCGGGGAATTAGAGCTGGGGAATTAGATGCAGGGAATCAGAGTTGGGGATTCAGAGGCGGGGAATCAGATATGGGGAAATAGAGGTGGGGAACCAGAGGTGGGCAAATAATGGCGGGGAATCCGATATGGGGAAACAGAGGCGGGGAATCAGAGACGTGGAAACAGAGGCGGGGAATCAGATATGGGGAATCAGAGGTGGGGAATCAGAGGCAGGGAATCAGAGGCTGGGAATCAGATGCAGGGAATCAGAGGCTGGGAATCAGATGCAGGGAATCAGATGCGGGGAATCAGAGGCGGGGAATCAGAGCTGGGGTATCAGAGGTGGGGAATCAAAGTTGGGGAATCAGAGGCGGGGACTTAGATATTGGTAATCAGAGGCGTGGAATCAGATATGGGGAAACAGGGGCGGGGAATCAGAGGCGGGGAAACAGAGGCAGGGAATCATACACGGGGAATCAGAGGCGGGGAATCAGAGGCAGGGAATCATACACGGGGAATCAGAGGCGGGGAATCAGAGTTGGTGCATCAGAGGTGGGGAATTAGATATGGGGAATCAGAGGCGGGGAAACAGAGGCGGGAAATCAGTTATGGGGAATCAGAGGTGGGGAATCAGAGGCAGGGAATCAGATGTGTGGAATCAGAGATGGGGAATCAGAGGCAGGGAATCAGAATCAGAAGCAGGGAATAAGACGCGGGGAATCAGAGGCGGGGAATCAGAGCTGGGGAATCAGAGGCAGTGAATCAAAGGCTGGGAATCAGAGGCAGGGAATCGGATGTGCGGAATCAGAGATGGGGAATCAGAGGTGGGGAATCAAAGGCGGTGAATCAGACATGGGTAATCAGAGGTGGGGAATCAGAGGCAGGAAATCAGACACGGGGAATCAGAGGCGGGGAATCAGAGCTGGGAAATTAGAGGCAGGGAATCAGAGTTGGGGATTCAGAGGCGGGGAATCAGATATGGGGAAACAGAGGCGGGGAATCAGAGGCGGGCAAATAGAGGCGGGGAATCAGATATGGGGAAACAGAGGCGGGGAATCAGAGGCGGGGAAACAGAGGCGGGGAATCAGATATGGGGAGTCAGAGGTGGGGAATCAGAGGTTGTGAATCAGAGGCAGGGAATCAGAGGCTGGGAATCAGATGCAGGGAATCAGATGCGGGGAATCAGAAGCGGGGAATCAGAGCTGGGGAATCAGAGGTGGGGAATCAAAGTTGGGGAATCAGAGGCGGGGACTTAGATATGGGGAAACAGAGGCGGGGAATCAGAGGCGGGGAAACAGAGGCGGGGAATCAGATATGGGGAATCAGAGGTGGGGAATCTGAGGCAGGGAATTAGATGTGTGGAATCAGAAATGGGGAATCAGAGGCAGGGAATCAGAATCAGAAGCAGGGAATCAGAGGCCGGGAATCAGAGGCCGGAATCAGATGCCGGGAATAAGAGGCCGGGAATCAGAGGTGGGGAATCAGAGTCCGGGAATCAGAGATGGGGAATCAGAGGCGGGGAGTGAGATATGGGGAATCAGAGGCGGGGAATCACAGGCGGGGAAACAGAGGCGAGGAATCAGATATGGGGAATCAGAGGTGGCGAATCAAAGGCAGTGAATCAGAGATGGGGAATCAGAGGCGGGGAATCAGAGGCAGGGAATCAAACACGGGGAATCAGAGGCGGGGAATCAGAGCTGGGTTATCAGAGGCGGGGAATCAGAGTTGGGGAATCAGAGGCGGGGAATCAGAGCTGGGGAATCAGAGGTGGGGAATCAGAGTCGGGGAATCAGAGGCAGGGAATCGGATGTGCGGAATCAGAGATGGGGAATCAGAGGTGGGGAATCAGAGGCTGTGAATCTGAGATGGGGAATCAGAGGCGGGGAATCAGAGGCAGGATATCAGACACGGGGATTCAGAGGCGGGGAATCAGACGGGGGGAGTCAAAGGCGGGGAATCAGAGCTGGGGAATCAGAGGCAGGGAATCAGAGTTGGGGATTCAGAGGCGGGGAATCAGATATGGGGAAACAGAGGCGGGGAATCAGAGGCGGGCAAACAGAGGCGGGGACTTAGATATGGGGAATCAGAGGTGGGGAATCAGAGGTGGTGAATCAGAGATGGGGAATCACAGGCGGGGAATCAGAGGTAGGGAATAGAACGCGGGGAATCAGATGCAGGGAATCAGAGCTGGGGAATCAGAGGCGGGGAATCATAGTTGGGAATCAGAGGCGGGGAATCAGATATGGGGAAACAGAGGCGGGGAATCAGAGGCGGGGCAACAGAGGCGGGGAATCAGATATGGGGAATCGGATGCGGGGAATCAGAGGCGGTGAATCAGAGCTGGGGAATCAGAGTCGGGGAATCAGAGTTGGTGCATCAGAGGTGGGGAATTAGATATGGGGAAACAGAGGCGGGGAATCAGAGGCGGGGAAACAGAGGCGGGGAATCAGATATGGGGAATCAGAGGTGGGGAATCAGAGGCAGGGAATCAAATGTGCGGAATCAGAGATGGGGAATCAGAGGCAGGGAATCAGAATCAGAAGCGGGGAATCAGAGGCCGGGAATCAGAGGCCTGGAATCAGATGCTGGGAATAAGAGGCACGGAATCGGATGTGCGGAATCAGAGATGGGGAATCAGAGTTGGGGAATCAGAGGCGGTGAATCAGACATGGGTAATCAGAGGCGGGGAATCAGAGGCAGGAAATCAGACACGGGGAATCATTGGCGGGGAATTAGAGCTGGGGAATTAGATGCAGGGAATCAGAGTTGGGGATTCAGAGGCGGGGAATCAGATATGGGGAAATAGAGGTGGGGAATCAGAGGTGGGCAAATAGAGGCGGGGAATCCGATATGGGGAAACAGAGGCGGGGAATCAGAGGCGTGGAAACAGAGGCGGGGAATCAGATATGGGGAATCAGAGGTGGGGAATCAGAGGCAGGGAATCAGAGGCTGGGAATCAGATGCAGGGAATCAGAGGCTGGGAATCAGATGCAGGGAATCAGATGCGGGGAATCAGAGGCGGGGAATCAGAGCTGGGGTATCAGAGGTGGGGAATCAAAGTTGGGGAATCAGAGGCGGGGACTTAGATATGGGGAATCAGAGGCGTGGAATCAGATATGGGGAAACAGGGGCGGGGAATCAGAGGCGGGGAAACAGAGGCAGGGAATCATACACGGGGAATCAGAGGCGGGGAATCAGAGGCAGGGAATCATACACGGGGAATCAGAGGCGGGGAATCAGAGTTGGTGCATCAGAAGTGGGGAATTAGATATGGGGAATCAGAGGCGGGGAAACAGAGGCGGGAAATCAGTTATGGGGAATCAGAGGTGGGGAATCAGAGGCAGGGAATCAGATGTGCGGAATCAGAGATGGGGAATCAGAGGCAGGGAATCAGAATCAGAAGCAGGGAATAAGACGCGGGGAATCAGAGGCGGGTAATCAGAGCTGGGGAATCAGAGGCAGTGAATCAAAGGCTGGGAATCAGAGGCAGGGAATCGGATGTGCGGAATCAGAGATGGGGAATCAGAGGTGGGGAATCAGAGGCGGTGAATCAGACATGGGTAATCAGAGGTGGGGAATCAGAGGCAGGAAATCAGACACGGGGAATCAGAGGCGGGGAATCAGAGCTGGGAAATTAGAGGCAGGGAATCAGAGTTGGGGATTCAGAGGCGGGGAATCAGATATGGGGAAACAGAGGCGGGGAATCAGAGGCGGGCAAATAGAGGCGGGGAATCAGATATGGGGAAACAGAGGCGGGGAATCAGAGGCGGGGAAACAGAGGCGGGGAATCAGATATGGGGAGTCAGAGGTGGGGAATCAGAGGTTGTGAATCAGAGGCAGGGAATCAGAGGCTGGGAATCAGATGCAGGGAATCAGATGCGGGGAATCAGAAGCGGGGAATCAGAGCTGGGGAATCAGAGGTGGGGAATCAAAGTTGGGGAATCAGAGGCGGGGACTTAGATATGGGGAAACAGAGGCGGGGAATCAGAGGCGGGGAAACAGAGGCGGGGAATCAGATATGGGGAATCAGAGGTGGGGAATCTGAGGCAGGGAATTAGATGTACGGAATCAGAAATGGGGAATCAGAGGCAGGGAATCAGAATCAGAAGCAGGGAATCAGAGGCCGGGAATCAGAGGCCGGAATCAGATGCCGGGAATAAGAGGCCGGGAATCAGAGGTGGGGAATCAGAGTCCGGGAATCAGAGATGGGGAATCAGAGGCGGGGAGTGAGATATGGGGAATCAGAGGCGGGGAATCACAGGCGTGGAAACAGAGGCGAGGAATCAGATATGGGGAATCAGAGGTGGCGAATCAAAGGCGGTGAATCAGAGATGGGGAATCAGAGGCGGGGAATCAGAGGCAGGGAATCAAACACGGGGAATCAGAGGCGGGGAATCAGAGCTGGGTTATCAGAGGCGGGGAATCAGAGTTGGGGAATCAGAGGCGGGGAATCAGAGCTGGGGAATCAGAGGTGGGGAATCAGAGTCGGGGAATCAGAGGCAGGGAATCGGATGTGCGGAATCAGAGATGGGGAATCAGAGGTGGGGAATCAGAGGCTGTGAATCTGAGATGGGGAATCAGAGGCGGGGAATCAGAGGCAGGATATCAGAAACGGGGATTCAGAGGCGGGGAATCAGACGGGGGGAGTCAAAGGCGGGGAATCAGAGCTGGGGAATCAGAGGCAGGGAATCAGAGTTGGGGATTCAGAGGCGGGGAATCAGATATGGGGAAACAGAGGCGGGGAATCAGAGGCGGGCAAACAGAGGCGGGGAATTAGATATGGGGAATCAGAGGTGGGGAATCAGAGGTGGTGAATCAGAGATGGGGAATCACAGGCGGGGAATCAGAGGTAGGGAATAGAACGCGGGGAATCAGAGACAGGGAATCAGAGCTGGGGAATCAGAGGCGGGGAATCATAGTTGGGAATCAGACGCGGGGAATCAGATATGGGGAAACAGAGGCGGGGAATCAGAGGCGGGGAAACAGAGGCGGGGAATCAGATATGGGGAATCGGATGCGGGGAATCAGAGGCGGTGAATCAGAGCTGGGGAATCAGAGTCGGGGAATCAGAGTTGGTGCATCAGAGGTGGGGAATTAGATATGGGGAAACAGAGGCGGGGAATCAGAGGCGGGGAAACAGAGGCGGGGAATCAGATATGGGGAATCAGAGGTGGGGAATCAGAGGCAGGGAATCAAATGTGCGGAATCAGAGATGGGGAATCAGAGGCAGGGAATCAGAATCAGAAGCGGGGAATCAGAGGCCGGGAATCAGAGGCCTGGAATCAGATGCTGGGAATAAGAGGCCGGGTATCAGAGGTGGGGAATCAGAGTCCGGGAATCAGAGATGGGGATTCAGAGGCGGGGAATGAGATATGGAGAATCAGAGGCGGGGAATCAGAGGCGGGGAAACAGAGGTGGGGAATCAGATATGGGGAATCAGAGGTGGCGAATCAAAGGTGGTGAATCAGAGATGGGGAATCAGAGGCGGGGAATCAGAGGCAGGGAATCATACACGGGGAATCAGAGGCGGGGAATCAGAGCTGGGGAATCAGAGGCGGGGAATCAGAGTTGGGGAATCAGAGGCTCGGAATCAGATATGGGGAAACAGGGGCGGGGAATCAGAGGCGGGGAAACAGAGGCGGGGAATCAGATATGGGGAATCAGAGGTGTGGAATCAGAGGTTGGGAATCAGAGGCAGGGAATCAGAGGCGGGGAAACAAATGAAGGGAATCAGATCTGGGGAATCAGAGGCGGGGAATTAGAGTTGGGGAATCAGAGGCGGGGAATCAGAGGCGGGGAAACAGAGGCGGGGAATCAAACACGGGGAATCAGAGGTGGGGAATCAGAGGTTGGGAATCAGAGGCAGGGAATCAGAGGCGGGGAATCAGAGGCGGGGAATCAGAGGCAGGGAATCAGATGTGCGGAATCGGAGATGGGGAATCAGAGGCAAGAAATCAGAGGCCGGGAATCAGATATGGTGAAACAGAGGCGGGGAATCAGAGGCGGGGAAACAGAGGCGGGGAATCAGATATGGGGAATCAGAGGTGGGGAATCAGAGTTTGGGAATCAGAGGCAGGGAATCAGAGGCTTGGAATCAGATGCAGGGAATCAGATGCGGGGAATCAGATGCGGGGAATCAGAGGTGGGGAATCAGAGTTGGGGAATCAGAGGCGGGGACTTAGATATGGGGAAACAGAGGCGGGGAATCAGAGGCGGGGAAACAAAGGCGGGAAATCAGATATGGGGAATCAGAGGTGGGGAATCAGAGGCAGGGAATCAGATGTGCGGAATCAGAGATGGGGAATCAGAGGCAGTGAATCAGAATCAGAAGAGGGAATAAGACGCGGGGAATCATAGGCGGGGAATCAGAGCTGGGGAATCAGAGGCAGTGAATCAGAGGCGGGGAATCAGAGGCAGGGAATCGGATGTGCGGAATCAGAGATGGGGAATCAGAGGTGGGGAATCAGAGGCGGTGAATCAGACATGGGTAATCAGAGGTGGGGAATCCGAGGCAGGAAATCAGACACGGGGAATCAGAGGCGGGGAATCAGAGCTGGGCAATTAGAGGCAGGGAATCAGAGTTGGGGATTCAGAGGCGGGGAATCAAATATGGGGAAACAGAGGCGGGGAATCAGAGGCGGGCAAATAGAGGCGGGGAATCAGATATGGGGAAACAGAGGCGGGGAATCAGAGGCGGGGAAACAGAGGCGGGGAATCAGATATGGGGAATCAGAGGTGGGGAATCAGAGGTTGTGAATCAGAGGCAGGGTATCAGAGGCTGGGAATCAGATGCAGGGAATCAGATGCGGGGAATCAGAGGCGGGGAATCAGAGCTGGGGAATCAGAGGTGGGGAATCAAAGTTGGGGAATCAGAGGCGGGGACTTAGATATGGGGAAACAGAGGCGGGGAATCAGAGGCGGGGAAACAGAGGCGGGGAATCAGATATGGGGAATCAGAGGTGGGGAATCAGAATCAGAAGCAGGGAATCAGAGGCCGGGAATCAGAGGCCGGAATCAGATGCCGGGAATAAGAGGCCGGGTATCAGAGGTGGGGAATCAGTGTCCGGGAATCAGAGATGGGGATTCAGAGGCGGGGAATGAGATATGGAGAATCAGAGGCGGGGAATCAGAGGCGGGGAAACAGAGGCGGGGAATCAGATATGGGGAATCAGAGGTGGCGAATCAAAGGCGGTGAATCAGAGATGGGGAATCAGAGGCGGGGAATGAGAGGCAGGGAATCAAACACGGGGAATCAGATGCGGGGAATCAGAGCTGGGTTATCAGAGGCGGGGAATCAGAGTTGGGGAATCAGAGGCAGGGAATCAGAGCTGGGGAATCAGAGGTGGGGAATCAGAGTCGGGGAATCAGAGGCAGGGAATCGGATGTGCGGAATCAGAGATGGGGAATCAGAGGTGGGGAATCAGAGGCGGTGAATCAGACATGGGTAATCAGAGGCGGGGAATCATAGGCAGGAAATCAGACACGGGGAATCAGAGGCGGGGAATCAGAGCTGGGGAATTAGATGCAGGGTATCAGAGTTGGGGATTCAGAGGCGGGGAATCAAATATGGGGAAACAGAGGTGGGGAATCAGAGGTGGGCAAATAGAGGCGGGGAATCAGATATGGGGAAACAGAGGCGGGGAAACAGAGGCGTGGAAACAGAGGCGGGGAATCAGATATGGGGAATCAGAGGTGGGGAATCAGAGGTTGGGAATCAGAGGCAGGGAATCAGAGGCTGGGAATCAGATGCAGGGAATCAGATGCGGGGATCAGAGGCGGGGAATCAGAGCTGGGGAATCAGAGGTGGGGAATCAGAGTTGGGGAATCAGAGGCGGGGACTTAGATATGGGGAAACAGAGGTGGGGAATCAGAGGCGGGGAAACAGAGGCGGGGAATCAGATATGGGGAATCAGAGGTGGGGAATCAGAGGCAGGGAATCAGATGTGCGGAATCAGAGATGGGCAATCAGAGGCAGGGAATCAGAATCAGAAGCAGGGAATAAGACGCGGGGAATCAGAGGCGGGGAATCAGAGCTGGGGAAGCAGAGGCAGTGAATCTGAGGCGGTGAATCAGAGGCAGGGAATCGGATGTGCGGAATCAGAGATGGGGAATCAGAGGTGGGGAATCAGAGGCGGTGAATCAGACATGGGTAATCAGAGGCGGGGAATCAGAGGCAGGAATTCAGACACGGGGAATCAGAGGCGGGGAATCAGAGCTGGGAAATTAGAGGCAGGGAATCAGAGTTGGGGATTCAGAGGCGGGGAATCAGATATGGGGAAACAGGGGCGGGGAATCAGAGGCGGGGAAACAGAGGCGGGGAATCAGATATTGGGGAATCAGAGGTGTGGAATCAGAGGCGGGGAAACAGAGGCGGGGAATCAGACATGGGTAATCAGAGGGGGGGAATCAGTGGCAGGAAATCAGACACGGGGAATCAGAGGCGGGGAATCAGAGCTGGGAAATTAGAGGCAGGGAATCAGAGTTGGGGATTCAGAGGCGGGGAATCAGATATGGGGAAACAGAGGCGGGGAATCAGAGGCTGGCAAATAGAGGCGGGGAATCAGATATGGGGAAACAGAGGCGGGGAATCAGAGGCGGGGAAACAGAGGCGGGGAATCAGATATGGGGAATCAGAGGTGGGGAAACAGAGGCAGGGAATTAGATGTGCGGAATCAGAAATGGGGAATCAGAGGCAGGGAATCAGAATCAGAAGCAGGGAATCAGAGGCCGGGAATCAGAGGCCGGAATCAGATGCCGGGAATAAGAGGCCGGGAATCAGAGTCCGGGAATCAGAGTCCAGGAATCAGAGATGGGGAATCAGAGGCGGGGAGTGAGATATGGGGAATCAGAGGCGGGGAATCACAGGCGGGGAAACAGAGGCGAGGAATCAGATATGGGGAATCAGAGGTGGCGAATCAAAGGCGGTGAATCAGAGATGGGGAATCAGAGGCGGGGAATGAGAGGCAGGGAATCAAACACGGGGAATCAGAGGCGGGGAATCAGAGCTGGGTTATCAGAGGCGGGGAATCAGAGTTGGGGAATCAGAGGCGGGGAATCAGAGCTGGGGAATCAGAGGAGGGGAATCAGAGTCGGGGAATCAGAGGCAGGGAATCGGATGTGCGGAATCAGAGATGGGGAATCAGAGGTGGGGAATCAGAGGCGGTGAATCTGAGATGGGGAATCAGAGGCGGGGAATCAGAGGCAGGATATCAGACACGGGGATTCAGAGGCTGGGAATCAGACGGGGGGAATCAAAGGCGGGGAATCAGAGCTGGGGAATCAGAGGCAGGGAATCAGAGTTGGGGATTCAGAGGCGGGGAATCAGATATGGGGAAACAGAGGCGGGGAATCAGAGGCGGGCAAACAGAGGCGGGGAATTAGATATGGGGAATCAGAGGTGGGGAATCAGAGGTGGTGAATCAGAGATGGGGAATCACAGGCGGGGAATCAGAGGCAGGGAATAGAACGCGGGGAATCAGAGGCAGGGAATCAGAGCTGGGGAATCAGAGGCGGGGAATCATAGTTGGGAATCAGAGGCGGGGAATCAGATATGGGGAAACAGAGGCGGGGAATCAGAGGCGGGGAAACAGAGGCGGGGTGTCAGATATGGGGAATCGGATGCGGGGAATCAGAGGCGGGGTATCAGAGCTGGGGAATCAGAGGCGGGGTATCAGAGTTGGTGCATCAGAGGTGGGGAATTAGATATGGGGAAACAGAGGCGGGGAATCAGAGGCCTGGAAACAGAGGCGGGGAATCAGGTATGGGGAATCAGAGGTGGGGAATCAGAGGCAGGGAATCAGATGTGCGGAATCTGAGATGGGGAATCAGAGGCAGGGAATCAGAATCAGAAGCGGGGAATCAGAGGCCTGGAATCAGATGCTGGGAATAAGAGGCCGGGAATCAGAGGTGGGGAATCAGAGTCCGGGAATCAGAGATTGGGATTCAAAGGCGGGGAATGAGATATGGAGAATCAGAGGTGGGGAATCAGAGGCGGGGAAACAGAGGTGGGGAATCAGATATGGGGAATCAGAGGTGGCGAATCAAAGGCGATGAATCAGAGATGGGGAATCAGAGGCGGGGAATCAGAGGCAGGGAATCAAACACGGGGAATCAGAGGCGGGGAATCAGAGCTGGGGAATCAGAGGCGGGGAATTAGAGTTGGGGAATCAGAGGCGGGGAATCAGATATGGGGAAACAGGGGCGGGGAATCAGAGGCGGGGAATTAGAGTTGGGGAATCAGAGGCGGGGAATCAGATATGGGGAAACAGGGGCGGGGAATCAGAGGCGGGGAAACAGAGGCGGGGAATCAGATATGGGGAATCAGAGGTGTGGAATCAGAGGTTGGGAATCAGAGGCAGGGAATCAGAGGCGGGGAAACAGAGGCAGGGAATCAGATCTGCGGAATCAGTGGCGGGGAAGTAGAGTTGGGGAATCAGAGGCGGGGAATCAGAGGCGGGGAAACAGAGGCGGGGAATCAAACACGGGGAATCAGAGGTGGGGAATCAGAGGTTGGGAATCAGAGGCAGGGAATCAGAGGCGGGGAATCAGAGGCGGGGAATCAGAGGCAGGGAATCAGATGTGCGAAATCGGAGATGGGGAATCAGAGGCAAGAAATCAGAGGCGGGGAATCAGAGGCGGGGAATCAGAGGCCGGGAATCAGATATGGTGAAACAGAGGCGGGGAATCAGAGGCGGGGAAACAGAGGCGGGGAATCAGATATGAGGAATCAGAGGTGGGGAATCAGAGTTTGGGAATCAGAGGCAGGGAATCAGAGGCTTGGAATCAGATGCAGGGAATCAGATGCGGGGAATCAGAGGCGGGGAATCTGAGCTGTGGAATCAGAGGTGGGGAATCAGAGTTGGGGAATCAGAGGCGGGGACTTAGATATTGGGAAACAGAGGCGGGATATCAGAGGCGGGGAAACAGAGGCGGGGAATCAGAAATGGGGAATCAGAGGTTGGGAATCAGAGGCAGGGAATCAGATGTGCGGAATCAGAGATGGGGAATCAAAGGCAGGGAATCAGAATCAGAAGCAGGGAATCAGAGGCCGGGAATCAGAGGCCGGAATCAGATGCCGGGAATAAGAGGCCGGGAATCAGAGGTGGGGAATCAGAGTCCGGGAATCAGAGATGGGGATTCAGAGGCGGGGAATGAGATATGGGGAATCAGAGGCGGGGAATCAGAGGCGGGGAAACAGAGGCGGGGAATCAGATATGGGGAATCAGAGGTGGGGAATCAGGGGCGGGGTATCAGTGGCAGGGAATCAGAGGCGGGAAATCAGAGTCCGGGAATCAGAGGCGGTGAATCAGAGGCGGGGAATCAGAGGCAGGGAATCGGATGTGCGGAATCAGAGATGGGGAATCAGAGGTGGGGAATCAGAGGCGGTGAATCAGACATGGGTAATCAGAGGCGGGGAATCAGAGGCAGGAAATCAGACACGGGGAATCATTGGCGGGGAATTAGAGCTGGGGAATTAGATGCAGGGAATCAGAGTTGGGGATTCAGAGGCGGGGAATCAGATATGCGGAAATAGAGGTGGGGAACCAGAGGTGGGCAAATAGAGGCGGGAAATCCGATATGGGGAAACAGAGGCGGGGAATCAGAGGCGTGGAAACAGAGGCGGGGAATCAGATATGGGGAATCAGAGGTGGGGAATCAGAGGTTGGGAATCAGAGGCAGGGAATCAGAGGCTGGGAATCAGATGCAGGGAATCAGATGCGGGGATCAGAGGCGGGGAATCAGAGCTGGGGAATCAGAGGTGGGGAATCAGAGTTGGGGAATCAGAGGCGGGGACTTAGATATGGGGAAACAGAGGCGGGGAATCAGAGGCGGGAAACAGAGGCGGGGAATCAGATATTGTGAATCAGAGGTGGGGAATCAGAGGCAGGGAATCAGATGTGCGGAATCAGAGATGGGGAATCAGAGGCAGGGAATCAGAATCGGAAGCAGGGAATAAGACGCGGGGAATCAGAGGCGGGGAATCAGAGCTGGGGAAGCAGAGGCAGTGAATCAGAGGCGGGGAATCAGAGGCAGGGAATCGGATGTGCGGAATCAGAGATGGGGAATCAGAGGTGGGGAATCAGAGGCGGTGAATCAGACATGGGTAATCAGAGGCGGGGAATCAGAGGCAGGAAATCAGACACGGGGAATCAGAGGCGGGGAATCAGAGCTGGGAAATTAGAGGCAGGGAATCAGAGTTGGGGATTCAGAGGCGGGGAATCAGATATGGGGAAACAGAGGAGGGGAATCAGAGGCGGGCAAATAGAGGCGGGGAATCAGATATGGGGAAACAGAGGCGGGGAATCAGAGGCGGGGAAACAGAGGCGGGGAATCAGATATGGGGAATCAGAGGTGGGGAATCAGAGGTTGGGAATCAGAGGCAGGGAATCAGAGGCTGGGAATCAGATGCAGGGAATCAGATGCGGGGTATCAGAGGCGGGGAATCAGAGCTGGGGAATCAGAGGTGGGGAATCAAAGTTGGGGAATCAGAGGCGGGGACTTAGATATGGGGAATCAGAGGCGGGGAATCAGATATGGGGAAACAGGGGCGGGGAATCAGAGGCAGGAAATCAGACACGGGGAATCAGAGGCGGGGAATCAGAGCTGGGAAATTAGAGGCAGGAAATCAGAGTTGGGGATTCAGAGGCGGGGAATCAAATATGGGGAAACAGAGGCGGGGAATCAGAGGCAGGAAATCAGACACGGGGAATCAGAGGCGGGGAATCAGAGCTGGGAAATTAGAGGCAGGGAATCAGAGTTGGGGATTCAGAGGCGGGGAATCAAATATGGTGAAACAGAGGCGGGGAATCAGAGGCGGGCAAATAGAGGCGGGGAATCAGATATGGGGAAACAGAGGCGGGGAATCAGAGGCGGGGAAACAGAGGCGGGGAATCAGATATGGGGAATCAGAGGCAGGGAATCAGAGGCTGGGAATCAGATGCAGGGAATCAGATGCGGGGAATCAGAGGCGGGGAATCAGAGGCGGGGAAACAGAGGCGGGGAATCAGATATGGGGAATCAGAGGTGGGGAATCAGAGGCAGGGAATTAGATGTGCGGAATCAGAAATGGGGAATCAGAGGCGGGGAATCAGAGGCGGGGAAACAGAGGCGGGGAATCAGAGGCGGGGAAACAGAGGCGGGGAAACAGAGGCGGGGAATCAGATATGGGGAATCAGAGGTGGCGAATCCAAGGCGGTGAATCAGAGATGGGGAATCAGAGGCAGGGAATCAGAATCAGAAGCAGGGAATCAGAGGCCGGGAATCAGAGGCCGGAATCAGATGCCGGGAATAAGAGGCCGGGAATCAGAGTCCGGGAATCAGAGTCCAGGAATCAGAGATGGGGAATCAGAGGCGGGGAGTGAGATATGGGGAATCAGAGGCGGGGAATCACAGGCGGGGAAACAGAGGCGAGGAATCAGATATGGGGAATCAGAGGTGGCGAATCAAAGGCGGTGAATCAGAGATGGGGAATCAGAGGCGGGGAATGAGAGGCAGGGAATCAAACACGGGGAATCAGAGGCGGGGAATCAGAGCTGGGTTATCAGAGGCGGGGAATCAGAGTTGGGGAATCAGAGGCGGGGAATCAGAGCTGGGGAATCAGAGGTGGGGAATCAGAGTCGGGGAATCAGAGGCAGGGAATCGGATGTGCGGAATCAGAGATGGGGAATCAGAGGTGGGGAATCAGAGGCGGTGAATCTGAGATGGGGAATCAGAGGCGGGGAATCAGAGGCAGGATATCAGACACGGGGATTCAGAGGCTGGGAATCAGACGGGGGGAATCAAAGGCGGGGAATCAGAGCTGGGGAATCAGAGGCAGGGAATCAGAGTTGGGGATTCAGAGGCGGGGAATCAGATATGGGGAAACAGAGGCGGGGAATCAGAGGCGGGCAAACAGAGGCGGGGAATTAGATATGGGGAATCAGAGGTGGGGAATCAGAGGTGGTGAATCAGAGATGGGGAATCACAGGCGGGGAATCAGAGGCAGGGAATAGAACGCGGGGAATCAGAGGCAGGGAATCAGAGCTGGGGAATCAGAGGCGGGGAATCATAGTTGGGAATCAGAGGCGGGGAATCAGATATGGGGAAACAGAGGCGGGGAATCAGAGGCGGGGAAACAGAGGCGGGGTGTCAGATATGGGGAATCGGATGCGGGGAATCAGAGGCGGGGAATCAGAGCTGGGTAATCAGAGGCGGGGAATCAGAGTTGGTGCATCAGAGGTGGGGAATTAGATATGGGGAAACAGAGGCGGGGAATCAGAGGCGGGGAAACAGAGGCGGGGAATCAGATATGGGGAATCAGAGGTGGGGAATCAGAGGCAGGGAATCAGATGTGCGGAATCAGAGATGGGGAATCAGAGGCAGGGAATCAGAATCAGAAGCGGGGAATCAGAGGCCTGGAATCAGATGCTGGGAATAAGAGGCCGGGAATCAGAGGTGGGGAATCAGAGTCCGGGAATCAGAGATTGGGATTCAAAGGCGGGGAATGAGATATGGAGAATCAGAGGTGGGGAATCAGAGGCGGGGAAACAGAGGTGGGGAATCAGATATGGGGAATCAGAGGTGGCGAATCAAAGGCGATGAATCAGAGATGGGGAATCAGAGGCGGGGAATCAGAGGCAGGGAATCAAACACGGGGAATCAGAGGCGGGGAATCAGAGCTGGGGAATCAGAGGCGGGGAATTAGAGTTGGGGAATCAGAGGCGGGGAATCAGATATGGGGAAACAGGGGCGGGGAATCAGAGGCGGGGAATTAGAGTTGGGGAATCAGAGGCGGGGAATCAGATATGGGGAAACAGGGGCGGGGAATCAGAGGCGGGGAAACAGAGGCGGGGAATCAGATATGGGGAATCAGAGGTGTGGAATCAGAGGTTGGGAATCAGAGGCAGGGAATCAGAGGCGGGGAAACAGAGGCAGGGAATCAGATCTGCGGAATCAGTGGCGGGGAAGTAGAGTTGGGGAATCAGAGGCGGGGAATCAGAGGCGGGGAAACAGAGGCGGGGAATCAAACACGGGGAATCAGAGGTGGGGAATCAGAGGTTGGGAATCAGAGGCAGGGAATCAGAGGCGGGGAATCAGAGGCGGGGAATCAGAGGCAGGGAATCAGATGTGCGGAATCGGAGATGGGGAATCAGAGGCAAGAAATCAGAGGCGGGGAATCAGAGGCGGGGAATCAGAGGCCGGGAATCAGATATGGTGAAACAGAGGCGGGGAATCAGAGGCGGGGAAACAGAGGCGGGGAATCAGATATGAGGAATCAGAGGTGGGGAATCAGAGTTTGGGAATCAGAGGCAGGGAATCAGAGGCTTGGAATCAGATGCAGGGAATCAGATGCGGGGAATCAGAGGCGGGGAATCTGAGCTGTGGAATCAGAGGTGGGGAATCAGAGTTGGGGAATCAGAGGCGGGGACTTAGATATTGGGAAACAGAGGCGGGGAATCAGAGGCGGGGAAACAGAGGCGGGGAATCAGAAATGGGGAATCAGAGGTTGGGAATCAGAGGCGGGGAATCAGATGTGCGGAATCAGAGATGGGGAATCAAAGGCAGGGAATCAGAATCAGAAGCAGGGAATCAGAGGCCGGGAATCAGAGGCCGGAATCAGATGCCGGGAATAAGAGGCCGGGAATCAGAGGTGGGGAATCAGAGTCCGGGAATCAGAGATGGGGATTCAGAGGCGGGGAATGAGATATGGGGAATCAGAGGCGGGGAATCAGAGGCGGGGAAACAGAGGCGGGGAATCAGATATGGTGAATCAGAGGTGGGGAATCAGGGGCGGGGTATCAGTGGCAGGGAATCAGAGGCGGGAAATCAGAGTCCGGGAATCAGAGGCGGTGAATCAGAGGCGGGGAATCAGAGGCAGGGAATCGGATGTGCGGAATCAGAGATGGGGAATCAGAGGTGGGGAATCAGAGGCGGTGAATCAGACATGGGTAATCAGAGGTGGGGAATCAGAGGCAGGAAATCAGACACGGGGAATCATTGGCGGGGAATTAGAGCTGGGGAATTAGATGCAGGGAATCAGAGTTGGGGATTCAGAGGCGGGGAATCAGATATGCGGAAATAGAGGTGGGGAACCAGAGGTGGGCAAATAGAGGCGGGGAATCCGATATGGGGAAACAGAGGCGGGGAATCAGAGGCGTGGAAACAGAGGCGGGGAATCAGATATGGGGAATCAGAGGTGGGGAATCAGAGGTTGGGAATCAGAGGCAGGGAATCAGAGGCTGGGAATCAGATGCAGGGAATCAGATGCGGGGATCAGAGGCGGGGAATCAGAGCTGGGGAATCAGAGGTGGGGAATCAGAGTTGGGGAATCAGAGGCGGGGACTTAGATATGGGGAAACAGAGGCGGGGAATCAGAGGCGGGAAACAGAGGCGGGGAATCAGATATTGTGAATCAGAGGTGGGGAATCAGAGGCAGGGAATCAGATGTGCGGAATCAGAGATGGGGAATCAGAGGCAGGGAATCAGAATCGGAAGCAGGGAATAAGACGCGGGGAATCAGAGGCGGGGAATCAGAGCTGGGGAATCAGAGGCAGGGAATCGGATGTGCGGAATCAGAGATGGGGAATCAGAGGTGGGGAATCAGAGGCGGTGAATCAGACATGGGTAATCAGAGGCGGGGAATCAGAGGCAGGAAATCAGACACGGGGAATCAGAGGCGGGGAATCAGAGCTGGGAAATTAGAGGCAGGGAATCAGAGTTGGGGATTCAGAGGCGGGGAATCAGATATGGGGAAACAGAGGAGGGGAATCAGAGGCGGGCAAATAGAGGCGGGGAATCAGATATGGGGAAACAGAGGCGGGGAATCAGAGGCGGGGAAACAGAGGCGGGGAATCAGATATGGGGAATCAGAGGTGGGGAATCAGAGGTTGGGAATCAGAGGCAGGGAATCAGAGGCTGGGAATCAGATGCAGGGAATCAGATGCAGGGTATCAGAGGCGGGGAATCAGAGCTGGGGAATCAGAGGTGGGGAATCAAAGTTGGGGAATCAGAGGCGGGGACTTAGATATGGGGAATCAGAGGCGGGGAATCAGATATGGGGAAACAGGGGCGGGGAATCAGAGGCAGGAAATCAGACACGGGGAATCAGAGGCGGGGAATCAGAGCTGGGAAATTAGAGGCAGGAAATCAGAGTTGGGGATTCAGAGGCGGGGAATCAAATATGGGGAAACAGAGGCGGGGAATCAGAGGCAGGAAATCAGACACGGGGAATCAGAGGCGGGGAATCAGAGCTGGGAAATTAGAGGCAGGGAATCAGAGTTGGGGATTCAGAGGCGGGGAATCAAATATGGGGAAACAGAGACGGGGAATCAGAGTCGGGCAAATAGAGGCGGGGAATCTGATATGGGGAAACAGAGGCGGGGAATCAGAGGCGGGGAAACAGAGGCGGGGAATCAGATATGGGGAATCAGAGGTGGGGAATCAGAGGTTGTGAATCAGAGGCAGGGAATCAGAGGCTGGGAATCAGATGCAGGGAATCAGATGCGGGGAATCAGAGGCGGGGAATCAGAGGCGGGGAAACAGAGGCGGGGAATCAGATATGGGGAATCAGAGGTGTGGAATCAGAGGCGGGGAAACAGAGGTGGGGAATCAGATATGGGGAATCAGAGGTGGCGAATCAAAGGCGATGAATCAGAGATGGGGAATCAGAGGCGGGGAATCAGAGGCAGGGAATCAAACAAGGGGAATCAGAGGCGGGGAATCAGAGCTGGGGAATCAGAGGCGGGGAATTAGAGTTGGGGAATCAGAGGCGGGGAATCAGATATGGGGAAACAGGGGCGGGGAATCAGAGGCGGGGAATTAGAGTTGGGGAATCAGAGGCGGGGAATCAGATATGGGGAAACAGGGGCGGGGAATCAGAGGCGGGGAAACAGAGGCGGGGAATCAGATATGGGGAATCAGAGGTGTGGAATCAGAGGTTGGGAATCAGAGGCAGGGAATCAGAGGCGGGGAAACAGAGGCAGGGAATCAGATCTGCGGAATCAGTGGCGGGGAAGTAGAGTTGGGGAATCAGAGGCGGGGAATCAGAGGCGGGGAAACAGAGGCGGGGAATCAAACACGGGGAATCAGAGGTGGGGAATCAGAGGTTGGGAATCAGAGGCAGGGAATCAGAGGCGGGGAATCAGAGGCGGGGAATCAGAGGCAGGGAATCAGATGTGCGGAATCGGAGATGGGGAATCAGAGGCAAGAAATCAGAGGCGGGGAATCAGAGGCGGGGAATCAGAGGCCGGGAATCAGATATGGTGAAACAGAGGCGGGGAATCAGAGGCGGGGAAACAGAGGCGGGGAATCAGATATGAGGAATCAGAGGTGGGGAATCAGAGTTTGGGAATCAGAGGCAGGGAATCAGAGGCTTGGAATCAGATGCAGGGAATCAGATGCGGGGAATCAGAGGCGGGGAATCTGAGCTGTGGAATCAGAGGTGGGGAATCAGAGTTGGGGAATCAGAGGCGGGGACTTAGATATTGGGAAACAGAGGCGGGGAATCAGAGGCGGGGAAACAGAGGCGGGGAATCAGAAATGGGGAATCAGAGGTTGGGAATCAGAGGCAGGGAATCAGATGTGCGGAATCAGAGATGGGGAATCAAAGGCAGGGAATCAGAATCAGAAGCAGGGAATCAGAGGCCGGGAATCAGAGGCCGGAATCAGATGCCGGGAATAAGAGGCCGGGAATCAGAGGTGGGGAATCAGAGTCCGGGAATCAGAGATGGGGATTCAGAGGCGGGGAATGAGATATGGGGAATCAGAGGCGGGGAATCAGAGGCGGGGAAACAGAGGCGGGGAATCAGATATGGGGAATCAGAGGTGGGGAATCAGGGGCGGGGTATCAGTGGCAGGGAATCAGAGGCGGGAAATCAGAGTCCGGGAATCAGAGGCGGTGAATCAGAGGCGGGGAATCAGATGCAGGGAATCGGATGTGCGGAATCAGAGATGGGGAATCAGAGGTGGGGAATCAGAGGCGGTGAATCAGACATGGGTAATCAGAGGCGGGGAATCAGAGGCAGGAAATCAGACACGGGGAATCATTGGCGGGGAATTAGAGCTGGGGAATTAGATGCAGGGAATCAGAGTTGGGGATTCAGAGGCGGGGAATCAGATATGCGGAAATAGAGGTGGGGAACCAGAGGTGGGCAAATAGAGGCGGGGAATCCGATATGGGGAAACAGAGGCGGGGAATCAGAGGCGTGGAAACAGAGGCGGGGAATCAGATATGGGGAATCAGAGGTGGGGAATCAGAGGTTGGGAATCAGAGGCAGGGAATCAGAGGCTGGGAATCAGATGCAGGGAATCAGATGCGGGGATCAGAGGCGGGGAATCAGAGCTGGGGAATCAGAGGTGGGGAATCAGAGTTGGGGAATCAGAGGCGGGGACTTAGATATGGGGAAACAGAGGCGGGGAATCAGAGGCGGGAAACAGAGGCGGGGAATCAGATATTGTGAATCAGAGGTGGGGAATCAGAGGCAGGGAATCAGATGTGCGGAATCAGAGATGGGGAATCAGAGGCAGGGAATCAGAATCGGAAGCAGGGATAAGACGCGGGGAATCAGAGGCGGGGAATCAGAGCTGGGGAAGCAGAGGCAGTGAATCAGAGGCGGGGAATCAGAGGCAGGGAATCGGATGTGCGGAATCAGAGATGGGGAATCAGAGGTGGGGAATCAGAGGCGGTGAATCAGACATGGGTAATCAGAGGCGGGGAATCAGAGGCAGGAAATCAGACACGGGGAATCAGAGGCGGGGAATCAGAGCTGGGAAATTAGAGGCAGGGAATCAGAGTTGGGGATTCAGAGGCGGGGAATCAGATATGGGGAAACAGAGGAGGGGAATCAGAGGCGGGCAAATAGAGGCGGGGAATCAGATATGGGGAAACAGAGGCGGGGAATCAGAGGCGGGGAAACAGAGGCGGGGAATCAGATATGGGGAATCAGAGGTGGGGAATCAGAGGTTGGGAATCAGAGGCAGGGAATCAGAGGCTGGGAATCAGATGCAGGGAATCAGATGCGGGGTATCAGAGGCGGGGAATCAGAGCTGGGGAATCAGAGGTGGGGAATCAAAGTTGGGGAATCAGAGGCGGGGACTTAGATATGGGGAATCAGAGGCGGGGAATCAGATATGGGGAAACAGGGGCGGGGAATCAGAGGCAGGAAATCAGACACGGGGAATCAGAGGCGGGGAATCAGAGCTGGGAAATTAGAGGCAGGAAATCAGAGTTGGGGATTCAGAGGCGGGGAATCAAATATGGGGAAACAGAGGCGGGGAATCAGAGGCAGGAAATCAGACACGGGGAATCAGAGGCGGGGAATCAGAGCTGGGAAATTAGAGGCAGGGAATCAGAGTTGGGGATTCAGAGGCGGGGAATCAAATATGGGGAAACAGAGGCGGGGAATCAGAGTCGGGCAAATAGAGGCGGGGAATCAGATATGGGGAAACAGAGGCGGGGAATCAGAGGCGGGGAAACAGAGGCGGGGAATCAGATATGGGGAATCAGAGGTGGGGAATCAGAGGTTGTGAATCAGAGGCAGGGAATCAGAGGCTGGGAATCAGATGCAGGGAATCAGATGCGGGGAATCAGAGGCGGGGAATCAGAGGCGGGGAAACAGAGGCGGGGAATCAGATATGGGGAATCAGAGGCGGGGAATCAGAGGCGGGGAAACAGAGGCGGGGAATCAGAGGCGGGGAAACAGAGGCGGGGAAACAGAGGCGGGGAATCAGATATGGGGAATCAGAGGTGGCGAATCCAAGGCGGTGAATCAGAGATGGGGAATCAGAGGCGGGGAATGAGAGGCAGGGAATCAAACACGGGGAATCAGAGGCGGGGAATCAGAGCTGGGTTATCAGAGGCGGGGAATCAGAGTTGGGGAATCAGAGGCGGGGAATCAGAGCTGGGGAATCAGAGGTGGGGAATCAGAGTCGGGGAATCAGAGGCGGGGAATCAAATATGGGGAAACAGAGGCGGGGAATCAGAGTCGGGCAAATAGAGGCGGGGAATCAGATATGGGGAAACAGAGGCGGGGAATCAGAGGCGGGGAAACAGAGGCGGGGAATCAGATATGGGGAATCAGAGGTGGGGAATCAGAGGTTGTGAATCAGAGGCAGGGAATCAGAGGCTGGGAATCAGATGCAGGGAATCAGATGCGGGGAATCAGAGGCGGGGAATCAGAGGCGGGGAAACAGAGGCGGGGAATCAGAAATGGGGAATCAGAGGCGGGGAATCAGAGGCGGGGAAACAGAGGCGGGGAATCAGAGGCGGGGAAACAGAGGCGGGGAAACAGAGGCGGGGAATCAGATATGGGGAATCAGAGGTGGCGAATCCAAGGCGGTGAATCAGAGATGGGGAATCAGAGGCGGGGAATGAGAGGCAGGGAATCAAACACGGGGAATCAGAGGCGGGGAATCAGAGTCGGGCAAATAGAGGCGGGGAATCAGATATGGGGAAACAGAGGCGGGGAATCAGAGTCGGGCAAATAGAGGCGGGGAATCAGATATGGGGAAACAGAGGCGGGGAATCAGAGGCGGGGAAACAGAGGCGGGGAATCAGATATGGGGAATCAGAGGTGGGGAATCAGAGGTTGTGAATCAGAGGCAGGGAATCAGAGGCTGGGAATCAGATGCAGGGAATCAGATGCGGGGAATCAGAGGCGGGGAATCAGAGGCGGGGAAACAGAGGCGGGGAATCAGATATGGGGAATCAGAGGCGGGGAATCAGAGGCGGGGAAACAGAGGCGGGGAATCAGAGGCGGGGAAACAGAGGCGGGGAAACAGAGGCGGGGAATCAGATATGGGGAATCAGAGGTGGCGAATCCAAGGCGGTGAATCAGAGATGGGGAATCAGAGGCGGGGAATGAGAGGCAGGGAATCAAACACGGGGAATCAGAGGCGGGGAATCAGAGCTGGGTTATCAGAGGCGGGGAATCAGAGTTGGGGAATCAGAGGCGGGGAATCAGAGCTGGGGAATCAGAGGTGGGGAATCAGAGGCGGGGAAACAGAGGCGGGGAATCAGATATGGGGAATCAGAGGTGGGGAATCAGAGGTTGTGAATCAGAGGCAGGGAATCAGAGGCTGGGAATCAGATGCAGGGAATCAGATGCGGGGAATCAGAGGCGGGGAATCAGAGGCGGGGAAACAGAGGCGGGGAATCAGAAATGGGGAATCAGAGGCGGGGAATCAGAGGCGGGGAAACAGAGGCGGGGAATCAGATATGGGGAATCAGAGGTGGGGAATCAGAGGTTGTGAATCAGAGGCAGGGAATCAGAGGCTGGGAATCAGATGCAGGGAATCAGATGCGGGGAATCAGAGGCGGGGAATCAGAGGCGGGGAAACAGAGGCGGGGAATCAGATATGGGGAATCAGAGGCGGGGAATCAGAGGCGGGGAAACAGAGGCGGGGAATCAGAGGCGGGGAAACAGAGGCGGGGAAACAGAGGCGGGGAATCAGATATGGGGAATCAGAGGTGGCGAATCCAAGGCGGTGAATCAGAGATGGGGAATCAGAGGCGGGGAATGAGAGGCAGGGAATCAAACACGGGGAATCAGAGGCGGGGAATCAGAGCTGGGTTATCAGAGGCGGGGAATCAGAGTTGGGGAATCAGAGGCGGGGAATCAGAGCTGGGGAATCAGAGGTGGGGAATCAGAGTCGGGGAATCAGAGGCGGGGAATCAAATATGGGGAAACAGAGGCGGGGAATCAGAGTCGGGCAAATAGAGGCGGGGAATCAGATATGGGGAAACAGAGGCGGGGAATCAGAGGCGGGGAAACAGAGGCGGGGAATCAGATATGGGGAATCAGAGGTGGGGAATCAGAGGTTGTGAATCAGAGGCAGGGAATCAGAGGCTGGGAATCAGATGCAGGGAATCAGATGCGGGGAATCAGAGGCGGGGAATCAGAGGCGGGGAAACAGAGGCGGGGAATCAGAAATGGGGAATCAGAGGCGGGGAATCAGAGGCGGGGAAACAGAGGCGGGGAATCAGAGGCGGGGAAACAGAGGCGGGGAAACAGAGGCGGGGAATCAGATATGGGGAATCAGAGGTGGCGAATCCAAGGCGGTGAATCAGAGATGGGGAATCAGAGGCGGGGAATGAGAGGCAGGGAATCAAACACGGGGAATCAGAGGCGGGGAATCAGAGCTGGGTTATCAGAGGCGGGGAATCAGAGTTGGGGAATCAGAGGCGGGGAATCAGAGCTGGGGAATCAGAGGTGGGGAATCAGAGTCGGGGAATCAGAGGCAGGGAATCGGATGTGCGGAATCAGAGATGGGGAATCAGAGGTGGGGAATCAGAGGCGGTGAATCAGACATGGGTAATCAGAGGCGGGGAATCATAGGCAGGAAATCAGACACGGGGAATCAGAGGCGGGGAATCAGAGCTGGGGAATTAGATGCAGGGAATCAGAGTTGGGGATTCAGAGGCGGGGAATCAGATATGGGGAAACAGAGGTGGGGAATCAGAGGTGGGCAAATAGAGGCGTGGAATCAGATATGGGGAAACAGAGGCGGGGAATCAGAGGCGTGGAAACAGAGGCGGGGAATCAGATATGGGGAATCAGAGGTGGTGAATCAGAGGTTGGGAATCAGAGGCAGGGAATCAGAGGCTGGGAATCAGATGCAGGGAATCAGATGCGGGGATCAGAGGCGGGGAATCGGAGCTGGGGAATCAGAGGTGGGGAATCAGAGTTGGGGAATCAGAGGCGTGGACTTAGATATGGGGAAACAGAGGCGTGGAATCAGAGGCGGGGAAACAGAGGCGGGGAATCAGATATGGGGAATCAGAGGTGGGGAATCAGAGGCAGGGAATCAGATGTGCGGAATCAGAGATGGGCAATCAGAGGCAGGGAATCAGAATCAGAAGCAGGGAATAAGACGCGGGGAATCAGAGGCGGGGAATCAGAGCTGGGGAAGCAGAGGCAGTGAATCTGAGGCGGTGAATCAGAGGCAGGGAATCGGATGTGCGGAATCAGAGATGGGGAATCAGAGGTGGGGAATCAGAGGTTGGGAATCAGAGGCAGGGAATCAGAGGCTGGGAATCAGATGCAGGGAATCAGATGCGGGGAATCTGAGGCGGGGAATCAGAGCTGGGGAATCAGAGGTGGGGAATCAAAGTTGGGGAATCAGAGGCGGGGACTTAGATATGGGGAAACAGAGGTGGGGAATCAGAGGCGGGGAAACAGAGGCGGGGAATCAGATATGGGGAATCAGAGGTGGGGAATCAGAGGCAGGGAATTAGATGTGCGGAATCAGAAATGGGGAATCAGAGGCAGGGAATCAGAATCAGAAGCAGGGAATCAGAGGCCGGGAATCAGAGGCCGGAATCAGATGCCGGGAATAAGAGGCCGGGAATCAGAGTCCGGGAATCAGAGTCCGGGAATCAGAGATGGGGAATCAGAGGCGGGGATTGAGATATGGGGAATCAGAGGCGGGGAATCACAGGCGGGGAAACAGAGGCGAGGAATCAGATATGGGGAATCAGAGGTGGCGAATCAAAGGCGATGAATCAGAGATGGGGAATCAGAGGCGGGGAATGAGAGGCAGGGAATCAAACACGGGGAATCAGAGGCGGGGAATCAGAGCTGGGTTATCAGAGGCGGGGAATTAGAGTTGGGGAATCAGAGGCGGGGAATCAGAGCTGGGGAATCAGAGGTGGGGAATCAAAGTCGGGGATTCAGAGGCAGGGAATCGGATGTGCGGAATCAGAGATGGGGAATCAGAGGTGGGGAATCAGAGGCGGTGAATCTGAGATGGGGAATCAGAGGCGGGGAATCAGAGGCAGGATATCAGACACGGGGATTCAGAGGCTGGGAATCAGACGGGGGGAATCAAAGGCGGGGAATCAGAGCTGGGGAATCAGAGGCAGGGAATCAGAGTTGGGGATTCAGAGGCGGGGAATCAGATATGGGGAAACAGAGGCGGGGAATCAGAGGCGGGCAAACAGAGGCGGGGAATTAGATATGGGGAATCAGAGGTGGGGAATCAGAGGTGGTGAATCAGAGATGGGGAATCACAGGCGGGGAATCAGAGGCAGGGAATAGAACGCGGGGAATCAGAGGCAGGGAATCAGAGCTGGGGAATCAGAGGCGGGGAATCATAGTTGGGAATCAGAGGCGGGGAATCAGATATGGGGAAACAGAGGCGGGGAATCAGAGGCGGGGAAACAGAGGCGGGGAATCAGATATGGGGAATCGGATGCGGGGAATCAGAGGCGGGGAATCAGAGCTGGGGAATCAGAGGCGGGGAATCAGAGTTGGTGCATCAGAGGTGGGGAATTAGATATGGGGAAACAGAGGCGGGGAATCAGAGGCGGGGAAACAGAGGCGGGGAATCAGATATGGGGAATCAGAGGTGGGGAATCAGAGGCAGGGAATCAGATGTGCGGAATCAGAGATGGGGAATCAGAGGCAGGGAATCAGAATCAGAAGCGGGGAATCAGAGGCCTGGAATCAGATGCTGGGAATAAGAGGCCGGGAATCAGAGGTGGGGAATCAGAGTCCGGGAATCAGAGATTGGGATTCAAAGGCGGGGAATGAGATATGGAGAATCAGAGGCGGGGAATCAGAGGCGGGGAAACAGAGGTGGGGAATCAGATATGGGGAATCAGAGGTGGCGAATCAAAGGCGATGAATCAGAGATGGGGAATCAGAGGCGGGGAATCAGAGGCAGGGAATCAAACACGGGGAATCAGAGGCGGGGAATCAGAGCTGGGGAATCAGAGGCGGGGAATCAGAGTTGGGGAATCAGAGGCGGGGAATCAGATATGGGGAAACAGGGGCGGGGAATCAGAGGCGGGGAAACAGAGGCGGGGAATCAGATATGGGGAATCAGAGGTGTGGAATCAGAGGTTGGGAATCAGAGGCAGGGAATCAGAGGCGGGGAAACAGATCTGGGGAATCAGTGGCGGGGAAGTAGAGTTAGGGAATCAGAGGCGGGGAATCAGAGGCGGGGAAACAGAGGCGGGGAATCAAACACGGGGAATCAGAGGTGGGGAATCAGAGGTTGGGAATCAGAGGCAGGGAATCAGAGGCGGGGAATCAGAGGCGGGGAATCAGAGGCAGGGAATCAGATGTGCGGAATCGGAGATGGGGAATCAGAGGCAAGAAATCAGAGGCGGGGAATCAGAGGAGGGGAATCAGAGGCCGGGAATCAGATATGGTGAAACAGAGGCGGGGAATCAGAGGCGGGGAAACAGAGGCGGGGAATCAGATATGAGGAATCAGAGGTGGGGAATCAGAGGCAGGGAATCAGAGGCAGGGAATCAGAGGCTTGGAATCAGATGCAGGGAATCAGATGCGGGGAATCAGAGGCGGGGAATCTGAGCTGTGGAATCAGAGGTGGGGAATCAGAGGCGGGGACTTAGATATTGGGAAACAGAGGCGGGGAATCAGAGGCGGGGAAACAGAGGCGGGGAATCAGAAATGGGGAATCAGAGGTTGGGAATCAGAGGCAGGGAATCAGATGTGCGGAATCAGAGATGGGGAATCAAAGGCAGGGAATCAGAATCAGAAGCAGGGAATCAGAGGCCGGAATCAGATGCCGGGAATAAGAGGCCGGGAATCAGAGGTGGGGAATCAGAGTCCGGGAATCAGAGATGGGGATTCAGAGGCGGGGAATGAGATATGGGGAATCAGAGGCGGGGAATCAGAGGCGGGGAAACAGAGGCGGGGAATCAGATATGGGGAATCAGAGGTGGGGAATCAGGGGCGGGGTATCAGTGGCAGGGAATCAGAGGCGGGAAATCAGAGTCCGGGAATCAGAGGCGGTGAATCAGAGGCGGGGAATCAGAGGCAGGGAATCGGATGTGCGGAATCAGAGATGGGGAATCAGAGGTGGGGAATCAGAGGCGGTGAATCAGACATGGGTAATCAGAGGCGGGGAATCAGAGGCAGGAAATCAGACACGGGGAATCATTGGCGGGGAATTAGAGCTGGGGAATTAGATGCAGGGAATCAGAGTTGGGGATTCAGAGGCGGGGAATCAGATATGCGGAAATAGAGGTGGGGAACCAGAGGTGGGCAAATAGAGGCGGGGAATCCGATATGGGGAAACAGAGGCGGGGAATCAGAGGCGTGGAAACAGAGGCGGGGAATCAGATATGGGGAATCAGAGGTGGGGAATCAGAGGTTGGGAATCAGAGGCAGGGAATCAGAGGCTGGGAATCAGATGCAGGGAATCAGATGCGGGGATCAGAGGCGGGGAATCAGAGCTGGGGAATCAGAGGTGGGGAATCAGAGTTGGGGAATCAGAGGCGGGGACTTAGATATGGGGAAACAGAGGCGGGGAATCAGAGGCGGGAAACAGAGGCGGGGAATCAGATATTGTGAATCAGAGGTGGGGAATCAGAGGCAGGGAATCAGATGTGCGGAATCAGAGATGGGGAATCAGAGGCAGGGAATCAGAATCGGAAGCAGGGAATAAGACGCGGGGAATCAGAGGCGGGGAATCAGAGCTGGGGAAGCAGAGGCAGTGAATCAGAGGCGGGGAATCAGAGGCAGGGAATCGGATGTGCGGAATCAGAGATGGGGAATCAGAGGTGGGGAATCAGAGGCGGTGAATCAGACACGGGTAATCAGAGGCGGGGAATCAGAGCTGGGAAATTAGAGGCAGGGAATCAGAGTTGGGGATTCAGAGGCGGGGAATCAGATATGGGGAAACAGAGGAGGGGAATCAGAGGCGGGCAAATAGAGGCGGGGAATCAGATATGGGGAAACAGAGGCGGGGAATCAGAGGCGGGGAAACAGAGGTGGGGAATCAGATATGGGGAATCAGAGGTGGGGAATCAGAGGTTGGGAATCAGAGGCAGGGAATCAGAGGCTGGGAATCAGATGCAGGGAATCAGATGCGGGGTATCAGAGGCGGGGAATCAGAGCTGGGGAATCAGAGGTGGGGAATCAAAGTTGGGGAATCAGAGGCGGGGACTTAGATATGGGGAATCAGAGGCGGGGAATCAGAGGCAGGGAATCAGATGTGCGGAATCAGAGATGGGGAATCAGAGGCAGGGAATCAGATATGGGGAAACAGGGGCGGGGAATCAGAGGCAGGAAATCAGACACGGGGAATCAGAGGCGGGGAATCAGAGCTGGGAAATTAGAGGCAGGAAATCAGAGTTGGGGATTCAGAGGCGGGGAATCAAATATGGGGAAACAGAGGCGGGGAATCAGAGGCAGGGAATCGGATGTGCGGAATCAGAGATGGGGAATCAGAGGTGGGGAATCAGAGGCGGTGAATCTGAGATGGGGAATCAGAGGCGGGGAATCAGAGGCAGGATATCAGACACGGGGATTCAGAGGCTGGGAATCAGACGGGGGGAATCAAAGGCGGGGAATCAGAGCTGGGGAATCAGAGGCAGGGAATCAGAGTTGGGGATTCAGAGGCGGGGAATCAGATATGGGGAAACAGAGGCGGGGAATCAGAGGCGGGCAAACAGAGGCGGGGAATTAGATATGGGGAATCAGAGGTGGGGAATCAGAGGTGGTGAATCAGAGATGGGGAATCACAGGCGGGGAATCAGAGGCAGGGAATAGAACGCGGGGAATCAGAGGCAGGGAATCAGAGCTGGGGAATCAGAGGCGGGGAATCATAGTTGGGAATCAGAGGCGGGGAATCAGATATGGGGAAACAGAGGCGGGGAATCAGAGGCGGGGAAACAGAGGCGGGGAATCAGATATGGGGAATCGGATGCGGGGAATCAGAGGCGGGGAATCAGAGCTGGGGAATCAGAGGCGGGGAATCAGAGTTGGTGCATCAGAGGTGGGGAATTAGATATGGGGAAACAGAGGCGGGGAATCAGAGGCGGGGAAACAGAGGCGGGGAATCAGATATGGGGAATCAGAGGTGGGGAATCAGAGGCAGGGAATCAGATGTGCGGAATCAGAGATGGGGAATCAGAGGCAGGGAATCAGAATCAGAAGCGGGGAATCAGAGGCCTGGAATCAGATGCTGGGAATAAGAGGCCGGGAATCAGAGGTGGGGAATCAGAGTCCGGGAATCAGAGATTGGGATTCAAAGGCGGGGAATGAGATATGGAGAATCAGAGGCGGGGAATCAGAGGCGGGGAAACAGAGGTGGGGAATCAGATATGGGGAATCAGAGGTGGCGAATCAAAGGCGATGAATCAGAGATGGGGAATCAGAGGCGGGGAATCAGAGGCAGGGAATCAAACACGGGGAATCAGAGGCGGGGAATCAGAGCTGGGGAATCAGAGGCGGGGAATCAGAGTTGGGGAATCAGAGGCGGGGAATCAGATATGGGGAAACAGGGGCGGGGAATCAGAGGCGGGGAAACAGAGGCGGGGAATCAGATATGGGGAATCAGAGGTGTGGAATCAGAGGTTGGGAATCAGAGGCAGGGAATCAGAGGCGGGGAAACAGATCTGGGGAATCAGTGGCGGGGAAGTAGAGTTGGGGAATCAGAGGCGGGGAATCAGAGGCGGGGAAACAGAGGCGGGGAATCAAACACGGGGAATCAGAGGTGGGGAATCAGAGGTTGGGAATCAGAGGCAGGGAATCAGATGCGGGGAATCAGAGGCGGGGAATCAGAGGCGGGGAAACAGAGGCGGGGAATCAGATATGAGGAATCAGAGGTGGGGAATCAGAGTTTGGGAATCAGAGGCAGGGAATCAGAGGCTTGGAATCAGATGCAGGGAATCAGATGCGGGGAATCAGAGGCGGGGAATCTGAGCTGTGGAATCAGAGGTGGGGAATCAGAGGCGGGGACTTAGATATTGGGAAACAGAGGCGGGGAATCAGAGGCGGGGAAACAGAGGCGGGGAATCAGAAATGGGGAATCAGAGGTTGGGAATCAGAGGCAGGGAATCAGATGTGCGGAATCAGAGATGGGGAATCAAAGGCAGGGAATCAGAATCAGAAGCAGGGAATCAGAGGCCGGGAATCAGAGGCCGGAATCAGATGCCGGGAATAAGAGGCCGGGAATCAGAGGTGGGGAATCAGAGTCCGGGAATCAGAGATGGGGATTCAGAGGCGGGGAATGAGATATGGGGAATCAGAGGCGGGGAATCAGAGGCGGGGAAACAGAGGCGGGGTATCAGATATGGGGAATCAGAGGTGGGGAATCAGGGGCGGGGTATCAGTGGCAGGGAATCAGAGGCGGGAAATCAGAGCCCGGGAATCAGAGGCGGTGAATCAGAGGCGGGGAATCAGAGGCAGGGAATCGGATGTGCGGAATCAGAGATGGGGAATCAGAGGTGGGGAATCAGAGGCGGTGAATCAGACATGGGTAATCAGAGGCGGGGAATCAGAGGCAGGAAATCAGACACGGGGAATCATTGGCGGGGAATTAGAGCTGGGGAATTAGATGCAGGGAATCAGAGTTGGGGATTCAGAGGCGGGGAATCAGATATGCGGAAATAGAGGTGGGGAACCAGAGGTGGGCAAATAGAGGCGGGGAATCCGATATGGGGAAACAGAGGCGGGGAATCAGATGCGTGGAAACAGAGGCGGGGAATCAGATATGGGGAATCAGAGGTGGGGAATCAGAGGTTGGGAATCAGAGGCAGGGAATCAGAGGCTGGGAATCAGATGCAGGGAATCAGATGCGGGGATCAGAGGCGGTGAATCAGAGCTGGGGAATCAGAGGTGGGGAATCAGAGTTGGGGAATCAGAGGCGGGGACTTAGATATGGGGAAACAGAGGCGGGGAATCAGAGGCGGGAAACAGAGGCTGGGAATCAGATATTGTGAATCAGAGGTGGGGAATCAGAGGCAGGGAATCAGATGTGCAGAATCAGAGATGGGGAATCAGAGGCAGGGAATCAGAATCGGAAGCAGGGAATAAGACGCGGGGAATCAGAGGCGGGGAATCAGAGCTGGGGAAGCAGAGGCAGTGAATCAGAGGCGGGGAATCAGAGGCAGGGAATCGGATGTGCGGAATCAGAGATGGGGAATCAGAGGTGGGGAATCAGAGGCGGTGAATCAGACATGGGTAATCAGAGGCGGGGAATCAGAGGCAGGAAATCAGACACGGGGAATCAGAGGTGGGGAATCAGAGCTGGGAAATTAGAGGCAGGGAATCAGAGTTGGGGATTCAGAGGCGGGGAATCAGATATGGGGAAACAGAGGAGGGGAATCAGAGGCGGGCAAATAGAGGCGGGGAATCAGATATGGGGAAACAGAGGCGGGGAATCAGAGGCGGGGAAACAGAGGCGGGGAATCAGATATGGGGAATCAGAGGTGGGGAATCAGAGGTTGGGAATCAGAGGCAGGGAATCAGAGGCTGGGAATCAGATGCAGGGAATCAGATGCGGGGTATCAGAGGCGGGGAATCAGAGCTGGGGAATCAGAGGTGGGGAATCAAAGTTGGGGAATCAGAGGCGGGGACTTAGATATGGGGAATCAGAGGCGGGGAATCAGATATGGGGAAACAGGGGCGGGGAATCAGAGGCAGGAAGTCAGACACGGGGAATCAGAGGCGGGGAATCAGAGCTGGGAAATTAGAGGCAGGAAATCAGAGTTGGGGATTCAGAGGCGGGGAATCAAATATGGGGAAACAGAGGCGGGGAATCAGAGGCAGGAAATCAGACACGGGGAATCAGAGGCGGGGAATCAGAGCTGGGAAATTAGAGGCAGGGAATCAGAGTTGGGGATTCAGAGGCGGGGAATCAAATATGGGGAAACAGAGGCGGGGAATCAGAGGCGGGCAAATAGAGGCGGGGAATCAGATATGGGGAAACAGAGGCGGGGAATCAGAGGCGGGGAAACAGAGGCGGGGAATCAGATATGGGGAATCAGAGGTGGGGAATCAGAGGTTGTGAATCAGAGGCAGGGAATCAGAGGCTGGGAATCAGATGCAGGGAATCAGATGCGGGGAATCAGAGGCGGGGAATCAGAGGCGGGGAAACAGAGGCGGGGAATCAGATATGGGGAATCAGAGGTGGGGAATCAGAGGCAGGGAATTAGATGTGCGGAATCAGAAATGGGGAATAAGAGGCGGGGAATCAGAGGCGGGGAAACAGAGGCGGGGAATCAGAGGCGGGGAAACAGAGGCGGGGAAACAGAGGCGGGGAATCAGATATGGGGAATCAGAGGTGGCGAATCCAAGGCGGTGAATCAGAGATGGGGAATCAGAGGCGGGGAATGAGAGCTGGGTTATCAGAGGCGGGGAATCAGAGTTGGCGAATCAGAGGCGGGGAATCAGAGCTGGGGAATCAGAGGTGGGGAATCATTGTCGGGGAATCAGAGGCAGGGAATCGGATGTGCGGAATCAGAGATGGGGAATCAGAGGTGGGGAATCAGAGGCGGTGAATCAGACATGGGTAATCAGAGGCGGGGAATCATAGGCAGGAAATCAGACACGGGGAATCAGAGGCGGGGAATCAGAGCTGGGGAATTAGATGCAGGGAATCAGAGTTGGGGTTTCAGAGGCGGGGAATCAGATATGGGGAAACAGAGGTGGGGAATCAGAGGTGGGCAAATAGAGGCGTGGAATCAGATATGGGGAATCAGAGGCGGGGAATCAGAGGCGTGGAAACAGAGGCGGGGAATCAGATATGGGGAATCAGATATGGGGAATCAGTGGTGGGGAATCAGAGGTTGGGAATCAGAGGCAGGGAATCAGAGGCTGGGAATCAGATGCAGGGAATCAGATGCGTGGAATCAGAGTCGGGGATTCAGAGCTGGGGAATCAGAGGTGGGGAATCAAAGTTGGGGAATCAGAGGCGGGGACTTAGATATTGGGAAACAGAGGCGGGGAATCAGAGGCGGGGAAACAGAGGCGGGGAATCAGACATGGGTAATCAGAGGCGGGGAATCAGAGGCAGGAAATCAGACACGGGGAATCAGAGGCGGGGAATCAGAGCTGGGAAATTAGAGGCAGGGAATCAGTGTTGGGGATTCAGAGGCGGGGAATCAGATATGGGGAAACAGAGGCGGGGAATCAGAGGCGGGCAAATAGAGGCGGGGAATCAGATATGGGGAAACAGAGGCGGGGAATCAGAGGCGGGGAAACAGAGGCGGGGAATCAGATATGGGGAATCAGAGGTGGGGAATCAGAGGTTGGGAATCAGAGGCAGGGAATCAGAGGCTGGGAATCAGATGCAGGGAATCAGATGCGGGGAATCAGAGGCGGGGAATCAGAGCTGGGGAATCAGAGGTGGGGAATCAAAGTTGGGGAATCAGAGGCGGGGACTTAGATATGGGGAAACAGAGGTGGGGAATCAGAGGCGGGGAAACAGAGGCGGGGAATCAGATATGGGGAATCAGAGGTGGGGAATCAGAGGCAGGGAATTAGATGTGCGGAATCAGAAATGGGGAATCAGAGGCAGGGAATCAGAATCAGAAGCAGGGAATCAGAGGCCGGGAATCAGAGGCCGGAATCAGATGCCGGGAATAAGAGGCCGGGAATCAGAGTCCGGGAATCAGAGTCCGGGAATCAGAGATGGGGAATCAGAGGCGGGGATTGAGATATGGGGAATCAGAGGCGGGGAATCGCAGGCGGGGAAACAGAGGCGAGGAATCAGATATGGGGAATCAGAGGTGGCGAATCAAAGGCGGTGAATCAGAGATGGGGAATCAGAGGCGGGGAATGAGAGGCAGGGAATCAAACACGGGGAATCAGAGGCGGGGAATCAGAGCTGGGTTATCAGAGGCGGGGAATTAGAGTTGGGGAATCAGAGGCGGGGAATCAGAGCTGGGGAATCAGAGGTGGGGAATCAAAGTCGGGGAATCAGAGGCAGGGAATCGGATGTGCGGAATCAGAGATGGGGAATCAGAGGTGGGGAATCAGAGGCGGTGAATCTGAGATGGGGAATCAGAGGCGGGGAATCAGAGGCAGGATATCAGACACGGGGATTCAGAGGCTGGGAATCAGACGGGGGGAATCAAAGGCGGGGAATCAGAGCTGGGGAATCAGAGGCAGGGAATCAGAGTTGGGGATTCAGAGGCGGGGAATCAGATATGGGGAAACAGAGGCGGGGAATCAGAGGCGGGCAAACAGAGGCGGGGAATTAGATATGGGGAATCAGAGGTGGGGAATCAGAGGTGGTGAATCAGAGATGGGGAATCACAGGCGGGGAATCAGAGGCAGGGAATAGAACGCGGGGAATCAGAGGCAGGGAATCAGAGCTGGGGAATCAGAGGCGGGGAATCATAGTTGGGAATCAGAGGCGGGGAATCAGATATGGGGAAACAGAGGCGGGGAATCAGAGGCGGGGAAACAGAGGCGGGGAATCAGATATGGGGAATCGGATGCGGGGAATCAGAGGCGGGGAATCAGAGCTGGGGAATCAGAGGCGGGGAATCAGAGTTGGTGCATCAGAGGTGGGGAATTAGATATGGGGAAACAGAGGTGGGGAATCAGAGGCGGGGAAACAGAGGCGGGGAATCAGATATGGGGAATCAGAGGTGGGGAATCAGAGGTGGTGAATCAGAGATGGGGAATCACAGGCGGGGCATCAGAGGCAGGGAATCAGAATCAGAAGCGGGGAATCAGAGGCCTTGAATCAGATGCTGGGAATAAGAGGCCGGGAATCAGAGGTGGGGAATCAGAGTCCGGGAATCAGAGATTGGGATTCAAAGGCGGGGAATGAGATATGGAGAATCAGAGGCGGGGAATCAGAGGCGGGGAAACAGAGGTGGGGAATCAGATATGGGGAATCAGAGGTGGCGAATCAAAGGCGATGAATCAGAGATGGGGAATCAGAGGCGGGGAATCAGAGGCAGGGAATCAAACACGGGGAATCAGAGGCGGGGAATCAGAGCTGGGGAATCAGAGGCGGGGAATCAGAGTTGGGGAATCAGAGGCGGGGAATCAGATATGGGGAAACAGGGGCGGGGAATCAGAGGCGGGGAAACAGAGGCGGGGAATCAGATATGGGGAATCAGAGGTGTGGAATCAGAGGTTGGGAATCAGAGGCAGGGAATCAGAGGCGGGGAAACAGATCTGGGGAATCAGTGGCGGGGAAGTAGAGTTGGGGAATCAGAGGCGGGGAATCAGAGGCGGGGAAACAGAGGCGGGGAATCAAACACGGGGAATCAGAGGTGGGGAATCAGAGGTTGGGAATCAGAGGCAGGGAATCAGAGGCGGGGAATCAGAGGCGGGGAATCAGAGGCAGGGAATCAGATGTGCGGAATCGGAGATGGGGAATCAGAGGCAAGAAATCAGAGGCGGGGAATCAGAGGCGGGGAATCAGAGGCCGGGAATCAGATATGGTGAAACAGAGGCGGGGAATCAGAGGCGGGGAAACAGAGGCGGGGAATCAGTTATGAGGAATCAGAGGTGGGGAATCAGAGTTTGGGAATCAGAGGCAGGGAATCAGAGGCTTGGAATCAGATGCAGGGAATCAGATGCGGGGAATCAGAGGCGGGGAATCTGAGCTGTGGAATCAGAGGTGGGGAATCAGAGGCGGGGACTTAGATATTGGGAAACAGAGGCGGGGAATCAGAGGCGGGGAAACAGAGGCGGGGAATCAGAAATGGGGAATCAGAGGTTGGGAATCAGAGGCAGGGAATCAGATGTGCGGAATCAGAGATGGGGAATCAAAGGCAGGGAATCAGAATCAGAAGCAGGGAATCAGAGGCCGGGAATCAGAGGCCGGAATCAGATGCCGGGAATAAGAGGCCGGGAATCAGAGGTGGGGAATCAGAGTCCGGGAATCAGAGATGGGGATTCAGAGGCGGGGAATGAGATATGGGGAATCAGAGGCGGGGAATCAGAGGCGGGGAAACAGAGGCGGGGAATCAGATATGGGGAATCAGAGGTGGGGAATCAGGGGCGGGGTATCAGTGGCAGGGAATCAGAGGCGGGAAATCAGAGTCCGGGAATCAGAGGCGGTGAATCAGAGGCGGGGAATCAGAGGCAGGGAATCGGATGTGCGGAATCAGAGATGGGGAATCAGAGGTGGGGAATCAGAGGCGGTGAATCAGACATGGGTAATCAGAGGCGGGGAATCAGAGGCAGGAAATCAGACACGGGGAATCATTGGCGGGGAATTAGAGCTGGGGAATTAGATGCAGGGAATCAGAGTTGGGGATTCAGAGGCGGGGAATCAGATATGCGGAAATAGAGGTGGGGAACCAGAGGTGGGCAAATAGAGGCGGGGAATCCAATATGGGGAAACAGAGGCGGGGAATCAGAGGCGTGGAAACAGAGGCGGGGAATCAGATATGGGGAATCAGAGGTGGGGAATCAGAGGTTGGGAATCAGAGGCAGGGAATCAGAGGCTGGGAATCAGATGCAGGGAATCAGATGCGGGGATCAGAGGCGGGGAATCAGAGCTGGGGAATCAGAGGTGCGGAATCAGAGTTGGGGAATCAGAGGCGGGGACTTAGATATGGGGAAACAGAGGCGGGGAATCAGAGGCGGGAAACAGAGGCGGGGAATCAGATATTGTGAATCAGAGGTGGGGAATCAGAGGCAGGGAATCAGATGTGCGGAATCAGAGATGGGGAATCAGAGGCAGGGAATCAGAATCGGAAGCAGGGAATAAGACGCGGGGAATCAGAGGCGGGGAATCAGAGCTGGGGAAGCAGAGGCAGTGAATCAGAGGCGGGGAATCAGAGGCAGGGAATCGGATGTGCGGAATCAGAGATGGGGAATCAGAGGTGGGGAATCAGAGGCGGTGAATCAGATATGGGGAAACAGGGGCGGGGAATCAGAGGCAGGAAATCAGACACGGGGAATCAGAGGCTGGGAATCAGATGCAGGGAATCAGATGCGGGGTATCAGAGGCGGGGAATCAGAGCTGGGGAATCAGAGGTGGGGAATCAAAGTTGGGGAATCAGAGGCGGGGACTTAGATATGGGGAATCAGAGGCGGGGAATCAGATATGGGGAAACAGGGGCGGGGAATCAGAGGCAGGAAATCAGACACGGGGAATCAGAGGCGGGGAATCAGAGCTGGGAAATTAGAGGCAGGAAATCAGAGTTGGGGATTCAGAGGCGGGGAATCAAATATGGGGAAACAGAGGCGGGGAATCAGAGGCAGGGAATCGGATGTGCGGAATCAGAGATGGGGAATCAGAGGTGGGGAATCAGAGGCGGTGAATCTGAGATGGGGAATCAGAGGCGGGGAATCAGAGGCAGGATATCGGACACGGGGATTCAGAGGCTGGGAATCAGACGGGGGGAATCAAAGGCGGGGAATCAGAGCTGGGGAATCAGAGGCAGGGAATCAGAGTTGGGGATTCAGAGGCGGGGAATCAGATATGGGGAAACAGAGGCGGGGAATCAGAGGCGGGCAAACAGAGGCGGGGAATTAGATATGGGGAATCAGAGGTGGGGAATCAGAGGTGGTGAATCAGAGATGGGGAATCACAGGCGGGGAATCAGAGGCAGGGAATAGAACGCGGGGAATCAGAGGCAGGGAATCAGAGCTGGGGAATCAGAGGCGGGGAATCATAGTTGGGAATCAGAGGCGGGGAATCAGATATGGGGAAACAGAGGCGGGGAATCAGAGGCGGGGAAACAGAGGCGGGGAATCAGATATGGGGAATCGGATGCGGGGAATCAGAGGCGGGGAATCAGAGCTGGGGAATCAGAGGCGGGGAATCAGAGTTGGTGCATCAGAGGTGGGGAATTAGATATGGGGAAACAGAGGCGGGGAATCAGAGGCGGGGAAACAGAGGCGGGGAATCAGATATGGGGAATCAGAGGTGGGGAATCAGAGGCAGGGAATCAGATGTGCGGAATCAGAGATGGGGAATCAGAGGCAGGGAATCAGAATCAGAAGCGGGGAATCAGAGGCCTGGAATCAGATGCTGGGAATAAGAGGCCGGGAATCAGAGGTGGGGAATCAGAGTCCGGGAATCAGAGATTGGGATTCAAAGGCGGGGAATGAGATATGGAGAATCAGAGGCGGGGAATCAGAGGCGGGGAAACAGAGGTGGGGAATCAGATATGGGGAATCAGAGGTGGCGAATCAAAGGCGATGAATCAGAGATGGGGAATCAGAGGCGGGGAATCAGAGGCAGGGAATCAAACACGGGGAATCAGAGGCGGGGAATCAGAGCTGGGGAATCAGAGGCGGGGAAACAGAGTTGGGGAATCAGAGGCGGGGAATCAGATATGGGGAAACAGAGGCGGGGAATCAGAGGCGGGGAAACAGAGGCGGGGAATCAGATATGGGGAATCAGAGGTGTGGAATCAGAGGTTGGGAATCAGAGGCAGGGAATCAGAGGCGGGGAAACAGATCTGGGGAATCAGTGGCGGGGAAGTAGAGTTGGGGAATCAGAGGCGGGGAATCAGAGGCGGGGAAACAGAGGCGGGGAATCAAACACGGGGAATCAGAGGTGGGGAATCAGAGGTTGGGAATCAGAGGCAGGGAATCAGAGGCGGGGAATCAGAGGCGGGGAATCAGAGGCAGGGAATCAGATGTGCGGAATCGGAGTTGGGGAATCAGAGGCAAGAAATCAGAGGCGGGGAATCAGAGGCGGGGAATCAGAGGCCGGGAATCAGATATGGTGAAACAGAGGCGGGGAATCAGAGGCGGGGAAACAGAGGCGGGGAATCAGATATGAGGAATCAGAGGTGGGGAATCAGAGTTTGGGAATCAGAGGCAGGGAATCAGAGGCTTGGAATCAGATGCAGGGAATCAGATGCGGGGAATCAGAGGCGGGGAATCTGAGCTGTGGAATCAGAGGTGGGGAATCAGAGGCGGGGACTTAGATATTGGGAAACAGAGGCGGGGAATCAGAGGCGGGGAAACAGAGGCGGGGAATCAGAAATGGGGAATCAGAGGTTGGGAATCAGAGGCAGGGAATCAGATGTGCGGAATCAGAGATGGGGAATCAAAGGCAGGGAATCAGAATCAGAAGCAGGGAATCAGAGGCCGGGAATCAGAGGCCGGAATCAGATGCCGGGAATAAGAGGCCGGGAATCAGAGGTGGGGAATCAGAGTCCGGGAATCAGAGATGGGGATTCAGAGGCGGGGAATGAGATATGGGGAATCAGAGGCGGGGAATCAGAGGCGGGGAAACAGAGGCGGGGAATCAGATATGGGGAATCAGAGGTGGGGAATCAGGGGCGGGGTATCAGTGGCAGGGAATCAGAGGCGGGAAATCAGAGTCCGGGAATCAGAGGCGGTGAATCAGAGGCGGGGAATCAGAGGCAGGGAATCGGATGTGCGGAATCAGAGATGGGGAATCAGAGGTGGGGAATCAGAGGCTGTGAATCAGACATGGGTAATCAGAGGCGGGGAATCAGAGGCAGGAAATCAGACACGGGGATTCAGAGGCGGGGAATGAGATATGGGGAATCAGAGGCGGGGAATCAGAGCTGGGGAATCAGAGGTGGGGAATCAGAGTTGGGGAATCAGAGGCGGGGACTTAGATATGGGGAAACAGAGGCGGGGAATCAGAGGCGGGAAACAGAGGCGGGGAATCAGATATTGTGAATCAGAGGTGGGGAATCAGAGGCAGGGAATCAGATGTGCGGAATCAGAGATGGGGAATCAGAGGCAGGGAATCAGAATCGGAAGCAGGGAATAAGACGCGGGGAATCAGAGGCGGGGAATCAGAGCTGGGGAAGCAGAGGCAGTGAATCAGAGGCGGGGAATCAGAGGCAGGGAATCGGATGTGCGGAATCAGAGATGGGGAATCAGAGGTGGGGAATCAGAGGCTGTGAATCAGACATGGGTAATCAGAGGCGGGGAATCAGAGGCAGGAAATCAGACACGGGGAATCAGAGGCGGGGAATCAGAGCTGGGAAATTAGAGGCAGGGAATCAGAGTTGGGGATTCAGAGGCGGGGAATCAGATATGGGGAAACAGAGGAGGGGAATCAGAGGCGGGCAAATAGAGGCGGGGAATCAGATATGGGGAAACAGAGGCGGGGAATCAGAGGCGGGGAAACAGAGGCGGGGAATCAGATATGGGGAATCAGAGGTGGGGAATCAGAGGTTGGGAATCAGAGGCAGGGAATCAGAGGCTGGGAATCAGATGCAGGGAATCAGATGCGGGGTATCAGAGGCGGGGAATCAGAGCTGGGGAATCAGAGGTGGGGAATCAAAGTTGGGGAATCAGAGGCGGGGACTTAGATATGGGGAATCAGAGGCGGGGAATCAGATATGGGGAAACAGGGGCGGGGAATCAGAGGCAGGAAGTCAGACACGGGGAATCAGAGACGGGGAATCAGAGCTGGGAAATTAGAGGCAGGAAATCAGAGTTGGGGATTCAGAGGCGGGGAATCAAATATGGGGAAACAGAGGCGGGGAATCAGAGGCAGGAAATCAGACACGGGGAATCAGAGGCGGGGAATCAGAGCTGGGAAATTAGAGGCAGGGAATCAGAGTTGGGGATTCAGAGGCGGGGAATCAAATATGGGGAAACAGAGGCGGGGAACCAGAGGCGGGCAAATAGAGGCGGGGAATCAGATATGGGGAAACAGAGGCGGGGAATCAGAGGCGGGGAAACAGAGGCGGGGAATCAGATATGGGGAATCAGAGGTGGGGAATCAGAGGTTGTGAATCAGAGGCAGGGAATCAGAGGCTGGGAATCAGATGCAGGGAATCAGATGCGGGGAATCAGAGGCGGGGAATCAGAGGCGGGGAAACACAGGCGGGGAATCAGATATGGGGAATCAGAGGTGGGGAATCAGAGGCAGGGAATTAGATGTGCGGAATCAGAAATGGGGAATCAGAGGCGGGGAATCAGAGGCGGGGAAACAGAGGCGGGGAATCAGAGGCGGGGAAACAGAGGCGGGGAAACAGAGGCGGGGAATCAGATATGGGGAATCAGAGGTGGCGAATCCAAGGCGGTGAATCAGAGATGGGGAATCAGAGGCGGGGAATGAGAGGCAGGGAATCAAACACGGGGAATCAGAGGCGGGGAATCAGAGCTGGGTTATCAGAGGCAGGGAATCAGAGTTGGGGAATCAGAGGTGGGGAATCAGAGCTGGGGAATCAGAGGTGGGGAATAGAGTCGGGGAATCAGAGGCAGGGAATCGGATGTGCGGAATCAGAGATGGGGAATCAGAGGTGGGGAATCAGAGGCGGTGAATCAGACATGGGTAATCAGAGGCGGGGAATCATAGGCAGGAAATCAGACACGGGGAATCAGAGGCGGGGAATCAGAGCTGGGGAATTAGATGCAGGGAATCAGAGTTGGGGATTCAGAGGCGGGGAATCAGATATGGGGAAACAGAGGTGGGGAATCAGAGGTGGGCAAATAGAGGCGTGGAATCAGATATGGGGAAACAGAGGCGGGGAATCAGAGGCGTGGAAACAGAGGCGGGGAATCAGATATGGGGAATCAGAGGTGGTGAATCAGAGGTTGGGAATCAGAGGCAGGGAATCAGAGGCTGGGAATCAGATGCAGGGAATCAGATGCGGGGATCAGAGGCGGGGAATCGGAGCTGGGGAATCAGAGGTGGGGAATCAGAGTTGGGGAATCAGAGGCGTGGACTTAGATATGGGGAAACAGAGGCGGGGAATCAGAGGCGGGGAAACAGAGGCGGGGAATCAGATATGGGGAATCAGAGGTGGGGAATCAGAGGCAGGGAATCAGATGTGCGGAATCAGAGATGGGCAATCAGAGGCAGGGAATCAGAATCAGAAGCAGGGAATAAGACGCGGGGAATCAGAGGCGGGGAATCAGAGCTGGGGAAGCAGAGGCAGTGAATCTGAGGCGGTGAATCAGAGGCAGGGAATCGGATGTGCGGAATCAGAGATGGGGAATCAGAGGTGGGGAATCAGAGGCGGTGAATCAGACATGGGTAATCAGAGGCGGGGAATCAGAGGCAGGAATTCAGACACGGGGAATAAGAGGCGGGGAATCAGAGCTGGGAAATTAGAGGCAGGGAATCAGAGTTGGGGAATCAGAGGCGGGGACTTAGATATGGGGAATCAGAGGCGGGGAATCAGATATGGGGAAACAGGGGCGGGGAATCAGAGGCAGGAAGTCAGACACGGGGAATCAGAGGCGGGGAATCAGAGCTGGGAAATTAGAGGCAGGAAATCAGAGTTGGGGATTCAGAGGCGGGGAATCAAATATGGGGAAACAGAGGCGGGGAATCAGAGGCAGGAAATCAGACACGGGGAATCAGAGGCGGGGAATCAGAGCTGGGAAATTAGAGGCAGGGAATCAGAGTTGGGGATTCAGAGGCGGGGAATCAAATATGGGGAAACAGAGGCGGGGAATCAGAGGCGGGCAAATAGAGGCGGGGAATCAGATATGGGGAAACAGAGGCGGGGAATCAGAGGCGGGGAAACAGAGGCGGGGAATCAGATATGGGGAATCAGAGGTGGGGAATCAGAGGTTGTGAATCAGAGGCAGGGAATCAGAGGCTGGGAATCAGATGCAGGGAATCAGATGCGGGGAATCAGAGGCGGGGAATCAGAGGCGGGGAAACAGAGGCGGGGAATCAGATATGGGGAATCAGAGGTGGGGAATCAGAGGCAGGGAATTAGATGTGCGGAATCAGAAATGGGGAATCAGAGGCGGGGAAACAGAGGCGGGGAAACAGAGGCGGGGAATCAGAGGCGGGGAAACAGAGGCGGGGAAACAGAGGCGGGGAATCAGATATGGGGAATCAGAGGTGGCGAATCCAAGGCGGTGAATCAGAGATGGGGAATCAGAGGCGGGGAATGAGAGGCAGGGAATCAAACACGGGGAATCAGAGGCGGGGAATCAGAGCTGGGTTATCAGAGGCGGGGAATCAGAGTTGGGGAATCAGAGGCGGGGAATCAGAGCTGGGGAATCAGAGGTGGGGAATCAGAGTCGGGGAATCAGAGGCAGGGAATCGGATGTGCGGAATCAGAGATGGGGAATCAGAGGTGGGGAATCAGAGGCGGTGAATCAGACATGGGTAATCAGAGGCGGGGAATCATAGGCAGGAAATCAGACACGGGGAATCAGAGGCGGGGAATCAGAGCTGGGGAATTAGATGCAGGGAATCAGAGTTGGGGATTCAGAGGCGGGGAATCAGATATGGGGAAACAGAGGTGGGGAATCAGAGGTGGGCAAATAGAGGCGTGGAATCAGATATGGGGAAACAGAGGCGGGGAATCAGAGGCGTGGAAACAGAGGCGGGGAATCAGATATGGGGAATCAGAGGTGGTGAATCAGAGGTTGGGAATCAGAGGCAGGGAATCAGAGGCTGGGAAATCAGATGCAGGGAATCAGATGCGGGGATCAGAGGCGGGGAATCGGAGCTGGGGAATCAGAGGTGGGGAATCAGAGTTGGGGAATCAGAGGCGTGGAATTAGATATGGGGAAACAGAGGCGGGGAATCAGAGGCGGGGAAACAGAGGCGGGGAATCAGATATGGGGAATCAGAGGTGGGGAATCAGAGGCAGGGAATCAGATGTGCGGAATCAGAGATGGGCAATCAGAGGCAGGGAATCAGAATCAGAAGCAGGGAATAAGACGCGGGGAATCAGAGGCGGGGAATCAGAGCTGGGGAAGCAGAGGCAGTGAATCTGAGGCGGTGAATCAGAGGCAGGGAATCGGATGTGCGGAATCAGAGATGGGGAATCAGAGGTGGGGAATCAGAGGCGGTGAATCAGACATGGGTAATCAGAGGCGGGGAATCAGAGGCAGGAATTCAGACACGGGGAATAAGAGGCGGGGAATCAGAGCTGGGAAATTAGAGGCAGGGAATCAGAGTTGGGGATTCAGAGGCGGGGAATCAGATATGGGGAAACAGAGGCGGGGAATCAGAGGCGGGCAAATAGAGGCGGGGAATCAGATAAGGGGAAACAGAGGCGGGGAATCAGAGGCGGGGAAACAGAGGCGGGGAATCAGATATGGGGAATCAGTGGTGGGGAATCAGAGGTTGTGAATCAGAGGCAGGGAATCAGAGGCTGGGAATCAGATGCAGGGAATCAGATGCGTGGAATCAGAGGCGGGGAATCAGAGCTGGGGAATCAGAGGTGGGGAATCAAAGTTGGGGAATCAGAGGCGGGGACTTAGATATTGGGAAACAGAGGCGGGGAATCAGAGGCGGGGAAACAGAGGCGGGGAATCAGACATGGGTAATCAGAGGCGGGGAATCAGAGGCAGGAAATCAGACACGGGGAATCAGAGGCGGGGAATCAGAGCTGGGAAATTAGAGGCAGGGAATCAGAGTTGGGGATTCAGAGGCGGGGAATCATATATGGGGAAACAGAGGCGGGGAATCAGAGGCGGGCAAATAGAGGCGGGGAATCAGATATGGGGAAACAGAGGCGGGGAATCTGAGGCGGGGAAACAGAGGCGGGGAATCAGATATGGGGAATCAGAGGTGGGGAATCAGAGGTTGGGAATCGGAGGCAGGGAATCAGAGGCTGGGAATCAGATGCAGGGAATCAGATGCGGGGAATCAGAGGCGGGGAATCAGAGCTGGGGAAACAGAGGTGGGGAATGAGAGGCGGGGAAACAGAGGCGGGGAATCAGATATGGGGAATCAGAGGTGGGGAATCAGAGGCAGGGAATTAGATGTGCGGAATCAGAAATGGGGAATCAGAGGCAGCGAATCAGAATCAGAAGCAGGGAATCAGAGGCCGGGAATCAGAGGCCGGAATCAGATGCCGGGAATAAGAGGCCGGGAATCAGAGTCCGGGAATCAGAGTCCGGGAATCAGAGATGGGGAATCAGAGGCGGGGATTGAGATATGGGGAATCAGAGGCGGGGAATCACAGGCGGGGAAACAGAGGCGAGGAATCAGATATGGGGAATCAGAGGTGGCGTATCAAAGGCGGTGAATCAGAGATGGGGAATCAGAGGCGGGGAATGAGAGGCAGGGAATCAAACACGGGGAATCAGAGGCGGGGAATCAGAGCTGGGTTATCAGAGGCGGGGAATTAGAGTTGGGGAATCAGAGGCGGGGAATCAGAGCTGGGGAATCAGAGGTGGGGAATCAAAGTCGGGGAATCAGAGGCAGGGAATCGGATGTGCAGAATCAGAGAATGGGAATCAGAGGTGGGGAATCAGAGGCGGTGAATCTGAGATGGGGAATCAGAGGCGGGGAATCAGAGGCAGGATATCAGACACGGGGATTCAGAGGCTGGGAATCAGACGGGGGGAATCAAAGGCGGGGAATCAGAGCTGGGGAATCAGAGGCAGGGAATCAGAGTTGGGGATTCAGAGGCGGGGAATCAGATATGGGGAAACAGAGGCGGGGAATCAGAGGCGGGCAAACAGAGGCGGGGAATTAGATATGGGGAATCAGAGGTGGGGAATCAGAGGTGGTGAATCAGAGATGGGGAATCACAGGCGGGGAATCAGAGGCAGGGAATAGAACGCGGGGAATCAGAGGCAGGGAATCAGAGCTGGGGAATCAGAGGCGGGGAATCATAGTTGGGAATCAGAGGCGGGGAATCAGATATGGGGAAACAGAGGCGGGGAATCAGAGGCGGGGAAACAGAGGCGGGGTATCAGATATGGGGAATCGGATGCGGGGAATCAGAGGCGGGGAATCAGAGCTGGGGAATCAGAGGCGGGGAATCAGAGTTGGTGCATCAGAGGTGGGGAATTAGATATGGGGAAACAGAGGCGGGGAATCAGAGGCGGGGAAACAGAGGCGGGGAATCAGATATGGGGAATCAGAGGTGGGGAATCAGAGGCAGGGAATCAGATGTGCGGAATCAGAGATGGGGAATCAGAGGCAGGGAATCAGAATCAGAAGCGGGGAATCAGAGGCCTGGAATCAGATGCTGGGAATAAGAGGCCGGGAATCAGAGGTGGGGAATCAGAGTCCGGGAATCAGAGATTGGGATTCAAAGGCGGGGAATGAGATATGGAGAATCAGAGGCGGGGAATCAGAGGCGGGGAAACAGAGGTGGGGAATCAGATATGGGGAATCAGAGGTGGCGAATCAAAGGCGATGAATCAGAGATGGGGAATCAGAGGCGGGGAATCAGAGGCAGGGAATCAAACACGGGGAATCAGATGCGGGGAATCAGAGGCAGGGAATCAAACACGTGGAATCAGAGGCTGGGAATCAGAGCTGGGGAATCAGAGGCGGGGAATCAGAGTTGGGGAATCAGAGGCGGGGAATCAGATATGGGGAAACAGGGGCGGGGAATCAGAGGCGGGGAAACAGAGGCGGGGAATCAGATATGGGGAATCAGAGGTGTGGAATCAGAGGTTGGGAATCAGAGGCAGGGAATCAGAGGCGGGGAAACAGATCTGGGGAATCAGCGGCGGGGAAGTAGAGTTGGGGAATCAGAGGCGGGGAATCAGAGGCGGGGAAACAGAGGCGGGGAATCAAACACGGGGAATCAGAGGTGGGGAATCAGAGGTTGGGAATCAGAGGCAGGGAATCAGAGGCGGGGAATCAGAGGCGGGGAATCAGAGGCCGGGAATCAGATATGGTGAAACAGAGGCGGGGAATCAGAGGCGGGGAAACAGAGGCGGGGAATCAGATATGAGGAATCAGAGGTGGGGAATCAGAGTTTGGGAATCAGAGGCAGGGAATCAGAGGCTTGGAATCAGATGCAGGGAATCAGATGCGGGGAATCAGAGGCGGGGAATCTGAGCTGTGGAATCAGAGGTGGGGAATCAGAGTTGGGGAATCAGAGGCGGGGACTTAGATATTGGGAAACAGAGGCGGGGAATCAGAGGCGGGGAAACAGAGGCGGGGAATCAGAAATGGGGAATCAGAGGTTGGGAATCAGAGGCAGGGAATCAGATGTGCGGAATCAGAGATGGGGAATCAAAGGCAGGGAATCAGAATCAGAATCAGGGAATCAGAGGCCGGGAATCAGAGGCCGGAATCAGATGCCGGGAATAAGAGGCCGGGAATCAGAGGTGGGGAATCAGAGTCCGGGAATCAGAGATGGGGATTCAGAGGCGGGGAATGAGATAATGGGAATCAGAGGCGGGGAATCAGAGGCGGGGAAACAGAGGCGGGGAATCAGATATGGGGAATCAGAGGTGGGGAATCAGGGGCGGGGTATCAGTGGCAGGGAATCAGAGGCGGGAAATCAGAGGCCGGGAATCAGAGGCGGTGAATCAGAGGCGGGGAATCAGAGGCAGGGAATCGGATGTGCGGAATCAGAGATGGGGAATCAGAGGTGGGGAATCAGAGGCGGTGAATCAGACATGGGTAATCAGAGGCGGGGAATCAGAGGCAGGAAATCAGACACGGGGAATCATTGGCGGGGAATTAGAGCTGGGGAATTAGATGCAGGGAATCAGAGTTGGGGATTCAGAGGCGGGGAATCGGATATGGGGAAATAGAGGTGGGGAACCAGAGGTAGGCAAATAGAGGCGGGGAATCCGATATGGGGAAACAGAGGCGGGGAATCAGAGGCGTGGAAACAGAGGCGGTGAATCAGAGGCGGGGAATCAGAGGCAGGGAATCGGATGTGCGGAATCAGAGATGGGGAATCAGAGGTGGGGAATCAGAGGCGGTGAATCAGACATGGGTAATCAGAGGCGGGGTATCAGAGGCAGGAATTCAGACACGGGGAATCAGAGGCGGGGAATCAGAGCTGGGAAATTAGAGGCAGGGAATCAGAGTTGGGGATTCAGAGGCGGGGAATCAGATATGGGGAAACAGAGGCGGGGAATCAGAGGCGGGCAAATAGAGGCGGGGAATCAGATAAGGGGAAACAGAGGCGGGGAATCAGAGGCGGGGAAACAGAGGCGGGGAATCAGATATGGGGAATCAGTGGTGGGGAATCAGAGGTTGTGAATCAGAGGCAGGGAATCAGAGGCTGGGAATCAGATGCAGGGAATCAGATGCGTGGAATCAGAGGCGGGGAATCAGAGCTGGGGAATCAGAGGTGGGGAATCAAAGTTGGGGAATCAGAGGCGGGGACTTAGATATTGGGAAACAGAGGCGGGGAATCAGAGGCGGGGAAACAGAGGCGGGGAATCAGACATGGGTAATCAGAGGCGGGGAATCAGAGGCAGGAAATCAGACACGGGGAATCAGAGGCGGGGAATCAGAGCTGGGAAATTAGAGGCAGGGAATCAGAGTTGGGGATTCAGAGGCGGGGAATCAGATATGGGGAAACAGAGGCGGGGAATCAGAGGCTGGCAAATAGAGGCGGGGAATCAGATATGGGGAAACAGAGGCGGGGAATCAGAGGCGGGGAAACAGAGGCGGGGAATCAGATATGGGGAATCAGAGGTGGGGAATCAGAGGTTGGGAATCAGAGGTAGGGAATCAGAGGCTGGGAATCAGATGCAGGGAATCAGATGCGGGGAATCAGAGGCGGGGAATCAGAGCTGGGGAATCAGAGGTGGGGAATCAAAGTTGGGGAATCAGAGGCGGGGACTTAGATATGGGGAAACAGAGGTGGGGAATCAGAGGCGGGGAAACAGAGGCGGGGAATCAGATATGGGGAATCAGAGGTGGGGAATCAGAGGCAGGGAATTAGATGTGCGGAATCAGAAATGGGGAATCAGAGGCAGGGAATCAGAATCAGAAGCAGGGAATCAGAGGCCGGGAATCAGAGGCCGGAATCAGATGCCGGGAATAAGAGGCCGGGAATCAGAGTCCGGGAATCAGAGTCCGGGAATCTGAGATGGGGAATCAGAGGCGGGGATTGAGATATGGGGAATCAGAGGCGGGGAATCACAGGCGGGAAAACAGAGGCGAGGAATGAGATATGGGGAATCAGAGGTGGCGTATCAAAGGCGGTGAATCAGAGATGGGGAATCAGAGGCGGGGAATGAGAGGCAGGGAATCAAACACGGGGAATCAGAGGCGGGGAATCAGAGCTGGGTTATCAGAGGCGGGGAATTAGAGTTGGGGAATCAGAGGCGGGGAATCAGAGCTGGGGAATCAGAGGTGGGGAATCAAAGTCGGGGAATCAGAGGCAGGGAATCGGATGTGCGGAATCAGAGATGGGGAATCAGAGGTGGGGAATCAGAGGCGGTGAATCTGAGATGGGGAATCAGAGGCGGGGAATCAGAGGCAGGATATCAGACACGGGGATTCAGAGGCTGGGAATCAGACGGGGGGAATCAAAGGCGGGGAATCAGAGCTGGGGAATCAGAGGCAGGGAATCAGATTTGGGGATTCAGAGGCGGGGAATCAGATATGGGGAAACAGAGGCGGGAATCAGAGGCGGGCAAACAGAGGCGGGGAATTAGATATGGGGAATCAGAGGTGGGGAATCAGAGGTGGTGAATCAGAGATGGGGAATCAGAGGCAGGGAATAGAACGCGGGGAATCAGAGGCAGGGAATCAGAGCTGTGGAATCAGAGGTGGGGAATCATAGTTGGGAATCAGAGGCGGGGAATCAGATATGGGGAAACAGAGGCGGGGAATCAGAGGCGGGGAAACAGAGGCGGGGAATCAGATATGGGGAATCGGATGCGGGGAATCAGAGGCGGGGAATCAGAGCTGGGGAATCAGAGGCGGGGAATCTGAGTTGGTGCATCAGAGGTGGGGAATTAGATATGGGGAAACAGAGGCGGGGAATCAGAGGCGGGGAAACAGAGGCGGGGAATCAGATATGGGGAATCAGAGGTGGGGAATCAGAGGCAGGGAATCAGATGTGCGGAATCAGAGATGTGGAATCAGAGGCAGGGAATCAGAATCAGAAGCGGGGAATCAGAGGCCTGGAATCAGATGCTGGGAATAAGAGGCCGGGAATCAGAGGTGGGGAATCAGAGTCCGGGAATCAGAGATTGGGATTCAAAGGCGGGGAATGAGTTATGGAGAATCAGAGGCGGGGAATCAGAGGCGGGGAAACAGAGGTGGGGAATCAGATATGGGGAATCAGAGGTGGCGAATCAAAGGCGATGAATCAGAGATGGGGAATCAGAGGCGGGGAATCAGAGGCAGGGAATCAAACACGGGGAATCAGAGGCGGGGAATCAGAGCTGGGGAATCAGAGGCGGGGAATCAGAGTTGGGGAATCAGAGGCGGGGAATCAGATATGGGGAAACAGGGGCGGGGAATCAGAGGCGGGGAAACAGAGGCGGGGAATCAGATATGGGGAATCAGAGGTGTGGAATCAGAGGTTGGGAATCAGAGGCAGGGAATCAGAGGCGGGGAAACAGATCTGGGGAATCAGTGGCGGGGAAGTAGAGTTGGGGAATCAGAGGCGGGGAATCAGAGGCGGGGAAACAGAGGCGGGGAATCAAACACGGGGAATCAGAGGTTGGGAATCAGAGGTTGGGAATCAGAGGCAGGGAATCAGAGGCGGGGAATCAGAGGCGGGGAATCAGAGGCCGGGAATCAGATATGGTGAAACAGAGGCGGGGAATCAGAGGCGGGGAAACAGAGGCGGGGAATCAGATATGAGGAATCAGAGGTGGGGAATCAGAGTTTGGGAATCAGAGGCAGGGAATCAGAGGCTTGGAATCAGATGCAGGGAATCAGATGCGGGGAATCAGAGGCGGGGAATCTGAGCTGTGGAATCAGAGGTGGGGAATCAGAGTTGGGGAATCAGAGGCGGGGACTTAGATATTGGGAAACAGAGGCGGGGAATCAGAGGCGGGGAAAGAGAGGCGGGGAATCAGAAATGGGGAATCAGAGGCAGGGAATCAGATGTGCGGAATCAGAGATGGGGAATCAAAGGCAGGGAATCAGAATCAGAAGCAGGGAATCAGAGGCCGGGAATCAGAGGCCGGAATCAGATGCCGGGAATAAGAGGCCGGGAATCAGAGGTGGGGAATCAGAGTCCGGGAAACAGAGATGGGGATTCAGAGGCGGGGAATGAGATATGGGGAATCAGAGGCGGGGAATCAGAGGCGGGGAAACAGAGGCGGGGAATCAGATATGGGGAATCAGAGGTGGGGAATCAGGGGCGGGGTATCAGTGGCAGGGAATCAGAGGCGGGAAATCAGAGGCCGGGAATCAGAGGCGGTGAATCAGAGGCGGGGAATCAGAGGCAGGGAATCGGATGTGCGGAATCAGAGATGGGGAATCAGAGGTGGGGAATCAGAGGCGGTGAATCAGACATGGGTAATCAGAGGCGGGGAATCAGAGGCAGGAAATCAGACATGGGGAATCATTGGCGGGGAATTAGAGCTGGGGAATTTGATGCAGGGAATCAGAGTTGGGGATTCAGAGGCGGGGAATCGGATATGGGGAAATAGAGGTGGGGAACCAGAGGTGGGCAAATAGAGGCGGGGAATCCGATATGGGGAAACAGAGGCGGGGAATCAGAGGCGTGGAAACAGAGGCGGGGAATCAGATATGGGGAATCAGAGGTGGGGAATCAGAGGTTGGGAATCAGAGGCAGGGAATCAGAGGCTGGGAATCAGATGCAGGGAATCAGATGCGGGGATCAGAGGCAGGGAATCAGAGCTGGGGAATCAGAGGTGGGGAATCAGAGTTGGGGAATCAGAGGCGGGGACTTAGATATGGGGAAACAGAGGCGGGGAATCAGAGGCGGGAAACAGAGGCGGGGAATCAGATATTGTGAATCAGAGGTGGGGAATCAGAGGCAGGGAATCAGATGTGCGGAATCAGAGATGGGGAATCAGAGGCAGGGAATCAGAATCGGAAGCAGGGAATAAGACGCGGGGAATCAGAGGCGGGGAATCAGAGCTGGGGAAGCAGAGCCAGTGAATCAGAGGCGGGGAATCAGAGGCAGGGAATCGGATGTGCGGAATCAGAGATGGGGAATCAGAGGTGGGGAATCAGAGGCGGTGAATCAGACATGGGTAATCAGAGGCGGGGAATCAGAGGCAGGAAATCAGACACGGGGAATCAGAGGCGGGGAATCAGAGCTGGGAAATTAGAGGCAGGGAATCAGAGTTGGGGATTCAGAGGCGGGGAATCAGATATGGGGAAACAGAGGAGGGGAATCAGAGGCGGGCAAATAGAGGCGGGGAATCAGATATGGGGAATCAGAGGCGGGGAATCAGAGGCGGGGAAACAGAGGCGGGGAATCAGATATGGGGAATCAGAGGTGGGGAATCAGAGGTTGGGAATCAGAGGCAGGGAATCAGAGGCTGGGAATCAGATGCAGGGAATCAGATGCGGGGTATCAGAGGCGGGGAATCAGAGCTGGGGAATCAGAGGTGGGGAATCAAAGTTGGGGAATCAGAGGCGGGGACTTAGATATGGGGAATCAGAGGCGGGGAATCAGATATGGGGAAACAGGGGCGGGGAATCAGAGGTTGGGAAACAGAGGCGGGGAATCAGATATGGGGAATCAGAGGTGTGGAATCAGAGGTTGGGAATCAGAGGCAGGGAATTAGAGGCGGGGAAACAGAGGCGGGGAATCAGATATGGGGAATCAGAGGTGGCGAATCAAAGGCGGTGAAACAGAGATGGGGAATCAGGGCAGGGAATCAGAGGCAGGGAATCAAACACGGGGAATCAGAGCTGGGGAATCAGAGGCGGGGAATTAGAGTTGGGGAATCAGACACGGGGAATCATTGGCGGGGAATTAGAGCTGGGGAATTAGATGCAGGGAATCAGAGTTGGGGATTCAGAGGCGGGGAATCAGATATGGGGAAATAGAGGTGGGGAACCAGAGGTGGGCAAATAGAGGCGGGGAATCCGATATGGGGAAACAGTGGCGGGGAATCAGAGGCGTGGAAACAGAGGCGGGGAATCAGATATGGGGAATCAGAGGTGGGGAATCAGAGGTTGGGAAACAGAGGCAGGGAATCAGAGGCTGGGAATCAGATGCAGGGAATCAGATGCGGGGATCAGAGGCGGGGAATCAGAGCTGGGGAATCAGAGGTGGGGAATCAGAGTTGGGGAATCAGAGGCGGGGACTTAGATATGGGGAAACAGAGGCGGGGAATCAGAGGCGGGAAACAGAGGCGGGGAATCAGATATTGTGAATCAGAGGTGGGGAATCAGAGGCAGGGAATCAGATGTGCGGAATCAGAGATGGGGAATCAGAGGCAGGGAATCAGAATCGGAAGCAGGGAATAAGACGCGGGGAATCAGAGGCGGGGAATCAGAGCTGGGGAAGCAGAGGCAGTGAATCAGAGGCGGGGAATCAGAGGCAGGGAATCGGATGTGCGGAATCAGAGATGGGGAATCAGAGGTGGGGAATCAGAGGCGGTGAATCAGACATGGGTAATCAGAGGCGGGGAATCAGAGGCAGGAAATCAGACACGGGGAATCAGAGGCGGGGAATCAGAGCTGGGAAATTAGAGGCAGGGAATCAGAGTTGGGGATTCAGAGGCGGGGAATCAGATATGGGGAAACAGAGGAGGGGAATCAGAGGCGGGCAAATAGAGGCGGGGAATCAGATATGGGGAAACAGAGGCGGGGAATCAGAGGCGGGGAAACAGAGGCGGGGAATCAGATATGGGGAATCAGAGGTGGGGAATCAGAGGTTGGGAATCAGAGGCAGGGAATCAGAGGCTGGGAATCAGATGCAGGGAATCAGATGCGGGGTATCAGAGGCGGGGAATCAGAGCTGGGGAATCAGAGGTGGGGAATCAAAGTTGGGGAATCAGAGGCGGGGACTTAGATATGGGGAATCAGAGGCGGGGAATCAGATATGGGGAAACAGGGGCGGGGAATCAGAGGCTGGGAAACAGAGGCGGGGATTCAGATATGGGGAATCAGAGGTGTGGAATCAGAGGTTGGGAATCAGAGGCAGGGAATCAGAGGCGGGGAAACAGAGGCGGGGAATCAGATATGGGGAATCAGAGGTGGCGAATCAAAGGCGGTGAAACAGAGATGGGGAATCAGGGCAGGGAATCAGAGGCAGGGAATCAAACACGGGGAATCAGAGCTGGGGAATCAGAGGCGGGGAATTAGAGTTGGGGAATCAGAGGAGGGGAATCAGAGGCGGGGAAACAGAGGCGGGGAATCAGATATGGGGAATCAGAGGTGGGGAATCAGAGGTTGGGAATCAGAGGCAGGGAATCAGAGGCGGGGAATCAGAGGCAGGGAATCAGAGGCAGGGAATCAGATGCGCGGAATCGGAGATGGGGAATCAGAGGCAGGGAATCGGAGGCGGGGAATCAGAGGTGGGGAATCAGAGGCCGGGAAACAGATATGGGGAAACAGAGGCGGGGAATCAGAGGCGGGGAAACAGAGGCGGGGAATCAGATATGGGGAATCAGAGGTGGGGAATCAGAGGTTGGGAATCAGAGGCAGGTAATCAGAGGCTTGGAATCAGATGCAGGGAATCAGATGCGGGGAATCAGAGGCGGGGAATCAGAGCTGGGGAATCAGAGGTGGGGAATCAGAGTTGGGGAATCAGAGGCGGGGACTTAGATATTGGGAAACAGAGGCGGGGAATCAGAGGCGGGGAAACAGAGGCGGGGAATCAGATATGGGGAATCAGAGGTGGGGAATCAGAGGCAGGGAATCAGATGTACGGAATCAGAGATGGGGAATCAGAGGCAGGGAATCAGAATCAGTAGCAGGGAATCAGAGGCCGGGAATCAGAGGCCGGAATCAGATGCCGGGAATAAGAGGCCGGGAATCAGAGGTGGGGAATCAGAGTCCGGGAATCAGAGATGGGGATTCAGAGGCGGGGAATGAGATATGGGGAATCAGAGGCGGGGAATCAGAGGCGGGGAAACAGAGGCGGGGAATCAGATATGGGGAATCAGAGGTGGGGAATCAGGGGCGGGGTATCAGTGGCAGGGAATCAGAGGCGGGAAATCAGAGGCCGGGAATCAGAGGCGGTGAATCAGAGGCGGGGAATCAGATATGGGGAATCAGAGGTGGGGAATCAGGGGCGGGGTATCAGTGGCATGGAATCAGAGGCGGGAAATCAGAGGCCGGGAATCAGAGGCGGTGAATCAGACGCGGGGAATCAGAGGCAGGGAATCGGATGTGCGGAATCAGAGATGGGGAATCAGAGTTGGGGAATCAGAGGCGGTGAATCAGACATGGGTAATCAGAGGCGGGGAATCAGAGGCAGGAAATCAGACACGGGGAATCATTGGCGGGGAATTAGAGCTGGGGAATTAGATGCAGGGAATCAGAGTTGGGGATTCAGAGGCGGGGAATCAGATATGGGGAAATAGAGGTGGGGAACCAGAGGTGGGCAAATAGAGGCGGGGAATCCGATATGGGGAAACAGAGGCGGGGAATCAGAGGCGTGGAAACAGAGGCGGGGAATCAGATATGGGGAATCAGAGGTGGGGAATCAGAGGTTGGGAATCAGAGGCAGGGAATCAGAGGCTGGGAATCAGATGCAGGGAATCAGATGCGGGGATCAGAGGCGGGGAATCAGAGCTGGGGAATCAGAGGCGGGGAATGGGATATGGGGAAATAGAGGTGGGGAACCAGAGGTGGGCAAATAGAGGCGGGGAATCCGATATGGGGAAACAGAGGCGGGGAATCAGAGGCGTGGAAACAGAGGCGGTGAATCAGAGGCGGGGAATCAGAGGCAGGGAATCGGATGTGCGGAATCAGAGATGGGGAATCAGAGGTGGGGAATCAGAGGCGGTGAATCAGACATGGGTAATCTGAGGCGGGGTATCAGAGGCAGGAATTCAGACACGGGGAATCAGAGGCGGGGAATCAGAGCTGGGAAATTAGAGGCAGGGAATCAGAGTTGGGGATTCAGAGGCGGGGAATCAGATATGGGGAAACAGAGGCGGGGAATCAGAGGCGGGCAAATAGAGGCGGGGAATCAGATAAGGGGAAACAGAGGCGGGGAATCAGAGGCGGGGAAACAGAGGCGGGGAATCAGATATGGGGAATCAGTGGTGGGGAATCAGAGGTTGTGAATCAGAGGCAGGGAATCAGAGGCTGGGAATCAGATGCAGGGAATCAGATGCGTGGAATCAGAGGCGGGGAATCAGAGCTGGGGAATCAGAGGTGGGGAATCAAAGTTGGGGAATCAGAGGCGGGGACTTAGATATTGGGAAACAGAGGCGGGGAATCAGAGGCGGGGAAACAGAGGCGGGGAATCAGACATGGGTAATCAGAGGCGGGGAATCAGAGGCAGGAAATCAGACACGGGGAATCAGAGGCGGGGAATCAGAGCTGGGAAATTAGAGGCAGGGAATCAGAGTTGGGGATTCAGAGGCGGGGAATCAGATATGGGGAAACAGAGGCGGGGAATCAGAGGCGGGCAAATAGAGGCAGGGAATCAGATATGGGGAAACAGAGGCGGGGAATCAGAGGCGGGGAAACAGAGGCGGGGAATCAGATATGGGGAATCAGAGGTGGGGAATCAGAGGTTGGGAATCAGAGGCAGGGAATCAGAGGCTGGGAATCAGATGCAGGGAATCAGATGCGGGGAATCAGAGGCGGGGAATCAGAGCTGGGGAATCAGAGGTGGGGAATCAAAGTTGGGGAATCAGAGGCGGGGACTTAGATATGGGGAAACAGAGGTGGGGAATCAGAGGCGGGGAAATAGAGGCGCAGAATCAGATATGGGGAATCAGAGGTGGGGAATCAGAGGCAGGGAATTAGATGTGCGGAATAAGAAATGGGGAATCAGAGGCAGGGAATCAGAATCAGAAGCAGGGAATCAGAGGCCGGGAATCAGAGGCCGGAATCAGATGCCGGGAATAAGAGGCCGGGAATCAGAGTCCGGGAATCAGAGTCCGGGAATCAGAGATGGGGAATCAGAGGCGGGAATTGAGATATGGGGAATCAGAGGCGGGGAATCACAGGCGGGAAAACAGAGGCGAGGAATGAGATATGGGGAATCAGAGGTGGCGTATCAAAGGCGGTGAATCAGAGATGGGGAATCAGAGGCGGGGAATGAGAGGCAGGGAATCAAACACGGGGAATCAGAGGCGGGGAATCAGAGCTGGGTTATCAGAGGCGGGGAATTAGAGTTGGGGAATCAGAGGCGGGGAATCAGAGCTGGGGAATCAGAGGTGGGGAATCAAAGTCGGGGAATCAGAGGCAGGGAATCGGATGTGCGGAATCAGAGATGGGGAATCAGAGGTGGGGAATCAGAGGCGGTGAATCTGAGATGGGGAATCAGAGGCGGGGAATCAGAGGCAGGATATCAGACACGGGGATTCAGAGGCTGGGAATCAGACGGGGGGAATCAAAGGCGGGGAATCAGAGCTGGGGAATCAGAGGCAGGGAATCAGATTTGGGGATTCAGAGGCGGGGAATCAGATATGGGGAAACAGAGGCGGGGAATCAGAGGCGGGCAAACAGAGGCGGGGAATTAGATATGGGGAATCAGAGGTGGGGAATCAGAGGTGGTGAATCAGAGATGGGGAATCAGAGGCAGGGAATAGAACGCGGGGAATCAGAGGCAGGGAATCAGAGCTGGGGAATCAGAGGCGGGGAATCATAGTTGGGAATCAGAGGCGGGGAATCAGATATGGGGAAACAGAGGCGGGGAATCAGAGGCGGGGAAACAGAGGCGGGGAATCAGATATGGGGAATCGGATGCGGGGAATCAGAGGCGGGGAATCAGAGCTGGGGAATCAGAGGCGGGGAATCAGAGTTGGTGCATCAGAGGTGGGGAATTAGATATGGGGAAACAGAGGCGGGGAATCAGAGGCGGGGAAACAGAGGCGGGGAATCAGATATGGGGAATCAGAGGTGGGGAATCAGAGGCAGGGAATCAGATGTGCGGAATCAGAGATGGGGAATCAGAGGCAGGGAATCAGAATCAGAAGCGGGGAATCAGAGGCCTGGAATCAGATGCTGGGAATAAGAGGCCGGGAATCAGAGGTGGGGAATCAGAGTCCGGGAATCAGAGATTGGGATTCAAAGGCGGGGAATGAGTTATGGAGAATCAGAGGCGGGGAATCAGAGGCGGGGAATCAGAGGCGGGGAAACAGAGGTGGGGAATCAGATATGGGGAATCAGAGGTGGCGAATCAAAGGCGATGAATCAGAGATGGGGAATCAGAGGCGGGGAATCAGAGGCAGGGAATCAAACATGGGGAATCAGAGGCGGGGAATCAGAGCTGGGGAATCAGAGGCGGGGAATCAGAGTTGGGGAATCAGAGGCGGGGAATCAGATATGGGGAAACAGGGGCGGGGAATCAGAGGCGGGGAAACAGAGGCGGGGAATCAGATATGGGGAATCAGAGGTGTGGAATCAGAGGTTGGGAATCAGAGGCAGGGAATCGGAGGCGGGGAAACAGATCTGGGGAATCAGTGGCGGGGAAGTAGAGTTGGGGAATCAGAGGCGGGGAATCAGAGGCGGGGAAACAGAGGCGGGGAATCAAACACGGGGAATCAGAGGTGGGGAATCAGAGGTTGGGAATCAGAGGCAGGGAATCGGAGGCGGGGAATCAGAGGCGGGGACTTAGATATGGGGAAACAGAGGCGGGGAATCAGAGGCGGGAAACAGAGGCGGGGAATCAGATATTGTGAATCAGAGGTGGGGAATCAGAGGCAGGGAATCAGATGTGCGGAATCAGAGATGGGGAATCAGAGGCAGGGAATCAGAATCGGAAGCAGGGAATAAGACGCGGGGAATCAGAGGCGGGGAATCAGAGCTGGGGAAGCAGAGCCAGTGAATCAGAGGCGGGGAATCAGAGGCAGGGAATCGGATGTGCGGAATCAGAGATGGGGAATCAGAGGTGGGGAATCAGAGGCGGTGAATCAGACATGGGTAATCAGAGGCGGGGAATCAGAGGCAGGAAATCAGACACGGGGAATCAGAGGCGGGGAATCAGAGCTGGGAAATTAGAGGCAGGGAATCAGAGTTGGGGATTCAGAGGCGGGGAATCAGATATGGGGAAACAGAGGAGGGGAATCAGAGGCGGGCAAATAGAGGCGGGGAATCAGATATGGGGAATCAGAGGCGGGGAATCAGAGGCGGGGAAACAGAGGCGGGGAATCAGATATGGGGAATCAGAGGTGGGGAATCAGAGGTTGGGAATCAGAGGCAGGGAATCAGAGGCTGGGAATCAGATGCAGGGAATCAGATGCGGGGTATCAGAGGCGGGGAATCAGAGCTGGGGAATCAGAGGTGGGGAATCAAAGTTGGGGAATCAGAGGCGGGGACTTAGATATGGGGAATCAGAGGCGGGGAATCAGATATGGGGAAACAGGGGCGGGGAATCAGAGGTTGGGAAACAGAGGCGGGGAATCAGATATGGGGAATCAGAGGTGTGGAATCAGAGGTTGGGAATCAGAGGCAGGGAATTAGAGGCGGGGAAACAGAGGCGGGGAATCAGATATGGGGAATCAGAGGTGGCGAATCAAAGGCGGTGAAACAGAGATGGGGAATCAGGGCAGGGAATCAGAGGCAGGGAATCAAACACGGGGAATCAGAGCTGGGGAATCAGAGGCGGGGAATTAGAGTTGGGGAATCAGACACGGGGAATCATTGGCGGGGAATTAGAGCTGGGGAATTAGATGCAGGGAATCAGAGTTGGGGATTCAGAGGCGGGGAATCAGATATGGGGAAATAGAGGTGGGGAACCAGAGGTGGGCAAATAGAGGCGGGGAATCCGATATGGGGAAACAGTGGCGGGGAATCAGAGGCGTGGAAACAGAGGCGGGGAATCAGATATGGGGAATCAGAGGTGGGGAATCAGAGGTTGGGAATCAGAGGCAGGGAATCAGAGGCTGGGAATCAGATGCAGGGAATCAGATGCGGGGATCAGAGGCGGGGAATCAGAGCTGGGGAATCAGAGGTGGGGAATCAGAGTTGGGGAATCAGAGGCGGGGACTTAGATATGGGGAAACAGAGGCGGGGAATCAGAGGCGGGAAACAGAGGCGGGGAATCAGATATTGTGAATCAGAGGTGGGGAATCAGAGGCAGGGAATCAGATGTGCGGAATCAGAGATGGGGAATCAGAGGCAGGGAATCAGAATCGGAAGCAGGGAATAAGACGCGGGGAATCAGAGGCGGGGAATCAGAGCTGGGGAAGCAGAGGCAGTGAATCAGAGGCGGGGAATCAGAGGCAGGGAATCGGATGTGCGGAATCAGAGATGGGGAATCAGAGGTGGGGAATCAGAGGCGGTGAATCAGACATGGGTAATCTGAGGCGGGGTATCAGAGGCAGGAATTCAGACACGGGGAATCAGAGGCGGGGAATCAGAGCTGGGAAATTAGAGGCAGGGAATCAGAGTTGGGGATTCAGAGGCGGGGAATCAGATATGGGGAAACAGAGGCGGGGAATCAGAGGCGGGCAAATAGAGGCGGGGAATCAGATAAGGGGAAACAGAGGCGGGGAATCAGAGGTGGGGAAACAGAGGCGGGGAATCAGATATGGGGAATCAGTGGTGGGGAATCAGAGGTTGTGAATCAGAGGCAGGGAATCAGAGGCTGGGAATCAGATGCAGGGAATCAGATGCGTGGAATCAGAGGCGGGGAATCAGAGCTGGGGAATCAGAGGTGGGGAATCAAAGTTGGGGAATCAGAGGCGGGGACTTAGATATTGGGAAACAGAGGCGGGGAATCAGAGGCGGGGAAACAGAGGCGGGGAATCAGACATGGGTAATCAGAGGCGGGGAATCAGAGGCAGGAAATCAGACACGGGGAATCAGAGGCGGGGAATCAGAGCTGGGAAATTAGAGGCAGGGAATCAGAGTTGGGGATTCAGAGGCGGGGAATCAGATATGGGGAAACAGAGGCGGGGAATCAGAGGCGGGCAAATAGAGGCAGGGAATCAGATATGGGGAAACAGAGGCGGGGAATCAGAGGCGGGGAAACAGAGGCGGGGAATCAGATATGGGGAATCAGAGGTGGGGAATCAGAGGTTGGGAATCAGAGGCAGGGAATCAGAGGCTGGGAATCAGATGCAGGGAATCAGATGCGGGGAATCAGAGGCGGGGAATCAGAGCTGGGGAATCAGAGGTGGGGAATCAAAGTTGGGGAATCAGAGGCGGGGACTTAGATATGGGGAAACAGAGGTGGGGAATCAGAGGCGGGGAAATAGAGGCGCGGAATCAGATATGGGGAATCAGAGGTGGGGAATCAGAGGCAGGGAATTAGATGTGCGGAATCAGAAATGGGGAATCAGAGGCAGGGAATCAGAATCAGAAGCAGGGAATCAGAGGCCGGGAATCAGAGGCCGGAATCAGATGCCGGGAATAAGAGGCCGGGAATCAGAGTCCGGGAATCAGAGTCCGGGAATCAGAGATGGGGAATCAGAGGCGGGAATTGAGATATGGGGAATCAGAGGCGGGGAATCACAGGCGGGAAAACAGAGGCGAGGAATGAGATATGGGGAATCAGAGGTGGCGTATCAAAGGCGGTGAATCAGAGATGGGGAATCAGAGGCGGGGAATGAGAGGCAGGGAATCAAACACGGGGAATCAGAGGCGGGGAATCAGAGCTGGGTTATCAGAGGCGGGGAATTAGAGTTGGGGAATCAGAGGCGGGGAATCAGAGCTGGGGAATCAGAGGTGGGGAATCAAAGTCGGGGAATCAGAGGCAGGGAATCGGATGTGCGGAATCAGAGATGGGGAATCAGAGGTGGGGAATCAGAGGCGGTGAATCTGAGATGGGGAATCAGAGGCGGGGAATCAGAGGCAGGATATCAGACACGGGGATTCAGAGGCTGGGAATCAGACGGGGGGAATCAAAGGCGGGGAATCAGAGCTGGGGAATCAGAGGCAGGGAATCAGATTTGGGGATTCAGAGGCGGGGAATCAGATATGGGGAAACAGAGGCGGGGAATCAGAGGCGGGCAAACAGAGGCGGGGAATTAGATATGGGGAATCAGAGGTGGGGAATCAGAGGTGGTGAATCAGAGATGGGGAATCAGAGGCAGGGAATAGAACGCGGGGAATCAGAGGCAGGGAATCAGAGCTGGGGAATCAGAGGCGGGGAATCATAGTTGGGAATCAGAGGCGGGGAATCAGATATGGGGAAACAGAGGCGGGGAATCAGAGGCGGGGAAACAGAGGCGGGGAATCAGATATGGGGAATCGGATGCGGGGAATCAGAGGCGGGGAATCAGAGCTGGGGAATCAGAGGCGGGGAATCAGAGTTGGTGCATCAGAGGTGGGGAATTAGATATGGGGAAACAGAGGCGGGGAATCAGAGGCGGGGAAACAGAGGCGGGGAATCAGATATGGGGAATCAGAGGTGGGGAATCAGAGGCAGGGAATCAGATGTGCGGAATCAGAGATGGGGAATCAGAGGCAGGGAATCAGAATCAGAAGCGGGGAATCAGAGGCCTGGAATCAGATGCTGGGAATAAGAGGCCGGGAATCAGAGGTGGGGAATCAGAGTCCGGGAATCAGAGATTGGGATTCAAAGGCGGGGAATGAGTTATGGAGAATCAGAGGCGGGGAATCAGAGGCGGGGAAACAGAGGTGGGGAATCAGATATGGGGAATCAGAGGTGGCGAATCAAAGGCGATGAATCAGAGATGGGGAATCAGAGGCGGGGAATCAGAGGCAGGGAATCAAACACGGGGAATCAGAGGCGGGGAATCAGAGCTGGGGAATCAGAGGCGGGGAATCAGAGTTGGGGAATCAGAGGCGGGGAATCAGATATGGGGAAACAGGGGCGGGGAATCAGAGGCGGGGAAACAGAGGCGGGGAATCAGATATGGGGAATCAGAGGTGTGGAATCAGAGGTTGGGAATCAGAGGCAGGGAATCAGAGGCGGGGAAACAGATCTGGGGAATCAGTGGCGGGGAAGTAGAGTTGGGGAATCAGAGGCGGGGAATCAGAGGCGGGGAAACAGAGGCGGGGAATCAAACACGGGGAATCAGAGGTGGGGAATCAGAGGTTGGGAATCAGAGGCAGGGAATCAGAGGCGGGGAATCAGAGGCGGGGACTTAGATATGGGGAAACAGAGGCGGGGAATCAGAGGCGGGAAACAGAGGCGGGGAATCAGATATTGTGAATCAGAGGTGGGGAATCAGAGGCAGGGAATCAGATGTGCGGAATCAGAGATGGGGAATCAGAGGCAGGGAATCAGAATCGGAAGCAGGGAATAAGACGCGGGGAATCAGAGGCGGGGAATCAGAGCTGGGGAAGCAGAGCCAGTGAATCAGAGGCGGGGAATCAGAGGCAGGGAATCGGATGTGCGGAATCAGAGATGGGGAATCAGAGGTGGGGAATCAGAGGCGGTGAATCAGACATGGGTAATCAGAGGCGGGGAATCAGAGGCAGGAAATCAGACACGGGGAATCAGAGGCGGGGAATCAGAGCTGGGAAATTAGAGGCAGGGAATCAGAGTTGGGGATTCAGAGGCGGGGAATCAGATATGGGGAAACAGAGGAGGGGAATCAGAGGCGGGCAAATAGAGGCAGGGAATCAGATATGGGGAATCAGAGGCGGGGAATCAGAGGCGGGGAAACAGAGGCGGGGAATCAGATATGGGGAATCAGAGGTGGGGAATCAGAGGTTGGGAATCAGAGGCAGGGAATCAGAGGCTGGGAATCAGATGCAGGGAATCAGATGCGGGGTATCAGAGGCGGGGAATCAGAGCTGGGGAATCAGAGGTGGGGAATCAAAGTTGGGGAATCAGAGGCGGGGACTTAGATATGGGGAATCAGAGGCGGGGAATCAGATATGGGGAAACAGGGGCGGGGAATCAGAGGTTGGGAAACAGAGGCGGGGAATCAGATATGGGGAATCAGAGGTGTGGAATCAGAGGTTGGGAATCAGAGGCAGGGAATTAGAGGCGGGGAAACAGAGGCGGGGAATCAGATATGGGGAATCAGAGGTGGCGAATCAAAGGCGGTGAAACAGAGATGGGGAATCAGTGCAGGGAATCAGAGGCAGGGAATCAAACACGGGGAATCAGAGCTGGGGAATCAGAGGCGGGGAATTAGAGTTGGGGAATCAGACACGGGGAATCATTGGCGGGGAATTAGAGCTGGGGAATTAGATGCAGGGAATCAGAGTTGGGGATTCAGAGGCGGGGAATCAGATATGGGGAAATAGAGGTGGGGAACCAGAGGTGGGCAAATAGAGGCGGGGAATCCGATATGGGGAAACAGTGGCGGGGAATCAGAGGCGTGGAAACAGAGGCGGGGAATCAGATATGGGGAATCAGAGGTGGGGAATCAGAGGTTGGGAATCAGAGGCAGGGAATCAGAGGCTGGGAATCAGATGCAGGGAATCAGATGCGGGGATCAGAGGCGGGGAATCAGAGCTGGGGAATCAGAGGTGGGGAATCAGAGTTGGGGAATCAGAGGCGGGGACTTAGATATGGGGAAACAGAGGCGGGGAATCAGAGGCGGGAAACAGAGGCGGGGAATCAGATATTGTGAATCAGAGGTGGGGAATCAGAGGCAGGGAATCAGATGTGCGGAATCAGAGATGGGGAATCAGAGGCAGGGAATCAGAATCGGAAGCAGGGAATAAGACGCGGGGAATCAGAGGCGGGGAATCAGAGCTGGGGAAGCAGAGGCAGTGAATCAGAGGCGGGGAATCAGAGGCAGGGAATCGGATGTGCGGAATCAGAGATGGGGAATCAGAGGTGGGGAATCAGAGGCGGTGAATCAGACATGGGTAATCAGAGGCGGGGAATCAGAGGCAGGAAATCAGACACGGGGAATCAGAGGCGGGGAATCAGAGCTGGGAAATTAGAGGCAGGGAATCAGAGTTGGGGATTCAGAGGCGGGGAATCAGATATGGGGAAACAGAGGAGGGGAATCAGAGGCGGGCAAATAGAGGCGGGGAATCAGATATGGGGAAACAGAGGCGGGGAATCAGAGGCGGGGAAACAGAGGCGGGGAATCAGATATGGGGAATCAGAGGTGGGGAATCAGAGGTTGGGAATCAGAGGCAGGGAATCAGAGGCTGGGAATCAGATGCAGGGAATCAGATGCGGGGTATCAGAGGCGGGGAATCAGAGCTGGGGAATCAGAGGTGGGGAATCAAAGTTGGGGAATCAGAGGCGGGGACTTAGATATGGGGAATCAGAGGCGGGGACTCAGATATGGGGAAACAGGGGCGGGGAATCAGAGGCTGGGAAACAGAGGCGGGGATTCAGATATGGGGAATCAGAGGTGTGGAATCAGAGGTTGGGAATCAGAGGCAGGGAATCAGAGGCGGGGAAACAGAGGCGGGGAATCAGATATGGGGAATCAGAGGTGGCGAATCAAAGGCGGTGAAACAGAGATGGGGAATCAGGGCAGGGAATCAGAGGCAGGGAATCAAACACGGGGAATCAGAGCTGGGGAATCAGAGGCGGGGAATTAGAGTTGGGGAATCAGAGGAGGGGAATCAGAGGCGGGGAAACAGAGGCGGGGAATCAGATATGGGGAATCAGAGGTGGGGAATCAGAGGTTGGGAATCAGAGGCAGGGAATCAGAGGCGGGGAATCAGAGGCAGGGAATCAGAGGCAGGGAATCAGATGCGCGGAATCGGAGATGGGGAATCAGAGGCAGGGAATCGGAGGCGGGGAATCAGAGGTGGGGAATCAGAGGCCGGGAAACAGATATGGGGAAACAGAGGCGGGGAATCAGAGGCGGGGAAACAGAGGCGGGGAATCAGATATGGGGAATCAGAGGTGGGGAATCAGAGGTTGGGAATCAGAGGCAGGTAATCAGAGGCTTGGAATCAGATGCAGGGAATCAGATGCGGGGAATCAGAGGCGGGGAATCAGAGCTGGGGAATCAGAGGTGGGGAATCAGAGTTGGGGAATCAGAGGCGGGGACTTAGATATTGGGAAACAGAGGCGGGGAATCAGAGGCGGGGAAACAGAGGCGGGGAATCAGATATGGGGAATCAGAGGTGGGGAATCAGAGGCAGGGAATCAGATGTACGGAATCAGAGATGGGGAATCAGAGGCAGGGAATCAGAATCAGAAGCAGGGAATCAGAGGCCGGGAATCAGAGGCCGGAATCAGATGCCGGGAATAAGAGGCCGGGAATCAGAGGTGGGGAATCAGAGTCCGGGAATCAGAGATGGGGATTCAGAGGCGGGGAATGAGATATGGGGAATCAGAGGCGGGGAATCAGAGGCGGGGAAACAGAGGCGGGGAATCAGATATGGGGAATCAGAGGTGGGGAATCAGGGGCGGGGTATCAGTGGCAGGGAATCAGAGGCGGGAAATCAGAGGCCGGGAATCAGAGGCGGTGAATCAGAGGCGGGGAATCAGATATGGGGAATCAGAGGTGGGGAATCAGGGGCGGGGTATCAGTGGCATGGAATCAGAGGCGGGAAATCAGAGGCCGGGAATCAGAGGCGGTGAATCAGACGTGGGGAATCAGAGACAGGGAATCGGATGTGCGGAATCAGAGATGGGGAATCAGAGTTGGGGAATCAGAGGCGGTGAATCAGACATGGGTAATCAGAGGCGGGGAATCAGAGGCAGGAAATCAGACACGGGGAATCATTGGCGGGGAATTAGAGCTGGGGAATTAGATGCAGGGAATCAGAGTTGGGGATTCAGAGGCGGGGAATCAGATATGGGGAAATAGAGGTGGGGAACCAGAGGTGGGCAAATAGAGGCGGGGAATCCGATATGGGGAAACAGAGGCGGGGAATCAGAGGCGTGGAAACAGAGGCGGGGAATCAGATATGGGGAATCAGAGGTGGGGAATCAGAGGTTGGGAATCAGAGGCAGGGAATCAGAGGCTGGGAATCAGATGCAGGGAATCAGATGCGGGGATCAGAGGCGGGGAATCAGAGCTGGGGAATCAGAGGCGGGGAATCAGATATGGGGAAATAGAGGTGGGGAACCAGAGGTGGGCAAATAGAGGCGGGGAATCCGATATGGGGAAACAGAGGCGGGGAATCAGAGGCGTGGAAACAGAGGCGGTGAATCAGAGGCGGGGAATCAGAGGCAGGGAATCGGATGTGCGGAATCAGAGATGGGGAATCAGAGGTGGGGAATCAGAGGCGGTGAATCAGACATGGGTAATCAGAGGCGGGGTATCAGAGGCAGGAATTCAGACACGGGGAATCAGAGGCGGGGAATCAGAGCTGGGAAATTAGAGGCAGGGAATCAGAGTTGGGGATTCAGAGGCGGGGAATCAGATATGGGGAAACAGAGGCGGGGAATCAGAGGCGGGCAAATAGAGGCGGGGAATCAGATAAGGGGAAACAGAGGCGGGGAATCAGAGGCGGGGAAACAGAGGCGGGGAATCAGATATGGGGAATCAGTGGTGGGGAATCAGAGGTTGTGAATCAGAGGCAGGGAATCAGAGGCTGGGAATCAGATGCAGGGAATCAGATGCGTGGAATCAGAGGCGGGGAATCAGAGCTGGGGAATCAGAGGTGGGGAATCAAAGTTGGGGAATCAGAGGCGGGGACTTAGATATTGGGAAACAGAGGCGGGGAATCAGAGGCGGGGAAACAGAGGCGGGGAATCAGACATGGGTAATCAGAGGCGGGGAATCAGAGGCAGGAAATCAGACACGGGGAATCAGAGGCGGGGAATCAGAGCTGGGAAATTAGAGGCAGGGAATCAGAGTTGGGGATTCAGAGGCGGGGAATCAGATATGGGGAAACAGAGGCGGGGAATCAGAGGCGGGCAAATAGAGGCGGGGAATCAGATATGGGGAAACAGAGGCGGGGAATCAGAGGCGGGGAAACAGAGGCGGGGAATCAGATATGGGGAATCAGAGGTGGGGAATCAGAGGTTGGGAATCAGAGGCAGGGAATCAGAGGCTGGGAATCAGATGCAGGGAATCAGATGCGGGGAATCAGAGGCGGGGAATCAGAGCTGGGGAATCAGAGGTGGGGAATCAAAGTTGGGGAATCAGAGGCGGGGACTTAGATATGGGGAAACAGAGGTGGGGAATCAGAGGCGGGGAAATAGAGGCGCGGAATCAGATATGGGGAATCAGAGGTGGGGAATCAGAGGCAGGGAATTAGATGTGCGGAATCAGAAATGGGGAATCAGAGGCAGGGAATCAGAATCAGAAGCAGGGAATCAGAGGCCGGGAATCAGAGGCCGGAATCAGATGCCGGGAATAAGAGGCCGGGAATCAGAGTCCGGGAATCAGAGTCCGGGAATCAGAGATGGGGAATCAGAGGCGGGAATTGAGATATGGGGAATCAGAGGCGGGGAATCACAGGCGGGAAAACAGAGGCGAGGAATGAGATATGGGGAATCAGAGGTGGCGTATCAAAGGCGGTGAATCAGAGATGGGGAATCAGAGGCGGGGAATGAGAGGCAGGGAATCAAACACGGGGAATCAGAGGCGGGGAATCAGAGCTGGGTTATCAGAGGCGGGGAATTAGAGTTGGGGAATCAGAGGCGGGGAATCAGAGCTGGGGAATCAGAGGTGGGGAATCAAAGTCGGGGAATCAGAGGCAGGGAATCGGATGTGCGGAATCAGAGATGGGGAATCAGAGGTGGGGAATCAGAGGCGGTGAATCTGAGATGGGGAATCAGAGGCGGGGAATCAGAGGCAGGATATCAGACACGGGGATTCAGAGGCTGGGAATCAGACGGGGGGAATCAAAGGCGGGGAATCAGAGCTGGGGAATCAGAGGCAGGGAATCAGATTTGGGGATTCAGAGGCGGGGAATCAGATATGGGGAAACAGAGGCGGGGAATCAGAGGCGGGCAAACAGAGGCGGGGAATTAGATATGGGGAATCAGAGGTGGGGAATCAGAGGTGGTGAATCAGAGATGGGGAATCAGAGGCAGGGAATAGAACGCGGGGAATCAGAGGCAGGGAATCAGAGCTGGGGAATCAGAGGCGGGGAATCATAGTTGGGAATCAGAGGCGGGGAATCAGATATGGGGAAACAGAGGCGGGGAATCAGAGGCGGGGAAACAGAGGCGGGGAATCAGATATGGGGAATCGGATGCGGGGAATCAGAGGCGGGGAATCAGAGCTGGGGAATCAGAGGCGGGGAATCAGAGTTGGTGCATCAGAGGTGGGGAATTAGATATGGGGAAACAGAGGCGGGGAATCAGAGGCGGGGAAACAGAGGCGGGGAATCAGATATGGGGAATCAGAGGTGGGGAATCAGAGGCAGGGAATCAGATGTGCGGAATCAGAGATGGGGAATCAGAGGCAGGGAATCAGAATCAGAAGCGGGGAATCAGAGGCCTGGAATCAGATGCTGGGAATAAGAGGCCGGGAATCAGAGGTGGGGAATCAGAGTCCGGGAATCAGAGATTGGGATTCAAAGGCGGGGAATGAGTTATGGAGAATCAGAGGCGGGGAATCAGAGGCGGGGAAACAGAGGTGGGGAATCAGATATGGGGAACCAGAGGTGGCGAATCAAAGGCGATGAATCAGAGATGGGGAATCAGAGGCGGGGAATCAGAGGCAGGGAATCAAACACGGGGAATCAGAGGCGGGGAATCAGAGCTGGGGAATCAGAGGCGGGGAATCAGAGTTGGGGAATCAGAGGCGGGGAATCAGATATGGGGAAACAGGGGCGGGGAATCAGAGGCGGGGAAACAGAGGCGGGGAATCAGATATGGGGAATCAGAGGTGTGGAATCAGAGGTTGGGAATCAGAGGCAGGGAATCAGAGGCGGGGAAACAGATCTGGGGAATCAGTGGCGGGGAAGTAGAGTTGGGGAATCAGAGGCGGGGAATCAGAGGCGGGGAAACAGAGGCGGGGAATCAAACACGGGGAATCAGAGGTGGGGAATCAGAGGTTGGGAATCAGAGGCAGGGAATCAGAGGCGGGGAATCAGAGGCGGGGAATCAGAGGCCGGGAATCAGATATGGTGAAACAGAGGCGGGGAATCAGAGGCGGGGAAACAGAGGCGGGGAATCAGATATGTGGAATCAGAGGTGGGGAATCAGAGTTTGGGAATCAGAGGCAGGGAATCAGAGGCTTGGAATCAGATGCAGGGAATCAGATGCGGGGAATCAGAGGCGGGGAATCTGAGCTGTGGAATCAGAGGTGGGGAATCAGAGTTGGGGAATCAGAGGCGGGGACTTAGATATTGGGAAACAGAGGCGGGGAATCAGAGGCGGGGAAACAGAGGCGGGGAATCAGAAATGGGGAATCAGAGGCAGGGAATCAGATGTGCGGAATCAGAGATGGGGAATCAAAGGCAGGGAATCAGAATCAGAAGCAGGGAATCAGAGGCCGGGAATCAGAGGCCGGAATCAGATGCCGGGAATAAGAGGCCGGGAATCAGAGGTGGGGAATCAGAGTCCGGGAAACAGAGATGGGGATTCAGAGGCGGGGAATGAGATATGGGGAATCAGAGGCGGGGAATCAGAGGCGGGGAAACAGAGGCGGGGAATCAGATATGGGGAATCAGAGGTGGGGAATCAGGGGCGGGGTATCAGTGGCAGGGAATCAGAGGCGGGAAATCAGAGGCCGGGAATCAGAGGCGGTGAATCAGAGGCGGGGAATCAGAGGCAGGGAATCGGATGTGCGGAATCAGAGATGGGGAATCAGAGGTGGGGAATCAGAGGCGGTGAATCAGACATGGGTAATCAGAGGCGGGGAATCAGAGGCAGGAAATCAGACACGGGGAATCATTGGCGGGGAATTAGAGCTGGGGAATTTGATGCAGGGAATCAGAGTTGGGGATTCAGAGGCGCGGAATCGGATATGGGGAAATAGAGGTGGGGAACCAGAGGTGGGCAAATAGAGGCGGGGAATCCGATATGGGGAAACAGAGGCGGGGAATCAGAGGCGTGGGAACAGAGGCGGGGAATCAGATATGGGGAATCAGAGGTGGGGAATCAGAGGTTGGGAATCAGAGGCAGGGAATCAGAGGCTGGGAATCAGATGCAGGGAATCAGATGCGGGGATCAGAGGCGGGGAATCAGAGCTGGGGAATCAGAGGTGGGGAATCAGAGTTGGGGAATCAGAGGCGGGGACTTAGATATGGGGAAACAGAGGCGGGGAATCAGAGGCGGGAAACAGAGGCGGGGAATCAGATATTGTGAATCAGAGGTGGGGAATCAGAGGCAGGGAATCAGATGTGCGGAATCAGAGATGGGGAATCAGAGGCAGGGAATCAGAATCGGAAGCAGGGAATAAGACGCGGGGAATCAGAGGCGGGGAATCAGAGCTGGGGAAGCAGAGGCAGTGAATCAGAGGCGGGGAATCAGAGGCAGGGAATCGGATGTGCGGAATCAGAGATGGGGAATCAGAGGTGGGGAATCAGAGGCGGTGAATCAGACATGGGTAATCAGAGGCGGGGAATCAGAGGCAGGAAATCAGACACGGGGAATCAGAGGCGGGGAATCAGAGCTGGGAAATTAGAGGCAGGGAATCAGAGTTGGGGATTCAGAGGCGGGGAATCAGATATGGGGAAACAGAGGAGGGGAATCAGAGGCGGGCAAATAGAGGCGGGGAATCAGATATGGGGAATCAGAGGCGGGGAATCAGAGGCGGGGAAACAGAGGCGGGGAATCAGATATGGGGAATCAGAGGTGGGGAATCAGAGGTTGGGAATCAGAGGCAGGGAATCAGAGGCTGGGAATCAGATGCAGGGAATCAGATGCGGGGTATCAGAGGCGGGGAATCAGAGCTGGGGAATCAGAGGTGGGGAATCAAAGTTGGGGAATCAGAGGCGGGGACTTAGATATGGGGAATCAGAGGCGGGGAATCAGATATGGGGAAACAGGGGCGGGGAATCAGAGGTTGGGAAACAGAGGCGGGGAATCAAATATGGGGAATCAGAGGTGTGGAATCAGAGGTTGGGAATCAGAGGCAGGGAATTAGAGGCGGGGAAACAGAGGCGGGGAATCAGATATGGGGAATCAGAGGTGGCGAATCAAAGGCGGTGAAACAGAGATGGGGAATCAGGGCAGGGAATCAGAGGCAGGGAATCAAACACGGGGAATCAGAGCTGGGGAATCAGAGGCGGGGAATTAGAGTTGGGGAATCAGACACGGGGAATCATTGGCGGGGAATTAGAGCTGGGGAATTAGATGCAGGGAATCAGAGTTGGGGATTCAGAGGCGGGGAATCAGATATGGGGAAATAGAGGTGGGGAACCAGAGGTGGGCAAATAGAGGCGGGGAATCCGATATGGGGAAACAGTGGCGGGGAATCAGAGGCGTGGAAACAGAGGCGGGGAATCAGATATGGGGAATCAGAGGTGGGGAATCAGAGGTTGGGAATCAGAGGCAGGGAATCAGAGGCTGGGAATCAGATGTAGGGAATCAGATGCGGGGATCAGAGGCGGGGAATCAGAGCTGGGGAATCAGAGGCGGGGAATCGGATATGGGGAAATAGAGGTGGGGAACCAGAGGTGGGCAAATAGAGGCGGGGAATCCGATATGGGGAAACAGAGGCGGGGAATCAGAGGCGTGGAAACAGAGGCGGTGAATCAGAGGCGGGGAATCAGAGGCAGGGTATCGGATGTGCGGAATCAGAGATGGGGAATCAGAGGTGGGGAATCAGAGGCGGTGAATCAGACATGGGTAATCAGAGGCGGGGTATCAGAGGCAGGAATTCAGACACGGGGAATCAGAGGCGGGGAATCAGAGCTGGGAAATTAGAGGCAGGGAATCAGAGTTGGGGATTCAGAGGCGGGGAATCAGATATGGGGAAACAGAGGCGGGGAATCAGAGGCGGGCAAATAGAGGCGGGGAATCAGATAAGGGGAAACAGAGGCGGGGAATCAGAGGCGGGGAAACAGAGGCGGGGAATCAGATATGGGGAATCAGTGGTGGGGAATCAGAGGTTGTGAATCAGAGGCAGGGAATCAGAGGCTGGGAATCAGATGCAGGGAATCAGATGCGTGGAATCAGAGGCGGGGAATCAGAGCTGGGGAATCAGAGGTGGGGAATCAAAGTTGGGGAATCAGAGGCGGGGACTTAGATATTGGGAAACAGAGGCGGGGAATCAGAGGCGGGGAAACAGAGGCGGGGAATCAGACATGGGTAATCAGAGGCGGGGAATCAGAGGCAGGAAATCAGACACGGGGAATCAGAGGCGGAGAATCAGAGCTGGGAAATTAGAGGCAGGGAATCAGAGTTGGGGATTCAGAGGCGGGGAATCAGATATGGGGAAACAGAGGCGGGGAATCAGAGGCGGGCAAATAGAGGCGGGGAATCAGATATGGGGAAACAGAGGCGGGGAATCAGAGGCGGGGAAACAGAGGCGGGGAATCAGATATGGGGAATCAGAGGTGGGGAATCAGAGGTTGGGAATCAGAGGCAGGGAATCAGAGGCTGGGAATCAGATGCAGGGAATCAGATGCGGGGAATCAGAGGCGGGGAATCAGAGCTGGGGAATCAGAGGTGGGGAATCAAAGTTGGGGAATCAGAGGCGGGGACTTAGATATGGGGAAACAGAGGTGGGGAATCAGAGGCGGGGAAATAGAGGCGCGGAATCAGATATGGGGAATCAGAGGTGGGGAATCAGAGGCAGGGAATTAGATGTGCGGAATCAGAAATGGGGAATCAGAGGCAGGGAATCAGAATCAGAAGCAGGGAATCAGAGGCCGGGAATCAGAGGCCGGAATCAGATGCCGGGAATAAGAGGCCGGGAATCAGAGTCCGGGAATCAGAGTCCGGGAATCAGAGATGGGGAATCAGAGGCGGGAATTGAGATATGGGGAATCAGAGGCGGGGAATCACAGGCGGGAAAACAGAGGCGAGGAATGAGATATGGGGAATCAGAGGTGGCGTATCAAAGGCGGTGAATCAGAGATGGGGAATCAGAGGCGGGGAATGAGAGGCAGGGAATCAAACACGGGGAATCAGAGGCGGGGAATCAGAGCTGGGTTATCAGAGGCGGGGAATTAGAGTTGGGGAATCAGAGGCGGGGAATCAGAGCTGGGGAATCAGAGGTGGGGAATCAAAGTCGGGGAATCAGAGGCAGGGAATCGGATGTGCGGAATCAGAGATGGGGAATCAGAGGTGGGGAATCAGAGGCGGTGAATCTGAGATGGGGAATCAGAGGCGGGGAATCAGAGGCAGGATATCAGACACGGGGATTCAGAGGCTGGGAATCAGACGGGGGGAATCAAAGGCGGGGAATCAGAGCTGGGGAATCAGAGGCAGGGAATCAGATTTGGGGATTCAGAGGCGGGGAATCAGATATGGGGAAACAGAGGCGGGGAATCAGAGGCGGGCAAACAGAGGCGGGGAATTAGATATGGGGAATCAGAGGTGGGGAATCAGAGGTGGTGAATCAGAGATGGGGAATCAGAGGCAGGGAATAGAACGCGGGGAATCAGAGGCAGGGAATCAGAGCTGGGGAATCAGAGGCGGGGAATCATAGTTGGGAATCAGAGGCGGGGAATCAGATATGGGGAAACAGAGGCGGGGAATCAGAGGCGGGGAAACAGAGGCGGGGAATCAGATATGGGGAATCGGATGCGGGGAATCAGAGGCGGGGAATCAGAGCTGGGGAATCAGAGGCGGGGAATCAGAGTTGGTGCATCAGAGGTGGGGAATTAGATATGGGGAAACAGAGGCGGGGAATCAGAGGCGGGGAAACAGAGGCGGGGAATCAGATATGGGGAATCAGAGGTGGGGAATCAGAGGCAGGGAATCAGATGTGCGGAATCAGAGATGGGGAATCAGAGGCAGGGAATCAGAATCAGAAGCGGGGAATCAGAGGCCTGGAATCAGATGCTGGGAATAAGAGGCCGGGAATCAGAGGTGGGGAATCAGAGTCCGGGAATCAGAGATTGGGATTCAAAGGCGGGGAATGAGTTATGGAGAATCAGAGGCGGGGAATCAGAGGCGGGGAAACAGAGGTGGGGAATCAGATATGGGGAATCAGAGGTGGCGAATCAAAGGCGATGAATCAGAGATGGGGAATCAGAGGCGGGGAATCAGAGGCAGGGAATCAAACACGGGGAATCAGAGGCGGGGAATCAGAGCTGGGGAATCAGAGGCGGGGAATCAGAGTTGGGGAATCAGAGGCGGGGAATCAGATATGGGGAAACAGGGGCGGGGAATCAGAGGCGGGGAAACAGAGGCGGGGAATCAGATATGGGGAATCAGAGGTGTGGAATCAGAGGTTGGGAATCAGAGGCAGGGAATCAGAGGCGGGGAAACAGATCTGGGGAATCAGTGGCGGGGAAGTAGAGTTGGGGAATCAGAGGCGGGGAATCAGAGGCGGGGAAACAGAGGCGGGGAATCAAACACGGGGAATCAGAGGTGGGGAATCAGAGGTTGGGAATCAGAGGCAGGGAATCAGAGGCGGGGAATCAGAGGCGGGGAATCAGAGGCCGGGAATCAGATATGGTGAAACAGAGGCGGGGAATCAGAGGCGGGGAAACAGAGGCGGGGAATCAGATATGAGGAATCAGAGGTGGGGAATCAGAGTTTGGGAATCAGAGGCAGGGAATAAGAGGCTTGGAATCAGATGCAGGGAATCAGATGCGGGGAATCAGAGGCGGGGAATCTGAGCTGTGGAATCAGAGGTGGGGAATCAGAGTTGGGGAATCAGAGGCGGGGACTTAGATATTGGGAAACAGAGGCGGGGAATCAGAGGCGGGGAAACAGAGGCGGGGAATCAGAAATGGGGAATCAGAGGCAGGGAATCAGATGTGCGGAATCAGAGATGGGGAATCAAAGGCAGGGAATCAGAATCAGAAGCAGGGAATCAGAGGCCGGGAATCAGAGGCCGGAATCAGATGCCGGGAATAAGAGGCCGGGAATCAGAGGTGGGGAATCAGAGTCCGGGAAACAGAGATGGGGATTCAGAGGCGGGGAATGAGATATGGGGAATCAGAGGCGGGGAATCAGAGGCGGGGAAACAGAGGCGGGGAATCAGATATGGGGAATCAGAGGTGGGGAATCAGGGGCGGGGTATCAGTGGCAGGGAATCAGAGGCGGGAAATCAGAGGCCGGGAATCAGAGGCGGTGAATCAGAGGCGGGGAATCAGAGGCAGGGAATCGGATGTGCGGAATCAGAGATGGGGAATCAGAGGTGGGGAATCAGAGGCGGTGAATCAGACATGGGTAATCAGAGGCGGGGAATCAGAGGCAGGAAATCAGACACGGGGAATCATTGGCGGGGAATTAGAGCTGGGGAATTTGATGCAGGGAATCAGAGTTGGGGATTCAGAGGCGCGGAATCGGATATGGGGAAATAGAGGTGGGGAACCAGAGGTGGGCAAATAGAGGCGGGGAATCCTATATGGGGAAACAGAGGCGGGGAATCAGAGGCGTGGGAACAGAGGCGGGGAATCAGATATGGGGAATCAGAGGTGGGGAATCAGAGGTTGGGAATCAGAGGCAGGGAATCAGAGGCTGGGAATCAGATGCAGGGAATCAGATGCGGGGATCAGAGGCGGGGAATCAGAGCTGGGGAATCAGAGGTGGGGAATCAGAGTTGGGGAATCAGAGGCGGGGACTTAGATATGGGGAAACAGAGGCGGGGAATCAGAGGCGGGAAACAGAGGCGGGGAATCAGATATTGTGAATCAGAGGTGGGGAATCAGAGGCAGGGAATCAGATGTGCGGAATCAGAGATGGGGAATCAGAGGCAGGGAATCAGAATCGGAAGCAGGGAATAAGACGCGGGGAATCAGAGGCGGGGAATCAGAGCTGGGGAAGCAGAGGCAGTGAATCAGAGGCGGGGAATCAGAGGCAGGGAATCGGATGTGCGGAATCAGAGATGGGGAATCAGAGGTGGGGAATCAGAGGCGGTGAATCAGACATGGGTAATCAGAGGCGGGGAATCAGAGGCAGGAAATCAGACACGGGGAATCAGAGGCGGGGAATCAGAGCTGGGAAATTAGAGGCAGGGAATCAGAGTTGGGGATTCAGAGGCGGGGAATCAGATATGGGGAAACAGAGGAGGGGAATCAGAGGCGGGCAAATAGAGGCGGGGAATCAGATATGGGGAATCAGAGGCGGGGAATCAGAGGCGGGGAAACAGAGGCGGGGAATCAGATATGGGGAATCAGAGGTGGGGAATCAGAGGTTGGGAATCAGAGGCAGGGAATCAGAGGCTGGGAATCAGATGCAGGGAATCAGATGCGGGGTATCAGAGGCGGGGAATCAGAGCTGGGGAATCAGAGGTGGGGAATCAAAGTTGGGGAATCAGAGGCGGGGACTTAGATATGGGGAATCAGAGGCGGGGAATCAGATATGGGGAAACAGGGGCGGGGAATCAGAGGTTGGGAAACAGAGGCGGGGAATCAAATATGGGGAATCAGAGGTGTGGAATCAGAGGTTGGGAATCAGAGGCAGGGAATTAGAGGCGGGGAAACAGAGGCGGGGAATCAGATATGGGGAATCAGAGGTGGCGAATCAAAGGCGGTGAAACAGAGATGGGGAATCAGGGCAGGGAATCAGAGGCAGGGAATCAAACACGGGGAATCAGAGCTGGGGAATCAGAGGCGGGGAATTAGAGTTGGGGAATCAGACACGGGGAATCATTGGCGGGGAATTAGAGCTGGGGAATTAGATGCAGGGAATCAGAGTTGGGGATTCAGAGGCGGGGAATCAGATATGGGGAAATAGAGGTGGGGAACCAGAGGTGGGCAAATAGAGGCGGGGAATCCGATATGGGGAAACAGTGGCGGGGAATCAGAGGCGTGGAAACAGAGGCGGGGAATCAGATATGGGGAATCAGATGTGGGGAATCAGAGGTTGGGAATCAGAGGCAGGGAATCAGAGGCTGGGAATCAGATGCAGGGAATCAGATGCGGGGATCAGAGGCGGGGAATCAGAGCTGGGGAATCAGAGGTGGGGAATCAGAGTTGGGGAATCAGAGGCGGGGACTTAGATATGGGGAAACAGAGGCGGGGAATCAGAGGCGGGAAACAGAGGCGGGGAATCAGATATTGTGAATCAGAGGTGGGGAATCAGAGGCAGGGAATCAGATGTGCGGAATCAGAGATGGGGAATCAGAGGCAGGGAATCAGAATCGGAAGCAGGGAATAAGAGGCGGGGAATCAGAGGCGGGGAATCAGAGCTGGGGAAGCAGAGGCAGTGAATCAGAGGCGGGGAATCAGAGGCAGGGAATCGGATGTGCGGAATCAGAGATGGGGAATCACAGGTGGGGAATCAGAGGCGGTGAATCAGACATGGGTAATCAGAGGCGGGGAATCAGAGGCAGGAAATCAGACACGGGGTATCAGAGGCGGGGAATCAGAGCTGGGAAATTAGAGGCAGGGAATCAGGGTTGGGGATTCAGAGGCGGGGAATCAGATATGGGGAAACAGAGGTGGGGAATCAGAGGCGGGGAAACAGAGGCGGGGAATCAGATATGGGGAATCAGAGGTGGGGAATCAGAGGTTGGGAATCAGAGGCAGGGAATCAGAGGCTGGGAATCAGATGCAGGGAATCAGATGCGGGGTATCAGAGGCGGGGAATCAGAGCTGGGGAATCAGAGGTGGGGAATCAAAGTTGGGGAATCAGAGGCGGGGACTTAGATATGGGGAATCAGAGGCGGGGAATCAGATATGGGGAAACAGGGGCGGGGAATCAGAGGCTGGGAAACAGAGGCGGGGAATCAGATATGGGGAATCAGAGGTGTGGAATCAGAGGTTGGGAATCAGAGGCAGGGAATCAGAGGCGGGGAAACAGAGGCGGGGAATCAGATATGGGGAATCAGAGGTGGCGAATCAAAGGCGGTGAAACAGAGATGGGGAATCAGGGCAGGGAATCAGAGGCAGGGAATCAAACACGGGGAATCAGAGCTGGGGAATCAGAGGCGGGGAATTAGAGTTGGGGAATCAGAGGAGGGGAATCAGAGGCGGGGAAACAGAGGCGGGGAATCAGATATGGGGAATCAGAGGTGGGGAATCAGAGGTTGGGAATCAGAGGCAGGGAATCAGAGGCGGGGAATCAGAGGCAGGGAATCAGAGGCAGGGAATCAGATGCGCGGAATCGGAGATGGGGTATCAGAGGCAGGGAATCGGAGGCGGGGAATCAGAGGTGGGGAATCAGAGGCCGGGAAACAGATAGGGGGAAACAGAGGCGGGGAATCAGAGGCGGGGAAACAGAGGCGGGGAATCAGATATGGGGAATCAGAGGTGGGGAATCAGAGGTTGGGAATCAGAGGCAGGTATTCAGAGGCTTGGAATCAGATGCAGGGAATCAGATGCGGGGAATCAGAGGCGGGGAATCAGAGCTGGGGAATCAGAGGTGGGGAATCAGAGTTGGGGAATCAGAGGCGGGGACTTAGATATTGGGAAACAGAGGCGGGGAATCAGAGGCGGGGAAACAGAGGCGGGGAATCAGATATGGGGAATCAGAGGTGGGGAATCAGAGGCAGGGAATCAGATGTACGGAATCAGAGATGGGGAATCAGAGGCAGGGAATCAGAATCAGAAGCAGGGAATCAGAGGCCGGGAATCAGAGGCCGGAATCAGATGCCGGGAATAAGAGGCCGGGAATCAGAGGTGGGGAATCAGAGTCCGGGAATCAGAGATGGGGATTCAGAGGCGGGGAATGAGATATGGGGAATCAGAGGCGGGGAATCAGAGGCGGGGAAACAGAGGCGGGGAATCAGATATGGGGAATCAGAGGTGGGGAATCAGGGGCGGGGTATCAGTGGCAGGGAATCAGAGGCGGGAAATCAGAGGCCGGGAATCAGAGGCGGTGAATCAGAGGCGGGGAATCAGATATGGGGAATCAGAGGTGGGGAATCAGGGGCGGGGTATCAGTGGCAGGGAATCAGAGGCGGGAAATCAGAGGCCGGGAATCAGAGGCGGTGAATCAGACGCGGGGAATCAGAGGCAGGGAATCGGATGTGCGGAATCAGAGATGGGGAATCAGAGTTGGGGAATCAGAGGCGGTGAATCAGACATGGGTAATCAGAGGCGGGGAATCAGAGGCAGGAAATCAGACACGGGGAATCATTGGCGGGGAATTAGAGCTGGGGAATTAGATGCAGGGAATCAGAGTTGGGGATTCAGAGGCGGGGAATCAGATATGGGGAAATAGAGGTGGGGAACCAGAGGTGGGCAAATAGAGGCGGGGAATCCGATATGGGGAAACAGAGGCGGGGAATCAGAGGCGTGGAAACAGAGGCGGGGAATCAGATATGGGGAATCAGAGGTGGGGAATCAGAGGTTGGGAATCAGAGGCAGGGAATCAGAGGCTGGGAATCAGATGCAGGGAATCAGATGCGGGGATCAGAGGCGGGGAATCAGAGCTGGGGAATCAGAGGTGGGGAATCAGAGTTGGGGAATCAGAGGCGGGGACTTAGATATGGGGAAACAGAGGCGGGGAATCAGAGGCGGGAAACAGAGGCGGGGAATCAGATATTGTGAATCAGAGGTGGGGAATCAGAGGCAGGGAATCAGATGTGCGGAATCAGAGATGGGGAATCAGAGGCAGGGAATCAGAATCAGAAGCAGGAAATAAGACGCGGGGAATCAGAGGCGGGGAATCAGAGCTGGGGAAGCAGAGGCAGTGAATCAGAGGCGGGGAATCAGAGGCAGGGAATCGGATGTGCGGAATCAGAGATGGTGAATCAGAGGTGGGGAATCAGAGGAGGTGAATCAGACATGGGTAATCAGAGGCGGGGAATCAGAGGCAGGAAATCAGACACGGGGATTCAGAGGCGGGGAATCAGATATGGGGAAACAGAGGAGGGGAATCAGAGGCGGGCAAATAGAGGCGGGGAATCAGATATGGGGAAACAGAGGCGGGGAATCAGAGGCGGGGAAACAGAGGCGGGGAATCAGATATGGGGAATCAGAGGTGGGGAATCAGAGGTTGGGAATCAGAGGCAGGGAATCAGAGGCTGGGAATCAGATGCAGGGAATCAGATGCGGGGTATCAGAGGCGGGGAATCAGAGGTGGGGAATCAGAGGCAGGGAATCAGATGTGCGGAATCAGAGATGGGGAATCAGAGGCAGGGAATCAGAATCGGAAGCAGGGAATAAGACGCGGGGAATCAGAGGCGGGGAATCAGAGCTGGGGAAGCAGAGGCAGTGAATCAGAGGCGGGGAATCAGAGGCAGGGAATCGGATGTGCGGAATCAGAGATGGGGAATCAGAGGTGGGGAATCAGAGGCGGTGAATCAGACATGGGTAATCAGAGGCGGGGAATCAGAGGCAGGAAATCAGACACGGGGAATCAGAGGCGGGGAATCAGAGCTGGGAAATTAGAGGCAGGGAATCAGAGTTGGGGATTCAGAGGCGGGGAATCAGATATGGGGAAACAGAGGAGGGGAATCAGAGGCGGGCAAATAGAGGCGGGGAATCAGATATGGGGAATCAGAGGCGGGGAATCAGAGGCGGGGAAACAGAGGCGGGGAATCAGATATGGGGAATCAGAGGTGGGGAATCAGAGGTTGGGAATCAGAGGCAGGGAATCAGAGGCTGGGAATCAGATGCAGGGAATCAGATGCGGGGTATCAGAGGCGGGGAATCAGAGCTGGGGAATCAGAGGTGGGGAATCAAAGTTGGGGAATCAGAGGCGGGGACTTAGATATGGGGAATCAGAGGCGGGGAATCAGATATGGGGAAACAGGGGCGGGGAATCAGAGGTTGGGAAACAGAGGCGGGGAATCAAATATGGGGAATCAGAGGTGTGGAATCAGAGGTTGGGAATCAGAGGCAGGGAATTAGAGGCGGGGAAACAGAGGCGGGGAATCAGATATGGGGAATCAGAGGTGGCGAATCAAAGGCGGTGAAACAGAGATGGGGAATCAGGGCAGGGAATCAGAGGCAGGGAATCAAACACGGGGAATCAGAGCTGGGGAATCAGAGGCGGGGAATTAGAGTTGGGGAATCAGACACGGGGAATCATTGGCGGGGAATTAGAGCTGGGGAATTAGATGCAGGGAATCAGAGTTGGGGATTCAGAGGCGGGGAATCAGATATGGGGAAATAGAGGTGGGGAACCAGAGGTGGGCAAATAGAGGCGGGGAATCCGATATGGGGAAACAGTGGCGGGGAATCAGAGGCGTGGAAACAGAGGCGGGGAATCAGATATGGGGAATCAGATGTGGGGAATCAGAGGTTGGGAATCAGAGGCAGGGAATCAGAGGCTGGGAATCAGATGCAGGGAATCAGATGCGGGGATCAGAGGCGGGGAATCAGAGCTGGGGAATCAGAGGTGGGGAATCAGAGTTGGGGAATCAGAGGCGGGGACTTAGATATGGGGAAACAGAGGCGGGGAATCAGAGGCGGGAAACAGAGGCGGGGAATCAGATATTGTGAATCAGAGGTGGGGAATCAGAGGCAGGGAATCAGATGTGCGGAATCAGAGATGGGGAATCAGAGGCAGGGAATCAGAATCGGAAGCAGGGAATAAGAGGCGGGGAATCAGAGGCGGGGAATCAGAGCTGGGGAAGCAGAGGCAGTGAATCAGAGGCGGGGAATCAGAGGCAGGGAATCGGATGTGCGGAATCAGAGATGGGGAATCACAGGTGGGGAATCAGAGGCGGTGAATCAGACATGGGTAATCAGAGGCGGGGAATCAGAGGCAGGAAATCAGACACGGGGTATCAGAGGCGGGGAATCAGAGCTGGGAAATTAGAGGCAGGGAATCAGGGTTGGGGATTCAGAGGCGGGGAATCAGATATGGGGAAACAGAGGTGGGGAATCAGAGGCGGGGAAACAGAGGCGGGGAATCAGATATGGGGAATCAGAGGTGGGGAATCAGAGGTTGGGAATCAGAGGCAGGGAATCAGAGGCTGGGAATCAGATGCAGGGAATCAGATGCGGGGTATCAGAGGCGGGGAATCAGAGCTGGGGAATCAGAGGTGGGGAATCAAAGTTGGGGAATCAGAGGCGGGGACTTAGATATGGGGAATCAGAGGCGGGGAATCAGATATGGGGAAACAGGGGCGGGGAATCAGAGGCTGGGAAACAGAGGCGGGGAATCAGATATGGGGAATCAGAGGTGTGGAATCAGAGGTTGGGAATCAGAGGCAGGGAATCAGAGGCGGGGAAACAGAGGCGGGGAATCAGATATGGGGAATCAGAGGTGGCGAATCAAAGGCGGTGAAACAGAGATGGGGAATCAGGGCAGGGAATCAGAGGCAGGGAATCAAACACGGGGAATCAGAGCTGGGGAATCAGAGGCGGGGAATTAGAGTTGGGGAATCAGAGGAGGGGAATCAGAGGCGGGGAAACAGAGGCGGGGAATCAGATATGGGGAATCAGAGGTGGGGAATCAGAGGTTGGGAATCAGAGGCAGGGAATCAGAGGCGGGGAATCAGAGGCAGGGAATCAGAGGCAGGGAATCAGATGCGCGGAATCGGAGATGGGGTATCAGAGGCAGGGAATCGGAGGCGGGGAATCAGAGGTGGGGAATCAGAGGCCGGGAAACAGATAGGGGGAAACAGAGGCGGGGAATCAGAGGCGGGGAAACAGAGGCGGGGAATCAGATATGGGGAATCAGAGGTGGGGAATCAGAGGTTGGGAATCAGAGGCAGGTATTCAGAGGCTTGGAATCAGATGCAGGGAATCAGATGCGGGGAATCAGAGGCGGGGAATCAGAGCTGGGGAATCAGAGGTGGGGAATCAGAGTTGGGGAATCAGAGGCGGGGACTTAGATATTGGGAAACAGAGGCGGGGAATCAGAGGCGGGGAAACAGAGGCGGGGAATCAGATATGGGGAATCAGAGGTGGGGAATCAGAGGCAGGGAATCAGATGTACGGAATCAGAGATGGGGAATCAGAGGCAGGGAATCAGAATCAGAAGCAGGGAATCAGAGGCCGGGAATCAGAGGCCGGAATCAGATGCCGGGAATAAGAGGCCGGGAATCAGAGGTGGGGAATCAGAGTCCGGGAATCAGAGATGGGGATTCAGAGGCGGGGAATGAGATATGGGGAATCAGAGGTGGGGAATCAGGGGCGGGGTATCAGTGGCAGGGAATCAGAGGCGGGAAATCAGAGGCCGGGAATCAGAGGCGGTGAATCAGAGGCGGGGAATCAGATATGGGGAATCAGAGGTGGGGAATCAGGGGCGGGGTATCAGTGGCAGGGAATCAGAGGCGGGAAATCAGAGGCCGGGAATCAGAGGCGGTGAATCAGACGCGGGGAATCAGAGGCAGGGAATCGGATGTGCGGAATCAGAGATGGGGAATCAGAGTTGGGGAATCAGAGGCGGTGAATCAGACATGGGTAATCAGAGGCGGGGAATCAGAGGCAGGAAATCAGACACGGGGAATCATTGGCGGGGAATTAGAGCTGGGGAATTAGATGCAGGGAATCAGAGTTGGGGATTCAGAGGCGGGGAATCAGATATGGGGAAATAGAGGTGGGGAACCAGAGGTGGGCAAATAGAGGCGGGGAATCCGATATGGGGAAACAGAGGCGGGGAATCAGAGGCGTGGAAACAGAGGCGGGGAATCAGATATGGGGAATCAGAGGTGGGGAATCAGAGGTTGGGAATCAGAGGCAGGGAATCAGAGGCTGGGAATCAGATGCAGGGAATCAGATGCGGGGATCAGAGGCGGGGAATCAGAGCTGGGGAATCAGAGGTGGGGAATCAGAGTTGGGGAATCAGAGGCGGGGACTTAGATATGGGGAAACAGAGGCGGGGAATCAGAGGCGGGAAACAGAGGCGGGGAATCAGATATTGTGAATCAGAGGTGGGGAATCAGAGGCAGGGAATCAGATGTGCGGAATCAGAGATGGGGAATCAGAGGCAGGGAATCAGAATCAGAAGCAGGAAATAAGACGCGGGGAATCAGAGGCGGGGAATCAGAGCTGGGGAAGCAGAGGCAGTGAATCAGAGGCGGGGAATCAGAGGCAGGGAATCGGATGTGCGGAATCAGAGATGGTGAATCAGAGGTGGGGAATCAGAGGAGGTGAATCAGACATGGGTAATCAGAGGCGGGGAATCAGAGGCAGGAAATCAGACACGGGGATTCAGAGGCGGGGAATCAGATATGGGGAAACAGAGGAGGGGAATCAGAGGCGGGCAAATAGAGGCGGGGAATCAGATATGGGGAAACAGAGGCGGGGAATCAGAGGCGGGGAAACAGAGGCGGGGAATCAGATATGGGGAATCAGAGGTGGGGAATCAGAGGTTGGGAATCAGAGGCAGGGAATCAGAGGCTGGGAATCAGATGCAGGGAATCAGATGCGGGGTATCAGAGGCGGGGAATCAGAGCTGGGGAATCAGAGGTGGGGAATCAAAGTTGGGGAATCAGAGGCGGGGACTTAGATATGGGGAATCAGAGGCGGGGAATCAGATATGGGGAAACAGGGGCGGGGAATCAGAGGCTGGGAAACAGAGGCGGGGAATCAGATATGGGGAATCAGAGGTGTGGAATCAGAGGTTGGGAATCAGAGGCAGGGAATCAGAGGCGGGGAAACAGAGGCGGGGAATCAGATATGGGGAATCTGAGGTGGCGAATCAAAGGCGGTGAAACAGAGATGGGGAATCAGGGCAGGGAATCAGAGGCAGGGAATCAAACACGGGGAATCAGAGCTGGGGAATCAGAGGCGGGGAATTAGAGTTGGGGAATCAGAGGAGGGGAATCAGAGGCGGGGAAACAGAGGCGGGGAATCAGATATGGGGAATCAGAGGTGGGGAATCAGAGGTTGGGAATCAGAGGCAGGGAATCAGAGGCGGGGAATCAGAGGCAGGGAATCAGAGGCAGGGAATCAGATGTGCGGAATCGGAGATGGGGAATCAGAGGTGGGGAATCAGAGGCCGGGAAACAGATATGGGGAAACAGAGGCGGGGAATCAGAGGCGGGGAAACAGAGGCGGGGAATCAGATATGGGGAATCAGAGGTGGGGAATCAGAGGTTGGGAATCAGAGGCAGGTAATCAGAGGCGGGAAATCAGAGGCCGGGAATCAGAGGCGGTGAATCAGACGCGGGGAATCAGAGGCAGGGAATCGGATGTGCGGAATCAGAGATGGGGAATCAGAGTTGGGGAATCAGAGGCGGTGAATCAGACATGGGTAATCAGAGGCGGGGAATCAGAGGCAGGAAATCAGACACGGGGAATCATTGGCGGGGAATTAGAGCTGGGGAATTAGATGCAGGGAATCAGAGTTGGGGATTCAGAGGCGGGGAATCAGATATGGGGAAATAGAGGTGGGGAACCAGAGGTGGGCAAATAGAGGCGGGGAATCCGATATGGGGAAACAGAGGCGGGGAATCAGAGGCGTGGAAACAGAGGCGGGGAATCAGATATGGGGAATCAGAGGTGGGGAATCAGAGGTTGGGAATCAGAGGCAGGGAATCAGAGGCTGGGAATCAGATGCAGGGAATCAGATGCGGGGATCAGAGGCGGGGATTCAGAGCTGGGGAATCAGAGGTGGGGAATCAGAGTTGGGGAATCAGAGGCGGGGACTTAGATATGGGGAAACAGAGGCGGGGAATCAGAGGCGGGAAACAGAGGCGGGGAATCAGATATTGTGAATCAGAGGTGGGGAATCAGAGGCAGGGAATCAGATGTGCGGAATCAGAGATGGGGAATCAGAGGCAGGGAATCAGAATCAGAAGCAGGAAATAAGACGCGGGGAATCAGAGGCGGGGAATCAGAGCTGGGGAAGCAGAGGCAGTGAATCAGAGGCGGGGAATCAGAGGCAGGGAATCGGATGTGCGGAATCAGAGATGGTGAATCAGAGGTGGGGAATCAGAGGAGGTGAATCAGACATGGGTAATCAGAGGCGGGGAATCAGAGGCAGGAAATCAGACACGGGGATTCAGAGGCGGGGAATCAGATATGGGGAAACAGAGGAGGGGAATCAGAGGCGGGCAAATAGAGGCGGGGAATCAGATATGGGGAAACAGAGGCGGGGAATCAGAGGCGGGGAAACAGAGGCGGGGAATCAGATATGGGGAATCAGAGGTGGGGAATCAGAGGTTGGGAATCAGAGGCAGGGAATCAGAGGCTGGGAATCAGATGCAGGGAATCAGATGCGGGGTATCAGAGGCGGGGATTCAGAGCTGGGGAATCAGAGGTGGGGAATCAAAGTTGGGGAATCAGAGGCGGGGACTTAGATATGGGGAATCAGAGGCGGGGAATCAGATATGGGGAAACAGGGGCGGGGAATCAGAGGCTGGGAAACAGAGGCGGGGAATCAGATATGGGGAATCAGAGGTGTGGAATCAGAGGTTGGGAATCAGAGGCAGGGAATCAGAGGCGGGGAAACAGAGGCGGGGAATCAGATATGGGGAATCTGAGGTGGCGAATCAAAGGCGGTGAAACAGAGATGGGGAATCAGGGCAGGGAATCAGAGGCAGGGAATCAAACACGGGGAATCAGAGCTGGGGAATCAGAGGCGGGGAATTAGAGTTGGGGAATCAGAGGAGGGGAATCAGAGGCGGGGAAACAGAGGCGGGGAATCAGATATGGGGAATCAGAGGTGGGGAATCAGAGGTTGGGAATCAGAGGCAGGGAATCAGAGGCGGGGAATCAGAGGCAGGGAATCAGAGGCAGGGAATCAGATGTGCGGAATCGGAGATGGGGAATCAGAGGTGGGGAATCAGAGGCCGGGAAACAGATATGGGGAAACAGAGGCGGGGAATCAGAGGCGGGGAAACAGAGGCGGGGAATCAGATATGGGGAATCAGAGGTGGGGAATCAGAGGTTGGGAATCAGAGGCAGGTAATCAGAGGCTTGGAATCAGATGCAGGGAATCAGATGCGGGGAATCAGAGGCGGGGAATCAGAGCTGGGGAATCAGAGGTGGGGAATCAGAGTTGGGGAATCAGAGGCGGGGACTTAGATATTGGGAAACAGAGGCGGGGAATCAGAGGCGGGGAAACAGAGGCGGGGAATCAGATATGGGGAATCAGAGGTGGGGAATCAGAGGCAGGGAATCAGATGTACGGAATCAGAGATGGGGAATCAGAGGCAGGGAATCAGAATCAGAAGCAGGGAATCAGAGGCCGGGAATCAGAGGCCGGAATCAGATGCCGGGAATAAGAGGCCGGGAATCAGAGATGGGGATTCAGAGGCGGGGAATGAGATATGGGGAATCAGAGGCGGGGAATCAGAGGCGGGGAAACAGAGGCGGGGAATCAGATATGGGGAATCAGAGGTGGGGAATCAGGGGCGGGGTATCAGTGGCAGGGAATCAGAGGCGGGAAATCAGAGGCCGGGAATCAGAGGCGGTGAATCAGAGGCGGGGAATCAGAGGCAGGGAATCGGATGTGCGGAATCAGAGATGGGGAATCAGAGGTGGGGAATCAGAGGCGGTGAATCAGACATGGGTAATCAGAGGTGGGGAATCAGAGGCAGGAAATCAGACGCGGGGAATCAGAGGCGGGGAATCAGAGCTGGGGAATTAGATGCAGGGAATCAGAGTTGGGGATTCAGAGGCGGGGAATCAGATATGGGGAAACAGAGGTGGGGAATCAGAGGTGGGCAAATAGAGGCGGGGAATAAGATATGGGGAAACAGAGGCGGGGAATCAGAGGCGTGGAAACAGAGGCGGGGAATCAGATATGGGGAATCAGAGGTGGGGAATCAGAGGTTGGGAATCAGAGGCAGGGAATCAGAGGCTGGGAATCAGATGCAGGGAATCAGATGCGGGGATCAGAGGCGGGGAATCAGAGCTGGGGAATCAGAGGTGGGGAATCAGAGTTGGGGAATCAGAGGCGGGGACTTAGATATGGGGAAACAGAGGCGGGGAATCAGAGGCGGGAAACAGAGGCGGGGAATCAGATATTGTGAATCAGAGGTGGGGAATCAGAGGCAGGGAATCAGATGTGCGGAATCAGAGATGGGGAATCAGAGGCAGGGAATCAGAATCAGAAGCAGGAAATAAGACGCGGGGAATCAGAGGCGGGGAATCAGAGCTGGGGAAGCAGAGGCAGTGAATCAGAGGCGGGGAATCAGAGGCAGGGAATCGGATGTGCGGAATCAGAGATGGTGAATCAGAGGTGGGGAATCAGAGGAGGTGAATCAGACATGGGTAATCAGAGGCGGGGAATCAGAGGCAGGAAATCAGACACGGGGATTCAGAGGCGGGGAATCAGATATGGGGAAACAGAGGAGGGGAATCAGAGGCGGGCAAATAGAGGCGGGGAATCAGATATGGGGAAACAGAGGCGGGGAATCAGAGGCGGGGAAACAGAGGCGGGGAATCAGATATGGGGAATCAGAGGTGGGGAATCAGAGGTTGGGAATCAGAGGCAGGGAATCAGAGGCTGGGAATCAGATGCAGGGAATCAGATGCGGGGTATCAGAGGCGGGGAATCAGAGCTGGGGAATCAGAGGTGGGGAATCAAAGTTGGGGAATCAGAGGCGGGGACTTAGATATGGGGAATCAGAGGCGGGGAATCAGATATGGGGAAACAGGGGCGGGGAATCAGAGGCTGGGAAACAGAGGCGGGGAATCAGATATGGGGAATCAGAGGTGTGGAATCAGAGGTTGGGAATCAGAGGCAGGGAATCAGAGGCGGGGAAACAGAGGCGGGGAATCAGATATGGGGAATCTGAGGTGGCGAATCAAAGGCGGTGAAACAGAGATGGGGAATCAGGGCAGGGAATCAGAGGCAGGGAATCAAACACGGGGAATCAGAGCTGGGGAATCAGAGGCGGGGAATTAGAGTTGGGGAATCAGAGGAGGGGAATCAGAGGCGGGGAAACAGAGGCGGGGAATCAGATATGGGGAATCAGAGGTGGGGAATCAGAGGTTGGGAATCAGAGGCAGGGAATCAGAGGCGGGGAATCAGAGGCAGGGAATCAGAGGCAGGGAATCAGATGTGCGGAATCGGAGATGGGGAATCAGAGGTGGGGAATCAGAGGCCGGGAAACAGATATGGGGAAACAGAGGCGGGGAATCAGAGGCGGGGAAACAGAGGCGGGGAATCAGATATGGGGAATCAGAGGTGGGGAATCAGAGGTTGGGAATCAGAGGCAGGTAATCAGAGGCTTGGAATCAGATGCAGGGAATCAGATGCGGGGAATCAGAGGCGGGGAATCAGAGCTGGGGAATCAGAGGTGGGGAATCAGAGTTGGGGAATCAGAGGCGGGGACTTAGATATTGGGAAACAGAGGCGGGGAATCAGAGGCGGGGAAACAGAGGCGGGGAATCAGATATGGGGAATCAGAGGTGGGGAATCAGAGGCAGGGAATCAGATGTACGGAATCAGAGATGGGGAATCAGAGGCAGGGAATCAGAATCAGAAGCAGGGAATCAGAGGCCGGGAATCAGAGGCCGGCATCAGATGCCGGGAATAAGAGGCCGGGAATCAGAGATGGGGATTCAGAGGCGGGGAATGAGATATGGGGAATCAGAGGCGGGGAATCAGAGGCGGGGAAACAGAGGCGGGGAATCAGATATGGGGAATCAGAGGTGGGGAATCAGGGGCGGGGTATCAGTGGCAGGGAATCAGAGGCGGGAAATCAGAGGCCGGGAATCAGAGGCGGTGAATCAGAGGCGGGGAATCAGAGGCAGGGAATCGGATGTGCGGAATCAGAGATGGGGAATCAGAGGTGGGGAATCAGAGGCGGTGAATCAGACATGGGTAATCAGAGGTGGGGAATCAGAGGCAGGAAATCAGACGCGGGGAATCAGAGGCGGGGAATCAGAGCTGGGGAATTAGATGCAGGGAATCAGAGTTGGGGATTCAGAGGCGGGGAATCAGATATGGGGAAACAGAGGTGGGGAATCAGAGGTGGGCAAATAGAAGCGGGGAATAAGATATGGGGAAACAGAGGCGGGGAATCAGAGGCGTGGAAACAGAGGCAGGGAATCAGAGGCTGGGAATCAGATGCAGGGAATCAGATGCGGGTATCAGAGGCAGGGAATCAGAGCTGGGGAATCAGAGGTGGGGAATCAGAGGTTGGGAATCAGAGGCAGGGAATCAGAGGCTGGGAATCAGATGCAGGGAATCAGATGCGGGGATCAGAGGCGGGGAATCAGAGCTGGGGAATCAGAGGTGGGGAATCAGAGTTGGGGAATCAGAGGCGGGGACTTAGATATGGGGAAACAGAGGCGGGGAATCAGAGGCGGGAAACAGAGGCGGGGAATCAGATATTGTGAATCAGAGGTGGGGAATCAGAGGCAGGGAATCAGATGTGCGGAATCAGAGATGGGGAATCAGAGGCAGGGAATCAGAATCAGAAGCAGGAAATAAGACGCGGGGAATCAGAGGCGGGGAATCAGAGCTGGGGAAGCAGAGGCAGTGAATCAGAGGCGGGGAATCAGAGGCAGGGAATCGGATGTGCGGAATCAGAGATGGTGAATCAGAGGTGGGGAATCAGAGGAGGTGAATCAGACATGGGTAATCAGAGGCGGGGAATCAGAGGCAGGAAATCAGACACGGGGATTCAGAGGCGGGGAATCAGATATGGGGAAACAGAGGAGGGGAATCAGAGGCGGGCAAATAGAGGCGGGGAATCAGATATGGGGAAACAGAGGCGGGGAATCAGAGGCGGGGAAACAGAGGCGGGGAATCAGATATGGGGAATCAGAGGTGGGGAATCAGAGGTTGGGAATCAGAGGCAGGGAATCAGAGGCTGGGAATCAGATGCAGGGAATCAGATGCGGGGTATCAGAGGCGGGGAATCAGAGCTGGGGAATCAGAGGTGGGGAATCAAAGTTGGGGAATCAGAGGCGGGGACTTAGATATGGGGAATCAGAGGCGGGGAATCAGATATGGGGAAACAGGGGCGGGGAATCAGAGGCTGGGAAACAGAGGCGGGGAATCAGATATGGGGAATCAGAGGTGTGGAATCAGAGGTTGGGAATCAGAGGCAGGGAATCAGAGGCGGGGAAACAGAGGCGGGGAATCAGATATGGGGAATCTGAGGTGGCGAATCAAAGGCGGTGAAACAGAGATGGGGAATCAGGGCAGGGAATCAGAGGCAGGGAATCAAACACGGGGAATCAGAGCTGGGGAATCAGAGGCGGGGAATTAGAGTTGGGGAATCAGAGGAGGGGAATCAGAGGCGGGGAAACAGAGGCGGGGAATCAGATATGGGGAATCAGAGGTGGGGAATCAGAGGTTGGGAATCAGAGGCAGGGAATCAGAGGCGGGGAATCAGAGGCAGGGAATCAGAGGCAGGGAATCAGATGTGCGGAATCGGAGATGGGGAATCAGAGGTGGGGAATCAGAGGCCGGGAAACAGATATGGGGAAACAGAGGCGGGGAATCAGAGGTGGGGAAACAGAGGCGGGGAATCAGATATGGGGAATCAGAGGTGGGGAATCAGAGGTTGGGAATCAGAGGCAGGTAATCAGAGGCTTGGAATCAGATGCAGGGAATCAGATGCGGGGAATCAGAGGCGGGGAATCAGAGCTGGGGAATCAGAGGTGGGGAATCAGAGTTGGGGAATCAGAGGCGGGGACTTAGATATTGGGAAACAGAGGCGGGGAATCAGAGGCGGGGAAACAGAGGCGGGGAATCAGATATGGGGAAACAGAGGCAGGGAATCAGAATCAGAAGCAGGGAATCAGAGGCCGGGAATCAGAGGCCGGAATCAGATGCCGGGAATAAGAGGCCGGGAATCAGAGATGGGGATTCAGAGGCGGGGAATGAGATATGGGGAATCAGAGGCGGGGAATCAGAGGCGGGGAAACAGAGGCGGGGAATCAGATATGGGGAATCAGAGGTGGGGAATCAGGGGCGGGGTATCAGTGGCAGGGAATCAGAGGCGGGAAATCAGAGGCCGGGAATCAGAGGCGGTGAATCAGAGGCGGGGAATCAGAGGCAGGGAATCGGATGTGCGGAATCAGAGATGGGGAATCAGAGGTGGGGAATCAGAGGCGGTGAATCAGACATGGGTAATCAGAGGTGGGGAATCAGAGGCAGGAAATCAGACGCGGGGAATCAGAGGCGGGGAATCAGAGCTGGGGAATTTGATGCAGGGAATCAGAGTTGGGGATTCAGAGGCGGGGAATCAGATATGGGGAAACAGAGGTGGGGAATCAGAGGTGGGCAAATAGAGGCGGGGAATAAGATATGGGGAAACAGAGGCGGGGAATCAGAGGCGTGGAAACAGAGGCAGGGAATCAGAGGCTGGGAATCAGATGCAGGGAATCAGATGCGGGTATCAGAGGCAGGGAATCAGAGCTGGGGAATCAGAGGTGGGGAATCAGAGGTTGGGAATCAGAGGCAGGGAATCAGAGGCTGGGAATCAGATGCAGGGAATCAGATGCGGGGATCAGAGGCGGGGAATCAGAGCTGGGGAATCAGAGGTGGGGAATCAGAGTTGGGGAATCAGAGGCGGGGACTTAGATATGGGGAAACAGAGGCGGGGAATCAGAGGCGGGAAACAGAGGCGGGGAATCAGATATTGTGAATCAGAGGTGGGGAATCAGAGGCAGGGAATCAGATGTGCGGAATCAGAGATGGGGAATCAGAGGCAGGGAATCAGAATCGGAAGCAGGGAATAAGACGCGGGGAATCAGAGGCGGGGAATCAGAGCTGGGGAAGCAGAGGCAGTGAATCAGAGGCGGGGAATCAGAGGCAGGGAATCGGATGTGCGGAATCAGAGATGGGGAATCAGAGGTGGGGAATCAGAGGCGGTGAATCAGACATGGGTAATCAGAGGCGGGGAATCAGAGGCAGGAAATCAGACACGGGGAATCAGAGGCGGGGAATCAGAGCTGGGAAATTAGAGGCAGGGAATCAGAGTTGGGGATTCAGAGGCGGGGAATCAGATATGGGGAAACAGAGGAGGGGAATCAGAGGCGGGCAAATAGAGGCGGGGAATCAGATATGGGGAAACAGAGGCGGGGAATCAGAGGCGGGGAATCAGAGGCGGGGAATCAGATATGGGGAATCAGAGGTGGGGAATCAGAGGTTGGGAATCAGAGGCAGGGAATCAGAGGCTGGGAATCAGATGCAGGGAATCAGATGCGGGGTATCAGAGGCGGGGAATAAGAGCTGGGGAATCAGAGGTGGGGAATCAAAGTTGGGGAATCAGAGGCGGGGACTTAGATATGGGGAATCAGAGGCGGGGAATCAGATATGGGGAAACAGGGGCGGGGAATCAGAGGCTGGGAAACAGAGGCGGGGAATCAGATATGGGGAATCAGAGGTGTGGAATCAAAGGTTGGGAATCAGAGGCAGGGAATCAGAGGCGGGGAAACAGAGGCGGGGAATCAGATATGGGGAATCAGAGGTGGCGAATCAAAGGCGGTGAAACAGAGATGGGGAATCAGGGCAGGGAATCAGAGGCAGGGAATCAAACACGGGGAATCAGAGCTGGGGAAACAGAGGCAGGGAATTAGAGTTGGGGAATCAGAGGAGGGGAATCAGAGGCGGGGAAACAGAGGCGGGGAATCAGATATGGGGAATCAGAGGTGGGGAATCAGAGGTTGGGAATCAGAGGCAGGGAATCAGAGGCGGGGAATCAGAGGCAGGGAATCAGAGGCAGGGAATCAGATGTGCGGAATCGGAGATGGGGAATCAGAGGCAGGGAATCGGAGGCGGGGAATCAGAGGTGGGGAATCAGAGGCCGGGAAACAGATATGGGGAAACAGAGGCGGGGAATCAGAGGCGGGGAAACAGAGGCGGGGAATCAGATATGGGGAATCAGAGGTGGGGAATCAGAGGTTGGGAATCAGAGGCAGGTAATCAGAGGCTTGGAATCAGATGCAGGGAATCAGATGCGGGGAATCAGAGGCGGGGAATCAGAGCTGGGGAATCAGAGGTGGGGAATCAGAGTTGGGGAATCAGAGGCGGGGACTTAGATATTGGGAAACAGAGGCGGGGAATCAGAGGCGGGGAAACAGAGGCGGGGAATCAGATATGGGGAATCAGAGGTGGGGAATCAGAGGCAGGGAATCAGATGTACGGAATCAGAGATGGGGAATCAGAGGCAGGGAATCAGAATCAGAAGCAGGGAATCAGAGGCCGGGAATCAGAGGCCGGAATCAGATGCCGGGAATAAGAGGCCGGGAATCAGAGGTGGGGAATCAGAGTCCGGGAATCAGAGATGGGGATTCAGAGGCGGGGAATGAGATATGGGGAATCAGAGGCGGGGAAGCAGAGGCGGGGAAACAGAGGCGGGGAATCAGATATGGGGAATCAGAGGTGGGGAATCAGGGGCGGGGTATCAGTGGCAGGGAATCAGAGGCGGGAAATCAGAGGCCGGGAATCAGAGGCGGTGAATCAGAGGCGGGGAATCAGATATGGGGAATCAGAGGTGGGGAATCAGGGGCGGGGTATCAGTGGCAGGGAATCAGAGGCGGGAAATCAGAGGCCGGGAATCAGAGGCGGTGAATCAGACGCGGGGAATCAGAGGCACGGAATCGGATGTGCGGAATCAGAGATGGGGAATCAGAGTTGGGGAATCAGAGGCGGTGAATCAGACATGGGTAATCAGAGGCGGGGAATCAGAGGCAGGAAATCAGACACGGGGAATCATTGGCGGGGAATTAGAGCTGGGGAATTAGATGCAGGGAATCAGAGTTGGGGATTCAGAGGCGGGGAATCAGATATGGGGAAATAGAGGTGGGGAACCAGAGGTGGGCAAATAGAGGCGGGGAATCCGATATGGGGAAACAGAGGCGGGGAATCAGAGGCGTGGAAACAGAGGCGGGGAATCAGATATGGGGAATCAGAGGTGGGGAATCAGAGGTTGGGAATCAGAGGCAGGGAATCAGAGGCTGGGAATCAGATGCAGGGAATCAGATGCGGGGATCAGAGGCGGGGAATCAGAGCTGGGGAATCAGACGTGGGGAATCAGAGTTGGGGAATCAGAGGCGGGGACTTAGATATGGGGAAACAGAGGCGGGGAATCAGAGGCGGGAAACAGAGGCGGGGAATCAGATATTGTGAATCAGAGGTGGGGAATCAGAGGCAGGGAATCAGATGTGCGGAATCAGATGCGGGGTATCAGAGGCGGGGAATCAGAGCTGGGGAATCAGAGGTGGGGAATCAAAGTTGGGGAATCAGAGGCGGGGACTTAGATATGGGGAATCAGAGGCGGGGAATCAGATATGGGGAATCAGAGGTGTGGAATCAAAGGTTGGGAATCAGAGGCAGGGAATCAGAGGCGGGGAAACAGAGGCGGGGAATCAGATATGGGGAATCAGAGGTGGCGAATCAAAGGCGGTGAAACAGAGATGGGGAATCAGGGCAGGGAATCAGAGGCAGGGAATCAAACACGGGGAATCAGAGCTGGGGAAACAGAGGCGGGGAATTAGAGTTGGGGAATCAGAGGAGGGGAATCAGAGGCGGGGAAACAGAGGCGGGGAATCAGATATGGGGAATCAGAGGTGGGGATTCAGAGGTTGGGAATCAGAGGCAGGGAATCAGAGGCGGGGAATCAGAGGCAGGGAATCAGAGGCAGGGAATCAGATGTGCGGAATCGGAGATGGGGAATCAGAGGCAGGGAATCGGAGGCGGGGAATCAGAGGTGGGGAATCAGAGGCCGGGAAACAGATATGGGGAAACAGAGGCGGGGAATCAGAGGCGGGGAAACAGAGGCGGGGAATCAGATATGGGGAATCAGAGGTGGGGAATCAGAGGTTGGGAATCAGAGGCAGGTAATCAGAGGCTTGGAATCAGATGCAGGGAATCAGATGCGGGGAATCAGAGGCGGGGAATCAGAGCTGGGGAATCAGAGGTGGGGAATCAGAGTTGGGGAATCAGAGGCGGGGACTTAGATATTGGGAAACAGAGGCGGGGAATCAGAGGCGGGGAAACAGAGGCGGGGAATCAGATATGGGGAATCAGAGGTGGGGAATCAGAGGCAGGGAATCAGATGTACGGAATCAGAGATGGGGAATCAGAGGCAGGGAATCAGAATCAGAAGCAGGGAATCAGAGGCCGGGAATCAGAGGCCGGAATCAGATGCCGGGAATAAGAGGCCGGGAATCAGAGGTGGGGAATCAGAGTCCGGGAATCAGAGATGGGGATTCAGAGGCGGGGAATGAGATATGGGGAATCAGAGGCGGGGAATCAGAGGCGGGGAAACAGAGGCGGGGAATCAGATATGGGGAATCAGAGGTGGGGAATCAGGGGCGGGGTATCAGTGGCAGGGAATCAGAGGCGGGAAATCAGAGGCCGGGAATCAGAGGCGGTGAATCAGAGGCGGGGAATCAGATATGGGGAATCAGAGGTGGGGAATCAGGGGCGGGGTATCAGTGGCAGGGAATCAGAGGCGGGAAATCAGAGGCCGGGAATCAGAGGCGGTGAATCAGACGCGGGGAATCAGAGGCACGGAATCGGATGTGCGGAATCAGAGATGGGGAATCAGAGTTGGGGAATCAGAGGCGGTGAATCAGACATGGGTAATCAGAGGCGGGGAATCAGAGGCAGGAAATCAGACACGGGGAATCATTGGCGGGGAATTAGAGCTGGGGAATTAGATGCAGGGAATCAGAGTTGGGGATTCAGAGGCGGGGAATCAGATATGGGGAAATAGAGGTGGGGAACCAGAGGTGGGCAAATAGAGGCGGGGAATCCGATATGGGGAAACAGAGGCGGGGAATCAGAGGCGTGGAAACAGAGGCGGGGAATCAGATATGGGGAATCAGAGGTGGGGAATCAGAGGTTGGGAATCAGAGGCAGGGAATCAGAGGCTGGGAATCAGATGCAGGGAATCAGATGCGGGGATCAGAGGCGGGGAATCAGAGCTGGGGAATCAGAGGTGGGGAATCAGAGTTGGGGAATCAGAGGCGGGGACTTAGATATGGGGAAACAGAGGCGGGGAATCAGAGGCGGGAAACAGAGGCGGGGAATCAGATATTGTGAATCAGAGGTGGGGAATCAGAGGCAGGGAATCAGATGTGCGGAATCAGAGATGGGGAATCAGAGGCAGGGAATCAGAATCAGAAGCAGGGAATAAGACGCGGGGAATCAGAGGCGGGGAATCAGAGGTGGGGAATCAGAGGCAGGGAATCAGATGTGCGGAATCAGAGATGGGGAATCAGAGGTGGGGAATCAGAGGAGGTGAATCAGACATGGGTAATCAGAGGCGGGGAATCAGAGGCAGGAAATCAGACACGGGGAATCAGAGGCGGGGAATCAGAGCTGGGAAATTAGAGGCAGGGAATCAGAGTTGGGGATTCAGAGGCGGGGAATCAGATATGGGGAAACAGAGGAGGGGAATCAGAGGCGGGCAAATAGAGGCGGGGAATCAGATATTGGGAAACAGAGGCGGGGAATCAGAGGCGGGGAAACAGAGGCGGGGAATCAGATATGGGGAATCAGAGGTGGGGAATCAGAGGTTGGGAATCAGAGGCAGGGAATCAGAGGCTGGGAATCAGATGCAGGGAATCAGATGCGGGGTATCAGAGGCGGGGAATCAGAGCTGGGGAATCAGAGGTGGGGAATCAAAGTTGGGGAATCAGAGGCGGGGACTTAGATATGGGGAATCAGAGGCGGGGAATCAGATATGGGAAAACAGGGGCGGGGAATCAGAGGCTGGGAAACAGAGGCGGGGAATCAGATATGGGGAATCAGAGGTGTGGAATCAGAGGTTGGGAATAAGAGGCAGGGAATCAGAGGCGGGGAAACAGAGGCGGGGAATCAGATATGGGGAATCAGAGGTGGCGAATCAAAGGCGGTGAAACAGAGATGGGGAATCAGGGCAGGGAATCAGAGGCAGGGAATCAAACACGGGGAATCAGAGCTGGGGAATCAGAGGCGGGGAATTAGAGTTGGGGAATCAGAGGAGGGGAATCAGTGTTGGGGAATCAGAGGCGGGGACTTAGATATGGGGAAACAGAGGCGGGGAATCAGAGGCGGGGACTTAGATATGGGGAAACAGAGGCGGGGAATCAGAGGCGGGAAACAGAGGCGGGGAATCAGATATTGTGAATCAGAGGTGGGGAATCAGAGGCAGGGAATCAGATGTGCGGAATCAGAGATGGGGAATCAGAGGCAGGGAATCAGAATCAGAAGCAGGGAATAAGACGCGGGGAATCAGAGGCGGGGAATCAGAGGTGGGGAATCAGAGGCAGGGAATCAGATGTGCGGAATCAGAGATGGGGAATCAGAGGTGGGGAATCAGAGGAGGTGAATCAGACATGGGTAATCAGAGGCGGGGAATCAGAGGCAGGAAATCAGACACGGGGAATCAGAGGCGGGGAATCGGAGCTGGGAAATTAGAGGCAGGGAATCAGAGTTGGGGATTCAGAGGCGGGGAATCAGATATGGGGAAACAGAGGAGGGGAATCAGAGGCGGGCAAATAGATGCGGGGAATCAGATATGGGGAAACAGAGGCGGGGAATCAGAGGCGGGGAAACAGAGGCGGGGAATCAGATATGGGGAATCAGAGGTGGGGAATCAGAGGTTGGGAATCAGAGGCAGGGAATCAGAGGCTGGGAATCAGATGCAGGGAATCAGATGCGGGGTATCAGAGGCGGGGAATCAGAGCTGGGGAATCAGAGGTGGGGAATCAAAGTTGGGGAATCAGAGGCGGGGACTTAGATATGGGGAATCAGAGGCGGGGAATCAGATATGGGGAAACAGGGGCGGGGAATCAGAGGCTGGGAAACAGAGGCGGGGAATCAGATATCGGGAATCAGAGGTGTGGAATCAGAGGTTGGGAATAAGAGGCAGGGAATCAGAGGCGGGGAAACAGAGGCGGGGAATCAGATATGGGGAATCAGAGGTGGCGAATCAAAGGCGGTGAAACAGAGATGGGGAATCAGGGCAGGGAATCAGAGGCAGGGAATCAAACACGGGGAATCAGAGCTGGGGAATCAGAGGCGGGGAATTAGAGTTGGGGAATCAGAGGAGGGGAATCAGAGGCAGGGAAACAGAGGCGGGGAATCAGATATGGGGAATCAGAGGTGGGGAATCAGAGGTTGGGAATCAGAGGCAGGGAATCAGAGGCGGGGAATCAGAGGCAGGGAATCAGAGGCAGGGAATCAGATGTGCGGAATCGGAGATGGGGAATCAGAGGTGGGGAATCAGAGGCCGGGAAACAGATATGGGGAAACAGAGGCGGGTAATCAGAGGCGGGGTAACAGAGGCGGGGAATCAGATATGGGGAATCAGAGGTGGGGAATCAGAGGTTGGGAATCAGAGGCAGGTAATCAGAGGCTTGGAATCAGATGCAGGGAATCAGATGCGGGGAATCAGAGGCGGGGAATCAGAGCTGGGGAATCAGAGGTGGGGAATCAGAGTTGGGGAATCAGAGGCGGGGACTTAGATATTGGGAAACAGAGGCGGGGAATCAGAGGCGGGGAAACAGAGGCGGGGAATCAGATATGGGGAATCAGAGGTGGGGAATCAGAGGCAGGGAATCAGATGTACGGAATCAGAGATGGGGAATCAGAGGCAGGGAATCAGAATCAGAAGCAGGGAATCAGAGGCCGGGAATCAGAGGCCGGAATCAGATGCCGGGAATAAGAGGCCGGGAATCAGAGGTGGGGAATCAGAGTCCGGGAATCAGAGATGGGGATTCAGAGGCGGGGAATGAGATATGGGGAATCAGAGGCGGGGAATCAGAGGCGGGGAAACAGAGGTGGGGAATCAGATATGGGGAATCAGAGGTGGGGAATCAGGGGCGGGGTATCAGTGGCAGGGAATCAGAGGCGGGAAATCAGAGGCCGGGAATCAGAGGCGGTGAATCAGAGGCGGGGAATCAGAGGCAGGGAATCGGATGTGCGGAATCAGAGATGGGGAATCAGAGGTGGGGAATCAGAGGCGGTGAATCAGACATGGGTAATCAGAGGTGGGGACTCAGAGGCAGGAAATCAGACACGGGGAATCAGAGGCGGGGAATCAGAGCTGGGGAATTAGATGCAGGGAATCAGAGTTGGGGATTCAGAGGCGGGGAATCAGATATGGGGAAACAGAGGTGGGGAATCAGAGGTGGGCAAATAGAGGCGGGGAATAAGATATGGGGAAACAGAGGCGGGGAATCAGAGGCGTGGAAACAGAGGCAGGGAATCAGAGGCTGGGAATCAGATGCAGGGAATCAGATGCGGGTATCAGAGGCAGGGAATCAGAGCTGGGGAATCAGAGGTGGGGAATCAGAGTTGGGGAATCAGAGGCGGGGACTTAGATATGAGGAAACAGAGGCGGGGAATCAGATGCGGGGAAACAGAGGCAGGGAATCAGATATGGGGAATCAGAGGTGGGGAATTAGAGGCAGGGAATCAGATGTGCGGAATAAGAGATGGGGAATCAGAGGCAGGGAATCAGAATCAGAAGCAGGGAATAAGACGCGGGGAATCAGAGGCGGGGTATCAGAGCTGGGGAAGCAGAGGCAGTGAATCAGAGGCGGGGAATCAGAGGCAGGGAATCAGACACGGGGAATCAGAGGCGGGGAATCAGAGCTGGGAAATTAGAGGCAGGGAATCAGAGTTGGGGATTCAGAGGCGGGGAATCAGATATGGGGAAAGAGAGGCGGGGAATCAGAGGCGGGCAAATAGAGGCGGGGAATCAGATATGGGGAAACAGAGGTGGGGAATCAGAGGCGGGGAAACAGAGGCGGGGAATCAGATATGGGGAATCAGAGGTGGGGAATCAGAGGTTGGGGATCAGAGGCAGGGAATCAGAGGCTGGGAATCAGATGCAGGGAATCAGATGCGGGGAATCAGAGGCGGGGAATCAGAGCTGGGGTATCAGAGGTGGGGAATCAAAGTTGGGGAATCAGAGGCGGGGACTTAGATATGGGGAATCAGAGGCGTGGAATCAGATATGGGGAAACAGGGGCAGGGAATCAGAGGCGGGGAAACAGAGGCGGGGAATCAGATATGGGGAATCAGAGGTGGCGAATCAAAGGCAGTGAAACAGAGATGGGGAATCAGGGCAGGGAATCAGAGGCAGGGAATCAAACACGGGGAATCTGAGCTGGGGAATCAGAGGCGGGGAATTAGAGTTGTGGTATCAGAGGAGGGGAATCAGAGGCGGGGAAACAGAGGCGGGGAATCAGATATGGGGAATCAGAGGTGGGGAATCAGAGGTTGGGAATCAGAGGCATGGAATCAGAGGCGGGGAATCGGAGGCGGGGAATCAGAGGCAGGGAATCAGATGTGCGGAATCGGAGATGGGGAATCAGAGGCAGGGAATCAGAGGCTGGGAATCAGAGGCGGGGAATCAGAGGCCGGGAATCAGATATGGGGAAACAGAGGCGGGGAATCAGAGGCGGGGAAACAGAGGCGGGGAATCAGATATGGGGAATCAGAGGTGGGGAATCAGAGGCAGGGAATTAGATGTGCGGAATCAGAAATGGGGAATCAGAGGCAGGGAATCAGAATCAGAAGCAGGGAATCAGAGGCCGGGAATCAGAGGCCGGAATCAGATATGGGGAATCAGAGGCGGGTGTGAGATATGGGGAATCAGAGGCGGGGAATCACAGGCGGGGAAACAGAGGCGAGGAATCAGATATGGGGAATCAGAGGTGGCGAATCAAAGGCGGTGAATCAGAGATGGGGAATCAGAGGCGGGGAATGAGAGGCAGGGAATCAAATACGGGGAATCAGAGGCGGGGAATCAGAGCTGGGTTATCAGAGGCGGGGAATCAGAGTTGGGGAATCAGAGGCGGGGAATCAGAGCTGGGGAATCAGAGGTGGGGAATCAGAGTCGGGGAATCAGAGGCAGGGAATCGGATGTGCGGAATCAGAGATGGGGAATCAGAGGTGGGGAATCAGAGGCGGGGAATCAGAGGCAGGATATCAGACACGGGGATTCAGAGGCTGGGAATCAGACGGGGGGAATCAAAGGCGGGGAATCAGAGCTGGGGAATCAGAGGCAGGGAATCAGAGTTGGGGATTCAGAGGCGGGGAATCAGATATGGGGAAACAGAGGCGGGGAATCAGAGGCGGGCAAACAGAGGCGGGGAATTAGATATGGGGAATCAGAGGTGGGGAATCAGAGGTGGTGAATCAGAGATGGGGAATCACAGGCGGGGAATCAGAGGCAGGGAATAGAACGCGGGGAATCAGAGGCAGGGAATCAGAGCTGGGGAATCAGAGGCGGGGAATCATAGTTGGGAATCAGAGGCGGGGAATCAGATATGGGGAAACAGAGGCGGGGAATCAGAGGCGGGGAAACAGAGGCGTGGAATCAGATATGGGGAATCGGATGCGGGGAATCAGAGGCGGGGAATCAGAGCTGGGGAATCAGAGGGAGGGAATCAGAGTTGGTGCATCAGAGGTGGGGAATTAGATATGGGGAAACAGAGGCGGGGAATCAGAGGCGGGGAAACAGAGGCGGGGAATCAGATATGGGGAATCAGATGTGGGGAATCAGAGGCATGGAATCAGATGTGCGGAATCAGAGATGGGGAACCAGAGGCAGGTAATCAGAATCAGAAGCGGGGAATCAGAGGCCTGGAATCAGATGCTGGGAATAAGAGGCCGGGAATCAGAGGTGGGGAATCAGAGTCCGGGAATCAGAGATTGGGATTCAAAGGCGGGGAATGAGATATGGAGAATCAGAGGCGGGGAATCAGAGGCGGGGAAACAGAGGTGGGGAATCAGATATGGGGAATCAGAGGTGGCGAATCAAAGGCGGTGAACCAGAGATGGGGAATCAGAGGCGGGGAATCAGAGGCAGGGAATCAAACACGGGGAATCAGAGGCGGGGAATCAGAGCTGGGGAATCAGAGGCGGGGAATCAGAGTTGGGGAATCAGAGGCGGGGAATCAGATATGGGGAAACAGGGGCGGGGAATCAGAGGCGGGGAAACAGAGGCGGGGAATCAGATATGGGGAATCAGAGGTGTGGAATCAGAGGTTGGGAATCAGAGGCAGGGAATCAGAGGCGGGGAAACAGAGGCAGGGAATCAGATCTGGGGATTCAGAGGCGGGGAATGAGATATGGGGAATCAGAGGCGGGGAATCTGAGGCGGGGAAACAGAGGCGGGGAATCAGATATGGGGAATCAGAGGTGGGGAATCAGGGGCGGGGTATCAGTGGCAGTGAATCAGAGGCGGGAAATCGGAGGCCGGGAATCAGAGGCGGTGAATCAGAGGCGGGGAATCAGAGGCAGGGAATCGGATGTGCGGAATCAGAGATGGGGAATCAGAGGTGGGGAATCAGAGGCGGTGAATCAGACATGGGTAATCAGAGGCGGGGAATCAGAGGCAGGAAATCAGACACGGGGTATCATTGGCGGGGAATTAGAGCTGGGGAATTAGATGCAGGGAATCAGAGTTGGGGATTCAGAGGCGGGGAATCAGATATGGGGAAAGGAAGGTGGGGAACCAGAGGTGGGCAAATAGAGGCGGGGAATCCGATATGGGGAAACAGAGGCGGGGAATCAGAGGCGTGGAAACAGAGGCGGGGAATCAGATATGGGGAATCAGAGGTGGGGAATCAGAGGTTGGGAATCAGAGGCAGGGAATCAGAGGCTGGGAATCAGATGCAGGGAATCAGATGCGGGGATCAGAGGCGGGGAATCAGAGCTGGGGAATCAGAGGTGGGGAATCAGAGTTGGGGAATCAGAGGCGGGGACTTAGATATGGGGAAACAGAGGTGGGGAATCAGAGGCGGGAGACAGAGGCGGGGAATCAGATATTGTGAATCAGAGGTGGGGAATCAGAGGCAGGGAATCAGATGTGCGGAATCAGAGATGGGGAATCAGAGGCAGGGAATCAGAATCAGAAGCAGGGAATAAGACGCGGGGAATCAGAGGCGGGGAATCAGAGCTGGGGAAGCAGAGGCAGTGAATCAGCGGCGGGGAATCAGAGGCAGGGAATCGGATGTGCGGAATCAGAGATGGGTAATCAGAGGCGGGGAATCAGAGGCAGGAAATCAGACACGGGGAATCAGAGGCGGGGAATCCGAGCTGGGAAATTAGAGGCAGGGAATCAGAGTTGGGGATTCAGAGGCGGGGAATCAGATATGGGGAAACAGAGGAGGGGAATCAGAGGCGGGGAATCAGATATGGGGAAACAGAGGCGGGGAATCAGAGGCGGGGAAACAGAGGCGGGGAATCAGATATGGGGAATCAGAGGTGGGGAATCAGAGGTTGGGAATCAAAGGCAGGGAATCAGAGGCTGGGAATCAGATGCAGGGAAAGATGCGGGGTATCAGAGGCGGGGAATCAGAGCTGGGGAATCAGAGGTGGGGAATCAAAGTTGGGGAATCAGAGGCGGGGACTTAGATATGGGGAATCAGAGGCGGGGAATCAGATATGGGGAAACAGGGGCGGGGAATCAGAGGCTGGGAAACAGAGGCGGGGAATCAGATATGGGGAATCAGAGGTGTGGAATCAGAGGTTGGGAATCAGAGGCAGGGAATCAGAGGCGGGGAAACAGAGGCGGGGAATCAGATATGGGGAATCAGAGGTGGCGAATCAAAGGCGGTGAAACAGAGATGGGGAATCAGGGCAGGGAATCAGAGGCAGGGAATCAAACACGGGGAATCAGAGCTGGGGAATCAGAGGCGGGGAATTAGAGTTGGGGAATCAGAGGAGGGGAATCAGAGGCGGGGAAACAGAGGTGGGGAATCAGAGGCGGGGAATCAGAGGCGGGGAAACAGAGGTGGGGAATCAGATATGGGGAATCAGAGGTGGCGAATCAAAGGCGGTGAACCAGAGATGGGGAATCAGAGGCGGGGAATCAGAGGCAGGGAATCAAACACGGGGAATCAGAGGCGGGGAATCAGAGCTGGGGAATCAGAGGCGGGGAATCAGAGTTGGGGAATCAGAGGCGGGGAATCAGATATGGGGAAACAGGGGCGGGGAATCAGAGGCGGGGAAACAGAGGCGGGGAATCAGATATGGGGAATCAGAGGTGTGGAATCAGAGGTTGGGAATCAGAGGCAGGGAATCAGAGGCGGGGAAACAGAGGCAGGGAATCAGATCTGGGGATTCAGAGGCGGGGAATGAGATATGGGGAATCAGAGGCGGGGAATCTGAGGCGGGGAAACAGAGGCGGGGAATCAGATATGGGGAATCAGAGGTGGGGAATCAGGGGCGGGGTATCAGTGGCAGGGAATCAGAGGCGGGAAATCGGAGGCCGGGAATCAGAGGCGGTGAATCAGAGGCGGGGAATCAGAGGCAGGGAATCGGATGTGCGGAATCAGAGATGGGGAATCAGAGGTGGGGAATCAGAGGCGGTGAATCAGACATGGGTAATCAGAGGCGGGGAATCAGAGGCAGGAAATCAGACACGGGGTATCATTGGCGGGGAATTAGAGCTGGGGAATTAGATGCAGGGAATCAGAGTTGGGGATTCAGAGGCGGGGAATCAGATATGGGGAAATTGAGGTGGGGAACCAGAGGTGGGCAAATAGAGGCGGGGAATCCGATATGGGGAAACAGAGGCGGGGAATCAGAGGCGTGGAAACAGAGGCGGGGAATCAGATATGGGGAATCAGAGGTGGGGAATCAGAGGTTGGGAATCAGAGGCAGGGAATCAGAGGCTGGGAATCAGATGCAGGGAATCAGATGCGGGGATCAGAGGCGGGGAATCAGAGCTGGGGAATCAGAGGTGGGGAATCAGAGTTGGGGAATCAGAGGCGGGGACTTAGATATGGGGAAACAGAGGCGGGGAATCATAGGCGGGAAACAGAGGCGGGGAATCAGATATTGTGAATCAGAGGTGGGGAATCAGAGGCAGGGAATCAGATGTGCGGAATCAGAGATGGGGAATCAGAGGCAGGGAATCAGAATCAGAAGCAGGGAATAAGACGCGGGGAATCAGAGGCGGGGAATCAGAGCTGGGGAAGCAGAGGCAGTGAATCAGAGGCGGGGAATCAGAGGCAGGGAATCGGATGTGCGGAATCAGAGATGGGTAATCAGAGGCGGGGAATCAGAGGCAGGAAATCAGACACGGGGAATCAGAGGCGGGGAATCAGAGCTGGGAAATTAGAGGCAGGGAATCAGAGTTGGGGATTCAGAGGTGGGGAATCAGATATGGGGAAACAGAGGAGGGGAATCAGAGGCGGGGAATCAGATATGGGGAAACAGAGGCGGGGAATCAGAGGCGGGGAAACAGAGGCGGGGAATCAGATATGGGGAATCAGAGGTGGGGAATCAGAGGTTGGGAATCAGAGGCAGGGAATCAGAGGCTGGGAATCAGATGCAGGGAAAGATGCGGGGTATCAGAGGCGGGGAATCAGAGCTGGGGAATCAGAGGTGGGGAATCAAAGTTGGGGAATCAGAGGCGGGGACTTAGATATGGGGAATCAGAGGCGGGGAATCAGATATGGGGAAACAGGGGCGGGGAATCAGAGGCTGGGAAACAGAGGCGGGGAATCAGATATGGGGAATCAGAGGTGTGGAATCAGAGGTTGGGAATCAGAGGCAGGGAATCAGAGGCGGGGAAACAGAGGCGGGGAATCAGATATGGGGAATCAGAGGTGGCGAATCAAAGGCGGTGAAACAGAGATGGGGAATCAGGGCAGGGAATCAGAGGCAGGGGATCAAACACGGGGAATCAGAGCTGGGGAATCAGAGGCGGGGAATTAGAGTTGGGGAATCAGAGGAGGGGAATCAGAGGCGGGGAAACAGAGGTGGGGAATCAGATATGGGGAATCAGAGGTGGGGAATCAGAGGTTGGGAATCAGAGGCAGGGAATCAGAGGCGGGGAATCAGAGGCAGGGAATCAGAGGCAGGGAATCAGATGTGCGGAATCGGAGATGGGGAATCAGAGGCAGGGAATCAGAGGCGAGGAATCAGAGGTGGGGAATCAGAGGCCGGGAAACAGATATGGGGAAACAGAGGCGGGGAAACAGAGGCGAGGAATCAGATATGGGGAATCAGAGGTGGGGAATCAGAGGTTGGGAATCAGAGGCAGGGAATCAGAGGCTGGGAATCAGATGCAGGGAATCAGATGCTGGTATCAGAGGCAGGGAATCAGAGCTGGGGAATCAGAGGTGGGGAATCAGAGGCAGGGAATCAGAGGTGGGGAATCAGAGGCAGGGAATCAGATATGGGGAATCAGAGGTGGGGAATTAGAGGCAGGGAATCAGATGTGCGGAATCAGAGATGGGGAATCAGAGGTGGGGAATCAGAGGCGGTGAATCAGACATGGGTAATCAGAGGCGGGGAATCAGAGGCAGGAAATCAGACACGGGGAATCAGAGGCGGGGAATCAGAGCTGGGAAATTAGAGGCAGGGAATCAGAGTTGGGGATTCAGAGGCGGGGAATCAGATATGGGGAAAGAGAGGCGGGGAATCAGAGGCGGGCAAATAGAGGCGGGGAATCAGATATGGGGAAACAGAGGCGGGGAATCAGAGGCGGGGAAACAGAGGCGGGGAATCAGATATGGGGAATCAGAGGTGGGGAATCAGAGGTTGGGAATCAGAGGCAGGGAATCAGAGGCTGGGAATCAGATGCAGGGAATCAGATGCGGGGAATCAGAGGCGGGGAATCAGAGCTGGGGTATCAGAGGTGGGGAATCAAAGTTGGGGAATCAGAGGCGGGGACTTAGATATGTGGAATCAGAGGCGGGGAATCAGATATGGGGAAACAGGGGCGGGGAATCAGAGGCGGGGAAACAGATGCGGGGAATCAGATATGGGCAATCAGAGGTGTGGAATCAGAGGTTGGGAATCAGAGGCAGGGAATCAGAGGCGGGGAAACAGAGGCGGGGAATCAGATATGGGGAATCAGAGGTGGCGAATCAAAGGCAGTGAAACAGAGATGGGGAATCAGGGCAGGGAATCAGAGGCAAGGAATCAAACACGGGGAATCAGAGCTGTGGAATCAGAGGCGGGGAATTAGAGTTGTGGAATCAGAGGAGGGGAATCAGAGGCGGGGAAACAGAGGCGGGGAATCAGATATGGGGAATCAGAGGTGGGGAATCAGAGGTTGGGAATCAGAGGCATGGAATCAGAGGCGGGGAATCAGAGGCGGGGAATCAGAGGCAGGGAATCAGATGTGCGGAATCGGAGATGGGGAATCAGAGGCAGGGAATCAGAGGCTGGGAATCAGAGGCGGGGAATCAGAGGCCGGGAATCAGATATGGGGAAACAGAGGCGGGGAATCAGAGGCGGGGAAACAGAGGAGGGGAATCAGATTTGGGGAATCAGAGGTGGGGAATCAGATGCAGGGAATTAGATGTGCGGAATCAGAAATGGGGAATCAGAGGCAGGGAATCAGAATCAGAAGCAGGGAATCAGAGGCCGGGAATCAGAGGCCGGAATCAGATGCCGGGAATAAGAGGCCGGGAATCAGAGTCCGGGAATCAGAGTCCGGGAATCAGAGATGGGGAATCAGAGGCGGGGAGTGAGATATGGGGAATCAGAGGCGGGGAATCACAGGCGGGGAAACAGAGGCGAGGAATCAGCTATGGGGAATCAGAGGTGGCGAATCAAAGGCGGTGAATCGGAGATGGGGAATCAGAGGCGGGGAATGAGAGGCAGGGAATCAAACACGGGGAATCAGAGGCGGGGAATCAGAGCTGGGTTATCAGAGGCGGGGAATCAGAGTTGGGGAATCAGAGGTGTGGAATCAGAGGTTGGGAATCAGAGGCAGGGAATCAGAGGCGGGGAAACAGAGGCAGGGAATCAGATCTGGGGATTCAGAGGCGGGGAATGAGATATGGGGAATCAGAGGCGGGGAATCTGAGGCGGGGAAACAGAGGCGGGGAATCAGATATGGGGAATCAGAGGTGGGGAATCAGGGGCGGGGTATCAGTGGCAGGGAATCAGAGGCGGGAAATCGGAGGCCGGGAATCAGAGGCGGTGAATCAGAGGCGGGGAATCAGAGGCAGGGAATCGGATGTGCGGAATCAGAGATGGGGAATCAGAGGTGGGGAATCAGAGGCGGTGAATCAGACATGGGTAATCAGAGGCGGGTAATCAGAGGCAGGAAATCAGACACGGGGTATCATTGGCGGGGAATTAGAGCTGGGGAATTAGATGCAGGGAATCAGAGTTGGGGATTCAGAGGCGGGGAATCAGATATGGGGAAAGGAAGGTGGGGAACCAGAGGTGGGCAAATAGAGGCGGGGAATCCGATATGGGGAAACAGAGGCGGGGAATCAGAGGCGTGGAAACAGAGGCGGGGAATCAGATATGGGGAATCAGAGGTGGGGAATCAGAGGTTGGGAATCAGAGGCAGGGAATCAGAGGCTGGGAATCAGATGCAGGGAATCAGATGCGGGGATCAGAGGCGGGGAATCAGAGCTGGGGAATCAGAGGTGGGGAATCAGAGTTGGGGAATCAGAGGCGGGGACTTAGATATGGGGAAACAGAGGTGGGGAATCAGAGGCGGGAGACAGAGGCGGGGAATCAGATATTGTGAATCAGAGGTGGGGAATCAGAGGCAGGGAATCAGATGTGCGGAATCAGAGATGGGGAATCAGAGGCAGGGAATCAGAATCAGAAGCAGGGAATAAGACGCGGGGAATCAGAGGCGGGGAATCAGAGCTGGGGAAGCAGAGGCAGTGAATCAGCGGCGGGGAATCAGAGGCAGGGAATCGGATGTGCGGAATCAGAGATGGGTAATCAGAGGCGGGGAATCAGAGGCAGGAAATCAGACACGGGGAATCAGAGGCGGGGAATCCGAGCTGGGAAATTAGAGGCAGGGAATCAGAGTTGGGGATTCAGAGGCGGGGAATCAGATATGGGGAAACAGAGGAGGGGAATCAGAGGCGGGGAATCAGATATGGGGAAACAGAGGCGGGGAATCAGAGGCGGGGAAACAGAGGCGGGGAATCAGATATGGGGAATCAGAGGTGGGGAATCAGAGGTTGGGAATCAAAGGCAGGGAATCAGAGGCTGGGAATCAGATGCAGGGAAAGATGCGGGGTATCAGAGGCGGGGAATCAGAGCTGGGGAATCAGAGGTGGGGAATCAAAGTTGGGGAATCAGAGGCGGGGACTTAGATATGGGGAATCAGAGGCGGGGAATCAGATATGGGGAAACAGGGGCGGGGAATCAGAGGCTGGGAAACAGAGGCGGGGAATCAGATATGGGGAATCAGAGGTGTGGAGTCAGAGGTTGGGAATCAGAGGCAGGGAATCAGAGGCGGGGAAACAGAGGCGGGGAATCAGATATGGGGAATCAGAGGTGGCGAATCAAAGGCGGTGAAACAGAGATGGGGAATCAGGGCAGGGAATCAGAGGCAGGGAATCAAACACGGGGAATCAGAGCTGGGGAATCAGAGGCGGGGAATTAGAGTTGGGGAATCAGAGGAGGGGAATCAGAGGCGGGGAAACAGAGGTGGGGAATCAGAGGCGGGGAATCAGAGGCGGGGAAACAGAGGTGGGGAATCAGATATGGGGAATCAGAGGTGGCGAATCAAAGGCGGTGAACCAGAGATGGGGAATCAGAGGCGGGGAATCAGAGGCAGGGAATCAAACACGGGGAATCAGAGGCGGGGAATCAGAGCTGGGGAATCAGAGGCGGGGAATCAGAGTTGGGGAATCAGAGGCGGGGAATCAGATATGGGGAAACAGGGGCGGGGAATCAGAGGCGGGGAAACAGAGGCGGGGAATCAGATATGGGGAATCAGAGGTGTGGAATCAGAGGTTGGGAATCAGAGGCAGGGAATCAGAGGCGGGGAAACAGAGGCAGGGAATCAGATCTGGGGATTCAGAGGCGGGGAATGAGATATGGGGAATCAGAGGCGGGGAATCTGAGGCGGGGAAACAGAGGCGGGGAATCAGATATGGGGAATCAGAGGTGGGGAATCAGGGGCGGGGTATCAGTGGCAGGGAATCAGAGGCGGGAAATCGGAGGCCGGGAATCAGAGGCGGTGAATCAGAGGCGGGGAATCAGAGGCAGGGAATCGGATGTGCGGAATCAGAGATGGGGAATCAGAGGTGGGGAATCAGAGGCGGTGAATCAGACATGGGTAATCAGAGGCGGGGAATCAGAGGCAGGAAATCAGACACGGGGTATCATTGGCGGGGAATTAGAGCTGGGGAATTAGATGCAGGGAATCAGAGTTGGGGATTCAGAGGCGGGGAATCAGATATGGGGAAATTGAGGTGGGGAACCAGAGGTGGGCAAATAGAGGCGGGGAATCCGATATGGGGAAACAGAGGCGGGGAATCAGAGGCGTGGAAACAGAGGCGGGGAATCAGATATGGGGAATCAGAGGTGGGGAATCAGAGGTTGGGAATCAGAGGCAGGGAATCAGAGGCTGGGAATCAGATGCAGGGAATCAGATGCGGGGATCAGAGGCGGGGAATCAGAGCTGGGGAATCAGAGGTGGGGAATCAGAGTTGGGGAATCAGAGGCGGGGACTTAGATATGGGGAAACAGAGGCGGGGAATCATAGGCGGGAAACAGAGGCGGGGAATCAGATATTGTGAATCAGAGGTGGGGAATCAGAGGCAGGGAATCAGATGTGCGGAATCAGAGATGGGGAATCAGAGGCAGGGAATCAGAATCAGAAGCAGGGAATAAGACGCGGGGAATCAGAGGCGGGGAATCAGAGCTGGGGAAGCAGAGGCAGTGAATCAGAGGCGGGGAATCAGAGGCAGGGAATCGGATGTGCGGAATCAGAGATGGGTAATCAGAGGCGGGGAATCAGAGGCAGGAAATCAGACACGGGGAATCAGAGGCGGGGAATCAGAGCTGGGAAATTAGAGGCAGGGAATCAGAGTTGGGGATTCAGAGGTGGGGAATCAGATATGGGGAAACAGAGGAGGGGAATCAGAGGCGGGGAATCAGATATGGGGAAACAGAGGCGGGGAATCAGAGGCGGGGAAACAGAGGCGGGGAATCAGATATGGGGAATCAGAGGTGGGGAATCAGAGGTTGGGAATCAGAGGCAGGGAATCAGAGGCTGGGAATCAGATGCAGGGAAAGATGCGGGGTATCAGAGGCAGGGAATCAGAGCTGGGGAATCAGAGGTGGGGAATCAAAGTTGGGGAATCAGAGGCGGGGACTTAGATATGGGGAATCAGAGGCGGGGAATCAGATATGGGGAAACAGGGGCGGGGAATCAGAGGCTGGGAAACAGAGGCGGGGAATCAGATATGGGGAATCAGAGGTGTGGAATCAGAGGTTGGGAATCAGAGGCAGGGAATCAGAGGCGGGGAAACAGAGGCGGGGAATCAGATATGGGGAATCAGAGGTGGCGAATCAAAGGCGGTGAAACAGAGATGGGGAATCAGGGCAGGGAATCAGAGGCAGGGGATCAAACACGGGGAATCAGAGCTGGGGAATCAGAGGCGGGGAATTAGAGTTGGGGAATCAGAGGAGGGGAATCAGAGGCGGGGAAACAGAGGTGGGGAATCAGATATGGGGAATCAGAGGTGGGGAATCAGAGGTTGGGAATCAGAGGCAGGGAATCAGAGGCGGGGAATCAGAGGCAGGGAATCAGAGGCAGGGAATCAGATGTGCGGAATCGGAGATGGGGAATCAGAGGCAGGGAATCAGAGGCGAGGAATCAGAGGTGGGGAATCAGAGGCCGGGAAACAGATATGGGGAAACAGAGGCGGGGAAACAGAGGCGAGGAATCAGATATGGGGAATCAGAGGTGGGGAATCAGAGGTTGGGAATCAGAGGCAGGGAATCAGAGGCTGGGAATCAGATGCAGGGAATCAGATGCTGGTATCAGAGGCAGGGAATCAGAGCTGGGGAATCAGAGGTGGGGAATCAGAGGCAGGGAATCAGAGGTGGGGAATCAGAGGCAGGGAATCAGATATGGGGAATCAGAGGTGGGGAATTAGAGGCAGGGAATCAGATGTGCGGAATCAGAGATGGGGAATCAGAGGTGGGGAATCAGAGGCGGTGAATCAGACATGGGTAATCAGAGGCGGGGAATCAGAGGCAGGAAATCAGACACGGGGAATCAGAGGCGGGGAATCAGAGCTGGGAAATTAGAGGCAGGGAATCAGAGTTGGGGATTCAGAGGCGGGGAATCAGATATGGGGAAAGAGAGGCGGGGAATCAGAGGCGGGCAAATAGAGGCGGGGAATCAGATATGGGGAAACAGAGGCGGGGAATCAGAGGCGGGGAAACAGAGGCGGGGAATCAGATATGGGGAATCAGAGGTGGGGAATCAGAGGTTGGGAATCAGAGGCAGGGAATCAGAGGCTGGGAATCAGATGCAGGGAATCAGATGCGGGGAATCAGAGGCGGGGAATCAGAGCTGGGGTATCAGAGGTGGGGAATCAAAGTTGGGGAATCAGAGGCGGGGACTTAGATATGTGGAATCAGAGGCGGGGAATCAGATATGGGGAAACAGGGGCGGGGAATCAGAGGCGGGGAAACAGATGCGGGGAATCAGATATGGGCAATCAGAGGTGTGGAATCAGAGGTTGGGAATCAGAGGCAGGGAATCAGAGGCGGGGAAACAGAGGCGGGGAATCAGATATGGGGAATCAGAGGTGGCGAATCAAAGGCAGTGAAACAGAGATGGGGAATCAGGGCAGGGAATCAGAGGCAAGGAATCAAACACGGGGAATCAGAGCTGTGGAATCAGAGGCGGGGAATTAGAGTTGTGGAATCAGAGGAGGGGAATCAGAGGCGGGGAAACAGAGGCGGGGAATCAGATATGGGGAATCAGAGGTGGGGAATCAGAGGTTGGGAATCAGAGGCATGGAATCAGAGGCGGGGAATCAGAGGCGGGGAATCAGAGGCAGGGAATCAGATGTGCGGAATCGGAGATGGGGAATCAGAGGCAGGGAATCAGAGGCTGGGAATCAGAGGCGGGGAATCAGAGGCCGGGAATCAGATATGGGGAAACAGAGGCGGGGAATCAGAGGCGGGGAAACAGAGGAGGGGAATCAGATTTGGGGAATCAGAGGTGGGGAATCAGATGCAGGGAATTAGATGTGCGGAATCAGAAATGGGGAATCAGAGGCAGGGAATCAGAATCAGAAGCAGGGAATCAGAGGCCGGGAATCAGAGGCCGGAATCAGATGCCGGGAATAAGAGGCCGGGAATCAGAGTCCGGGAATCAGAGTCCGGGAATCAGAGATGGGGAATCAGAGGCGGGGAGTGAGATATGGGGAATCAGAGGCGGGGAATCACAGGCGGGGAAACAGAGGCGAGGAATCAGCTATGGGGAATCAGAGGTGGCGAATCAAAGGCGGTGAATCGGAGATGGGGAATCAGAGGCGGGGAATGAGAGGCAGGGAATCAAACACGGGGAATCAGAGGCGGGGAATCAGAGCTGGGTTATCAGAGGCGGGGAATCAGAGTTGGGGAATCAGAGGCGGGGAATCAGAGCTGGGGAATCAGAGGTGTGGAATCAGAGTCGGGGAATCAGAGGCAGGGAATCGGATGTGCGGAATCAGAGATGGGGAATCAGAGGTGGGGAATCAGAGGCGGTGAATCTGAGATGGGGAATCAGAGGCGGGGAATCAGAGGCAGGATATCAGACACGGGGATTCAGAGGCTGGGAATCAGACGGGGGGAATCAAAGGCGGGGAATCAGAGCTGGGGAATCAGAGGCAGGGAATCAGAGTTGGGGATTCAGAGGCGGGGAATCAGATATGGGGAAACAGAGGCGGGGAATCAGAGGCAGGCAAACAGAGGCGGGGAATTAGATATGGGGTATCAGAGGTGGGGAATCAGAGGTGCTGAATCAGAGATGGGGAATCACAGGCGGGGAATCAGAGGCAGGGAATAGAACGCGGGGAATCAGAGGCAGGGAATCAGAGCTGGGGAATCAGAGGCGGGGAATCAGAGGCAGGATATCAGACACGGGGATTCAGAGGCTGGGAATCAGACGGGGGGAATCAAAGGCGGGGAATCAGAGCTGGGGAATCAGAGGCAGGGAATCAGAGTTGGGGATTCAGAGGCGGGGAATCAGATATGGGGAAACAGAGGCGGGGAATCAGAGGCGGGCAAACAGAGGCGGGGAATTAGATATGGGGAATCAGAGGTGGGGAATCAGAGGTGGTGAATCAGAGATGGGGAATCACAGGCGGGGAATCAGAGGCAGGGAATAGAACGCGGGGAATCAGAGGCAGGGAATCAGAGCTGGGGAATCAGAGGCGGGGAATCATAGTTGGGAATCAGAGGCGGGGAATCAGATATGGGGAAACAGAGGCGGGGAATCAGAGGCGGGGAAACAGAGGCGTGGAATCAGATATGGGGAATCGGATGCGGGGAATCAGAGGCGGGGAATCAGAGCTGGGGAATCAGAGGGAGGGAATCAGAGTTGGTGCATCAGAGGTGGGGAATTAGATATGGGGAAACAGAGGCGGGGAATCAGAGGCGGGGAAACAGAGGCGGGGAATCAGATATGGGGAATCAGATGTGGGGAATCAGAGGCATGGAATCAGATGTGCGGAATCAGAGATGGGGAACCAGAGGCAGGTAATCAGAATCAGAAGCGGGGAATCAGAGGCCTGGAATCAGATGCTGGGAATAAGAGGCCGGGAATCAGAGGTGGGGAATCAGAGTCCGGGAATCAGAGATTGGGATTCAAAGGCGGGGAATGAGATATGGAGAATCAGAGGCGGGGAATCAGAGGCGGGGAAACAGAGGTGGGGAATCAGATATGGGGAATCAGAGGTGGCGAATCAAAGGCGGTGAACCAGAGATGGGGAATCAGAGGCGGGGAATCAGAGGCAGGGAATCAAACACGGGGAATCAGAGGCGGGGAATCAGAGCTGGGGAATCAGAGGCGGGGAATCAGAGTTGGGGAATAAGGGGCGGGGAATCAGATATGGGGAAACAGGGGCGGGGAATCAGAGGCGGGGAAACAGAGGCGGGGAATCAGATATGGGGAAATTGAGGTGGGGAACCAGAGGTGGGCAAATAGAGGCGGGGAATCCGATATGGGGAAACAGAGGCGGGGAATCAGAGGCGTGGAAACAGAGGCGGGGAATCAGATATGGGGAATCAGAGGTGGGGAATCAGAGGTTGGGAATCAGAGGCAGGGAATCAGAGGCTGGGAATCAGATGCAGGGAATCAGATGCGGGGATCAGAGGCGGGGAATCAGAGCTGGGGAATCAGAGGTGGGGAATCAGAGTTGGGGAATCAGAGGCGGGGACTTAGATATGGGGAAACAGAGGCGGGGAATCATAGGCGGGAAACAGAGGCGGGGAATCAGATATTGTGAATCAGAGGTGGGGAATCAGAGGCAGGGAATCAGATGTGCGGAATCAGAGATGGGGAATCAGAGGCAGGGAATCAGAATCAGAAGCAGGGAATAAGACGCGGGGAATCAGAGGCGGGGAATCAGAGCTGGGGAAGCAGAGGCAGTGAATCAGAGGCGGGGAATCAGAGGCAGGGAATCGGATGTGCGGAATCAGAGATGGGTAATCAGAGGCGGGGAATCAGAGGCAGGAAATCAGACACGGGGAATCAGAGGCGGGGAATCAGAGCTGGGAAATTAGAGGCAGGGAATCAGAGTTGGGGATTCAGAGGTGGGGAATCAGATATGGGGAAACAGAGGAGGGGAATCAGAGGCGGGGAATCAGATATGGGGAAACAGAGGCGGGGAATCAGAGGCGGGGAAACAGAGGCGGGGAATCAGATATGGGGAATCAGAGGTGGGGAATCAGAGGTTGGGAATCAGAGGCAGGGAATCAGAGGCTGGGAATCAGATGCAGGGAAAGATGCGGGGTATCAGAGGCGGGGAATCAGAGCTGGGGAATCAGAGGTGGGGAATCAAAGTTGGGGAATCAGAGGCGGGGACTTAGATATGGGGAATCAGAGGCGGGGAATCAGATATGGGGAAACAGGGGCGGGGAATCAGAGGCTGGGAAACAGAGGCGGGGAATCAGATATGGGGAATCAGAGGTGTGGAATCAGAGGTTGGGAATCAGAGGCAGGGAATCAGAGGCGGGGAAACAGAGGCGGGGAATCAGATATGGGGAATCAGAGGTGGCGAATCAAAGGCGGTGAAACAGAGATGGGGAATCAGGGCAGGGAATCAGAGGCAGGGGATCAAACACGGGGAATCAGAGCTGGGGAATCAGAGGCGGGGAATTAGAGTTGGGGAATCAGAGGAGGGGAATCAGAGGCGGGGAAACAGAGGTGGGGAATCAGATATGGGGAATCAGAGGTGGGGAATCAGAGGTTGGGAATCAGAGGCAGGGAATCAGAGGCGGGGAATCAGAGGCAGGGAATCAGAGGCAGGGAATCAGATGTGCGGAATCGGAGATGGGGAATCAGAGGCAGGGAATCAGAGGCGAGGAATCAGAGGTGGGGAATCAGAGGCCGGGAAACAGATATGGGGAAACAGAGGCGGGGAAACAGAGGCGAGGAATCAGATATGGGGAATCAGAGGTGGGGAATCAGAGGTTGGGAATCAGAGGCAGGGAATCAGAGGCTGGGAATCAGATGCAGGGAATCAGATGCTGGTATCAGAGGCAGGGAATCAGAGCTGGGGAATCAGAGGTGGGGAATCAGAGGCAGGGAATCAGAGGTGGGGAATCAGAGGCAGGGAATCAGATATGGGGAATCAGAGGTGGGGAATTAGAGGCAGGGAATCAGATGTGCGGAATCAGAGATGGGGAATCAGAGGTGGGGAATCAGAGGCGGTGAATCAGACATGGGTAATCAGAGGCGGGGAATCAGAGGCAGGAAATCAGACACGGGGAATCAGAGGCGGGGAATCAGAGCTGGGAAATTAGAGGCAGGGAATCAGAGTTGGGGATTCAGAGGCGGGGAATCAGATATGGGGAAAGAGAGGCGGGGAATCAGAGGCGGGCAAATAGAGGCGGGGAATCAGATATGGGGAAACAGAGGCGGGGAATCAGAGGCGGGGAAACAGAGGCGGGGAATCAGATATGGGGAATCAGAGGTGGGGAATCAGAGGTTGGGAATCAGAGGCAGGGAATCAGAGGCTGGGAATCAGATGCAGGGAATCAGATGCGGGGAATCAGAGGCGGGGAATCAGAGCTGGGGTATCAGAGGTGGGGAATCAAAGTTGGGGAATCAGAGGCGGGGACTTAGATATGTGGAATCAGAGGCGGGGAATCAGATATGGGGAAACAGGGGCGGGGAATCAGAGGCGGGGAAACAGATGCGGGGAATCAGATATGGGCAATCAGAGGTGTGGAATCAGAGGTTGGGAATCAGAGGCAGGGAATCAGAGGCGGGGAAACAGAGGCGGGGAATCAGATATGGGGAATCAGAGGTGGCGAATCAAAGGCAGTGAAACAGAGATGGGGAATCAGGGCAGGGAATCAGAGGCAAGGAATCAAACACGGGGAATCAGAGCTGTGGAATCAGAGGCGGGGAATTAGAGTTGTGGAATCAGAGGAGGGGAATCAGAGGCGGGGAAACAGAGGCGGGGAATCAGATATGGGGAATCAGAGGTGGGGAATCAGAGGTTGGGAATCAGAGGCATGGAATCAGAGGCGGGGAATCAGAGGCGGGGAATCAGAGGCAGGGAATCAGATGTGCGGAATCGGAGATGGGGAATCAGAGGCAGGGAATCAGAGGCTGGGAATCAGAGGCGGGGAATCAGAGGCCGGGAATCAGATATGGGGAAACAGAGGCGGGGAATCAGAGGCGGGGAAACAGAGGAGGGGAATCAGATTTGGGGAATCAGAGGTGGGGAATCAGATGCAGGGAATTAGATGTGCGGAATCAGAAATGGGGAATCAGAGGCAGGGAATCAGAATCAGAAGCAGGGAATCAGAGGCCGGGAATCAGAGGCCGGAATCAGATGCCGGGAATAAGAGGCCGGGAATCAGAGTCCGGGAATCAGAGTCCGGGAATCAGAGATGGGGAATCAGAGGCGGGGAGTGAGATATGGGGAATCAGAGGCGGGGAATCACAGGCGGGGAAACAGAGGCGAGGAATCAGCTATGGGGAATCAGAGGTGGCGAATCAAAGGCGGTGAATCGGAGATGGGGAATCAGAGGCGGGGAATGAGAGGCAGGGAATCAAACACGGGGAATCAGAGGCGGGGAATCAGAGCTGGGTTATCAGAGGCGGGGAATCAGAGTTGGGGAATCAGAGGCGGGGAATCAGAGCTGGGGAATCAGAGGTGTGGAATCAGAGTCGGGGAATCAGAGGCAGGGAATCGGATGTGCGGAATCAGAGATGGGGAATCAGAGGTGGGGAATCAGAGGCGGTGAATCTGAGATGGGGAATCAGAGGCGGGGAATCAGAGGCAGGATATCAGACACGGGGATTCAGAGGCTGGGAATCAGACGGGGGGAATCAAAGGCGGGGAATCAGAGCTGGGGAATCAGAGGCAGGGAATCAGAGTTGGGGATTCAGAGGCGGGGAATCAGATATGGGGAAACAGAGGCGGGGAATCAGAGGCAGGCAAACAGAGGCGGGGAATTAGATATGGGGAATCAGAGGTGGGGAATCAGAGGTGCTGAATCAGAGATGGGGAATCACAGGCGGGGAATCAGAGGCAGGGAATAGAACGCGGGGAATCAGAGGCAGGGAATCAGAGCTGGGGAATCAGAGGCGGGGAATCAGAGGCAGGATATCAGACACGGGGATTCAGAGGCTGGGAATCAGACGGGGGGAATCAAAGGCGGGGAATCAGAGCTGGGGAATCAGAGGCAGGGAATCAGAGTTGGGGATTCAGAGGCGGGGAATCAGATATGGGGAAACAGAGGCGGGGAATCAGAGGCGGGCAAACAGAGGCGGGGAATTAGATATGGGGAATCAGAGGTGGGGAATCAGAGGTGGTGAATCAGAGATGGGGAATCACAGGCGGGGAATCAGAGGCAGGGAATAGAACGCGGGGAATCAGAGGCAGGGAATCAGAGCTGGGGAATCAGAGGCGGGGAATCATAGTTGGGAATCAGAGGCGGGGAATCAGATATGGGGAAACAGAGGCGGGGAATCAGAGGCGGGGAAACAGAGGCGTGGAATCAGATATGGGGAATCGGATGCGGGGAATCAGAGGCGGGGAATCAGAGCTGGGGAATCAGAGGGAGGGAATCAGAGTTGGTGCATCAGAGGTGGGGAATTAGATATGGGGAAACAGAGGTGGGGAATCAGAGGCGGGGAAACAGAGGCGGGGAATCAGATATGGGGAATCAGATGTGGGGAATCAGAGGCATGGAATCAGATGTGCGGAATCAGAGATGGGGAACCAGAGGCAGGTAATCAGAATCAGAAGCGGGGAATCAGAGGCCTGGAATCAGATGCTGGGAATAAGAGGCCGGGAATCAGAGGTGGGGAATCAGAGTCCGGGAATCAGAGATTGGGATTCAAAGGCGGGGAATGAGATATGGAGAATCAGAGGCGGGGAATCAGAGGCGGGGAAACAGAGGTGGGGAATCAGATATGGGGAATCAGAGGTGGCGAATCAAAGGCGGTGAACCAGAGATGGGGAATCAGAGGCGGGGAATCAGAGGCAGGGAATCAAACACGGGGAATCAGAGGCGGGGAATCAGAGCTGGGGAATCAGAGGCGGGGAATCAGAGTTGGGGAATAAGGGGCGGGGAATCAGATATGGGGAAACAGGGGCGGGGAATCAGAGGCGGGGAAACAGAGGCGGGGAATCAGATATGGGGAATCAGAGGTGTGGAATCAGAGGTTGGGAATCAGAGGCAGGGAATCAGAGGCGGGGAAACAGAGGCAGGGAATCAGATCTGGGGATTCAGAGGCGGGGAATGAGATATGGGGAATCAGAGGCGGGGAATCTGAGGCGGGGAAACAGAGGCGGGGAATCAGATATGGGGAATCAGAGGTGTGGAATCAGAGGTTGGGAATCAGAGGCAGGGAATCAGAGGCGGGGAAACAGAGGCGGGGAATCAGATATGGGGAATCAGAGGTGGCGAATCAAAGGCGGTGAAACAGAGATGGGGAATCAGGGCAGGGAATCAGAGGCAGGGGATCAAACACGGGGAATCAGAGCTGGGGAATCAGAGGCGGGGAATTAGAGTTGGGGAATCAGAGGAGGGGAATCAGAGGCGGGGAAACAGAGGTGGGGAATCAGATATGGGGAATCAGAGGTGGGGAATCAGAGGTTGGGAATCAGAGGCAGTGAATCAGAGGCGGGGAATCAGAGGCAGAGAATCAGAGGCAGGGAATCAGATGTGCGGAATCGGAGATGGGGAATCAGAGGCAGGGAATCAGAGGCGAGGAATCAGAGGTGGGGAATCAGAGGCCGGGAAACAGATATGGGGAAACAGAGGCGGGGAAACAGAGGCGAGGAATCAGATATGGGGAATCAGAGGTGGGGAATCAGAGGTTGGGAATCAGAGGCAGGGAATCAGAGGCTGGGAATCAGATGCAGGGAATCAGATGCGGGTATCAGAGGCAGGAAATCAGAGCTGGGGAATCAGAGGTGGGGAATCAGAGGCAGGGAATCAGAGGTGGGGAATCAGAGGCAGGGAATCAGATATGGGGAATCAGAGGTGGGGAATTAGAGGCAGGGAATCAGATGTGCGGAATCAGAGATGGGGAATCAGAGGTGGGGAATCAGAGGCGGTGAATCAGACATGGGTAATCAGAGGCGGGGAATCAGAGGCAGGAAATCAGACACGGGGAATCAGAGGCGGGGAATCAGAGCTGGGAAATTAGAGGCAGGGAATCAGAGTTGGGGATTCAGAGGCGGGGAATCAGATATGGGGAAAGAGAGGCGGGGAATCAGAGGCGGGCAAATAGAGGCGGGGAATCAGATATGGGGAAACAGAGGCGGGGAATCAGAGGCGGGGAAACAGAGGCGGGGAATCAGATATGGGGAATCAGAGGTGGGGAATCAGATGTTGGGAATCAGAGGCAGGGAATCAGAGGCTGGGAATCAGATGCAGGGAATCAGATGCGGGGAATCAGAGGCGGGGAATCAGAGCTGGGGTATCAGAGGTGGGGAATCAAAGTTGGGGAATCAGAGGCGGGGACTTAGATATGGGGAATCAGAGGCGGGGAATCAGATATGGGGAAACAGGGGCGGGGAATCAGAGGCGGGGAAACAGATGCGGGGAATCAGATATGGGCAATCAGAGGTGTGGAATCAGAGGTTGGGAATCAGAGGCAGGGAATCAGAGGCGGGGAAACAGAGGCGGGGAATCAGATATGGGGAATCAGAGGTGGCGAATCAAAGGCAGTGAAACAGAGATGGGGAATCAGGGCAGGGAATCAGAGGCAAGGAATCAAACACGGGGAATCAGAGCTGTGGAATCAGAGGCGGGGAATTAGAGTTGTGGAATCAGAGGAGGGGAATCAGAGGCGGGGAAACAGAGGCGGGGAATCAGATATGGGGAATCAGAGGTGGGGAATCAGAGGTTGGGAATCAGAGGCATGGAATCAGAGGCGGGGAATCAGAGGCGGGGAATCAGAGGCAGGGAATCAGATGTGCGGAATCGGAGATGGGGAATCAGAGGCAGGGAATCAGAGGCTGGGAATCAGAGGCGGGGAATCAGAGGCCGGGAATCAGATATGGGGAAACAGAGGCGGGGAATCAGCGGCGGGGAAACAGAGGAGGGGAATCAGATTTGGGGAATCAGAGGTGGGGAATCAGAGGCAGGGAATTAGATGTGCGGAATCAGAAATGGGGAATCAGAGGCAGGGAATCAGAATCAGAAGCAGGGAATCAGAGGCCGGGAATCAGAGGCCGGAATCAGATGCCGGGAATAAGAGGCCGGGAATCAGAGTCCGGGAATCAGAGTCCGGGAATCAGAGATGGGGAATCAGAGGCGGGGAGTGAGATATGGGGAATCAGAGGCGGGGAATCACAGGCGGGGAAACAGAGGCGAGGAATCAGATATGGGGAATCAGAGGCGGGGAATAAGAGGCGGGGAAACAGAGGCGGGGAATCAGATATGGGGAATCAGAGGTGGGGAATCAGGGGCGGGGTATCAGTGGCAGGGAATCAGAGGCGGGAAATCAGAGGCCGGGAATCACAGGCGGGGAAACAGAGGCGAGGAATCAGATATGGGGAATCAGAGGTGGCGAATCAAAGGCGGTGAATCGGAGATGGGGAATCAGAGGTGGGGAATGAGAGGCAGGGAATCAAACACGGGGAATCAGAGGCGGGGAATCAGAGCTGGGTTATCAGAGGCGGGGAATCAGAGTTGGGGAATCAGAGGCGGGGAATCAGAGCTGGGGAATCAGAGGTGTGGAATCAGAGTCGGGGAATCAGAGGCAGGGAATCGGATGTGCGGAATCAGAGATGGGGAATCAGAGGTGGGGAATCAGAGGCGGTGAATCTGAGATGGGGAATCAGAGGCGGGGAATCAGAGGCAGGATATCAGACACGGGGATTCAGAGGCTGGGAATCAGACGGGGGGAATCAAAGGCGGGGAATCAGAGCTGGGGAATCAGAGGCAGGGAATCAGAGTTGGGGATTCAGAGGCGGGGAATCAGATATGGGGAAACAGAGGCGGGGAATCAGAGGCGGGCAAACAGAGGCGGGGAATTAGATATGGGGAATCAGAGGTGGGGAATCAGAGGTGCTGAATCAGAGATGGGGAATCACAGGCGGGGAATCAGAGGCAGGGAATAGAACGCGGGGAATCAGAGGCAGGGAATCAGAGCTGGGGAATCAGAGGCGGGGAATCATAGTTGGGAATCAGAGGCGGGGAATCAGATATGGGGAAACAGAGGCGGGGAATCAGAGGCGGGGAAACAGAGGCGGGGAATCAGATATGGGGAATCGGATGCGGGGAATCAGAGGCGGGGAATCAGAGCTGGGGAATCAGAGGCAGGGAATCAGAGTTGGTGCATCAGAGGTGGGGAATTAGATATGGGGAAACAGAGGCGGGGAATCAGAGGCGGGGAAACAGAGGCGGGGAATCAGATATGGGGAATCAGATGTGGGGAATCAGAGGCATGGAATCAGATGTGCGGAATCAGAGATGGGGAATCAGAGATTGGGATTCAAAGGCGGGGAATGAGATATGGAGAATCAGAGGAGGGGAATCAGAGGCCTGGAATCAGATGCTGGGAAGAAGAGGCCGGGAATCAGAGGTGGGGAATCAGAGTCCGGGAATCAGAGGCAGGGAATCAGATGTGCGGAATCAGAGATGGGGAATCAGAGGTGGGGAATCAGAGGCGGTGAATCTGAGATGGGGAATCAGAGGCGGGGAATCAGAGGCAGGATATCAGACACGGGGATTCAGAGGCTGGGAATCAGATGCTGGGAATAAGAGGCCGGGAATCAGAGGTGGGGAATCAGAGTCCAGGAATCAGAGATTGGGATTCAAAGGCGGGGAATGAGATATGGAGAATCAGAGGCGGGGAATCAGAGGCGGGGAAACAGAGGTGGGGAATCAGATATGGGGAATCAGAGGAGGCGAGACAAAGGCGGTGAATCAGAGATGGGGAATCAGAGGCGGGGAATCAGAGGCAGGGAATCAAACACGGGGAATCAGAGGCGGGGAATCAGAGCTGGGGAATCAGAGGCGGGGAATCAGAGTTGGGGAATCAGAGGCGGGTAATCAGATATGGGGAAACAGGGGCGGGGAATCAGAGGCGGGGAAACAGAGGCGGGGAATCAGATATGGGGAATCAGAGGTTTGGAATCAGAGGTTGGGAATCAGAGGCAGGGAATCAGAGGCGGGGAAACAGAGGCAGGGAATCAGATCTGGGGATTCAGAGGCGGGGAATGAGATATGGGGAATCAGAGGCGGGGAATCAGAGGCGGGGAAACAGAGGCGGGGAATCAGATATGGGGAATCAGAGGTGGGGAATCAGGGGCGGGGTATCAGTGGCAGGGAATCAGAGGCGGGAAATCAGAGGCCGGGAATCAGAGGCGGTGAATCAGAGGCGGGGAATCAGATATGGGGAATCAGACGTGGGGAATCAGGGGCGGGGTATCAGTGGCAGGGAATCAGAGGCGGGAAATCAGAGGCCGGGAATCAGAGGCGGTGAATCAGAGGCGGGGAATCAGAGGCAGGGAATCGGATGTGCGGAATCAGAGATGGGGAATCAGAGGTGGGGAATCAGAGGCGGTGAATCAGACATGGGTAATCAGAGGCGGGGAATCAGAGGCAGGAAATCAGACACGGGGAATCATTGGCGGGGAATTAGAGCTGGGGAATTAGATGCAGGGAATCAGAGTTGGGGATTCAGAGGCGGGGAATCAGATATGGGGAAATAGAGGTGGGGAACCAGAGGTGGGCAAATAGAGGCGGGAAATCCGATATGGGGAAACAGAGGCGGGGAATCAGAGGCGTGGAAACAGAGGCGGGGAATCAGATATGGGGAATCAGAGGTGGGGAATCAGAGGTTGGGAATCAGAGGCAGGGAATCAGAGGCTGGGAATCAGATGCAGGGAATCAGATGCGGGGATCAGAGGAGGGGAATCAGAGCTGGGGAATCAGAGGTGGGGAATCAGAGTTGGGGAATCAGAGGCGGGGACTTAGATATGGGGAAACAGAGGCGGGGAATCAGAGGCGGGAAACAGAGGCGGGGAATCAGATATTGTGAATCAGAGGTGGGGAATCAGAGGCAGGGAATCAGATGTGCGGAATCAGAGATGGGGAATCAGAGGCAGGGAATCAGAATCAGAAGCAGGGAATAAGACGCGGGGAATCAGAGGCGGGGAATCAGAGCTGGGGAAGCAGAGGCAGTGAATCAGAGGCGGGGAATCAGAGGCAGGGAATCGGATGTGCGGAATCAGAGATGGGGAATCAGAGGTGGGGAATCAGAGGCGGTGAATCAGACATGGGTAATCAGAGGCGGGGAATCAGAGGCAGGAAATCAGACACGGGGAATCAGAGGCGGGGAATCAGAGCTGGGAAATTAGAGGCAGGGAATCAGAGTTGGGGATTCAGAGGCGGGGAATCAGATATGGGGAAACAGAGGAGGGGAATCAGAGGCGGGCAAATAGAGGCGGGGAATCAGATATGGGGAAACAGAGGCGGGGAATCAGAGGCGGGGAAACAGAGGCGGGGAATCAGATATGGGGAATCAGAGGTGGGGAATCAGAGGTTGGGAATCAGAGGCAGGGAATCAGAGGCTGGGAATCAGATGCAGGGAATCAGATGCGGGGTATCAGAGGCGGGGAATCAGAGCTGGGGAATCAGAGGTGGGGAATCAAAGTTGGGGAATCAGAGGCGGGGACAGATATGGGGAATCAGAGGCGGGGAATCAGATATGGGGAAACAGGGGCGGGGAATCAGAGGCTGGGAAACAGAGGCGGGGAATCAGATATGGGGAATCAGAGGTGTGGAATCAGAGGTTGGGAATCAGAGGCAGGGAATCAGAGGCGGGGAAACAGAGGCGGGGAATCAGATATGGGGAATCAGAGGTGGCGAATCAAAGGCGGTGAAACAGAGATGGGGAATCAGGGCAGGGAATCAGAGGCAGGGGATCAAACACGGGGAATCAGAGCTGGGGAATCAGAGGCGGGGAATTAGAGTTGGGGAATCAGAGGAGGGGAATCAGAGGCGGGGAAACAGAGGAGGGGAATCAGATATGGGGAATCAGAGGTGGGGAATCAGAGGTTGGGAATCAGAGGCAGGGAATCAGAGGCGGGGAATCAGAGGCAGGGAATCAGAGGCAGGGAATCAGATGTGCGGAATCGGAGATGGGGAATCAGAGGCAGGGAATAGAACGCGGGGAATCAGAGGCAGGGAATCAGAGCTGGGGAATCAGAGGCGGGGAATCATAGTTGGGAATCAGAGGCGGGGAATCAGATATGGGGAAACAGAGGCGGGGAATCAGAGGCGGGGAAACAGAGGCGTGGAATCAGATATGGGGAATCGGATGCGGGGAATCAGAGGCGGGGAATCAGAGCTGGGGAATCAGAGGGAGGGAATCAGAGTTGGTGCATCAGAGGTGGGGAATTAGATATGGGGAAACAGAGGCGGGGAATCAGAGGCGGGGAAACAGAGGCGGGGAATCAGATATGGGGAATCAGATGTGGGGAATCAGAGGCATGGAATCAGATGTGCGGAATCAGAGATGGGGAACCAGAGGCAGGTAATCAGAATCAGAAGCGGGGAATCAGAGGCCTGGAATCAGATGCTGGGAATAAGAGGCCGGGAATCAGAGGTGGGGAATCAGAGTCCGGGAATCAGAGATTGGGATTCAAAGGCGGGGAATGAGATATGGAGAATCAGAGGCGGGGAATCAGAGGCGGGGAAACAGAGGTGGGGAATCAGATATGGGGAATCAGAGGTGGCGAATCAAAGGCGGTGAACCAGAGATGGGGAATCAGAGGCGGGGAATCAGAGGCAGGGAATCAAACACGGGGAATCAGAGGCGGGGAATCAGAGCTGGGGAATCAGAGGCGGGGAATCAGAGTTGGGGAATAAGGGGCGGGGAATCAGATATGGGGAAACAGGGGCGGGGAATCAGAGGCGGGGAAACAGAGGCGGGGAATCAGATATGGGGAATCAGAGGTGTGGAATCAGAGGTTGGGAATCAGAGGCAGGGAATCAGAGGCGGGGAAACAGAGGCAGGGAATCAGATCTGGGGATTCAGAGGCGGGGAATGAGATATGGGGAATCAGAGGCGGGGAATCTGAGGCGGGGAAACAGAGGCGGGGAATCAGATATGGGGAATCAGAGGTGTGGAATCAGAGGTTGGGAATCAGAGGCAGGGAATCAGAGGCGGGGAAACAGAGGCGGGGAATCAGATATGGGGAATCAGAGGTGGCGAATCAAAGGCGGTGAAACAGAGATGGGGAATCAGGGCAGGGAATCAGAGGCAGGGGATCAAACACGGGGAATCAGAGCTGGGGAATCAGAGGCGGGGAATTAGAGTTGGGGAATCAGAGGAGGGGAATCAGAGGCGGGGAAACAGAGGTGGGGAATCAGATATGGGGAATCAGAGGTGGGGAATCAGAGGTTGGGAATCAGAGGCAGTGAATCAGAGGCGGGGAATCAGAGGCAGAGAATCAGAGGCAGGGAATCAGATGTGCGGAATCGGAGATGGGGAATCAGAGGCAGGGAATCAGAGGCGAGGAATCAGAGGTGGGGAATCAGAGGCCGGGAAACAGATATGGGGAAACAGAGGCGGGGAAACAGAGGCGAGGAATCAGATATGGGGAATCAGAGGTGGGGAATCAGAGGTTGGGAATCAGAGGCAGGGAATCAGAGGCTGGGAATCAGATGCAGGGAATCAGATGCGGGTATCAGAGGCAGGAAATCAGAGCTGGGGAATCAGAGGTGGGGAATCAGAGGCAGGGAATCAGAGGTGGGGAATCAGAGGCAGGGAATCAGATATGGGGAATCAGAGGTGGGGAATTAGAGGCAGGGAATCAGATGTGCGGAATCAGAGATGGGGAATCAGAGGTGGGGAATCAGAGGCGGTGAATCAGACATGGGTAATCAGAGGCGGGGAATCAGAGGCAGGAAATCAGACACGGGGAATCAGAGGCGGGGAATCAGAGCTGGGAAATTAGAGGCAGGGAATCAGAGTTGGGGATTCAGAGGCGGGGAATCAGATATGGGGAAAGAGAGGCGGGGAATCAGAGGCGGGCAAATAGAGGCGGGGAATCAGATATGGGGAAACAGAGGCGGGGAATCAGAGGCGGGGAAACAGAGGCGGGGAATCAGATATGGGGAATCAGAGGTGGGGAATCAGAGGTTGGGAATCAGAGGCAGGGAATCAGAGGCTGGGAATCAGATGCAGGGAATCAGATGCGGGGAATCAGAGGCGGGGAATCAGAGCTGGGGTATCAGAGGTGGGGAATCAAAGTTGGGGAATCAGAGGCGGGGACTTAGATATGGGGAATCAGAGGCGGGGAATCAGATATGGGGAAACAGGGGCGGGGAATCAGAGGCGGGGAAACAGATGCGGGGAATCAGATATGGGCAATCAGAGGTGTGGAATCAGAGGTTGGGAATCAGAGGCAGGGAATCAGAGGCGGGGAAACAGAGGCGGGGAATCAGATATGGGGAATCAGAGGTGGCGAATCAAAGGCAGTGAAACAGAGATGGGGAATCAGGGCAGGGAATCAGAGGCAAGGAATCAAACACGGGGAATCAGAGCTGTGGAATCAGAGGCGGGGAATTAGAGTTGTGGAATCAGAGGAGGGGAATCAGAGGCGGGGAAACAGAGGCGGGGAATCAGATATGGGGAATCAGAGGTGGGGAATCAGAGGTTGGGAATCAGAGGCATGGAATCAGAGGCGGGGAATCAGAGGCGGGGAATCAGAGGCAGGGAATCAGATGTGCGGAATCGGAGATGGGGAATCAGAGGCAGGGAATCAGAGGCTGGGAATCAGAGGCGGGGAATCAGAGGCCGGGAATCAGATATGGGGAAACAGAGGCGGGGAATCAGAGGCGGGGAAACAGAGGAGGGGAATCAGATTTGGGGAATCAGAGGTGGGGAATCAGAGGCAGGGAATTAGATGTGCGGAATCAGAAATGGGGAATCAGAGGCAGGGAATCAGAATCAGAAGCAGGGAATCAGAGGCCGGGAATCAGAGGCCGGAATCAGATGCCGGGAATAAGAGGCCGGGAATCAGAGTCCGGGAATCAGAGTCCGGGAATCAGAGATGGGGAATCAGAGGCGGGGAGTGAGATATGGGGAATCAGAGGCGGGGAATCACAGGCGGGGAAACAGAGGCGAGGAATCAGATATGGGGAATCAGAGGCGGGGAATCAGAGGCGGGGAAACAGAGGCGGGGAATCAGATATGGGGAATCAGAGGTGGGGAATCAGGGGCGGGGTATCAGTGGCAGGGAATCAGAGGCGGGAAATCAGAGGCCGGGAATCACAGGCGGGGAAACAGAGGCGAGGAATCAGATATGGGGAATCAGAGGTGGCGAATCAAAGGCGGTGAATCGGAGATGGGGAATCAGAGGTGGGGAATGAGAGGCAGGGAATCAAACACGGGGAATCAGAGGCGGGGAATCAGAGCTGGGTTATCAGAGGCGGGGAATCAGAGTTGGGGAATCAGAGGCGGGGAATCAGAGCTGGGGAATCAGAGGTGTGGAATCAGAGTCGGGGAATCAGAGGCAGGGAATCGGATGTGCGGAATCAGAGATGGGGAATCAGAGGTGGGGAATCAGAGGCGGTGAATCTGAGATGGGGAATCAGAGGCGGGGAATCAGAGGCAGGATATCAGACACGGGGATTCAGAGGCTGGGAATCAGACGGGGGGAATCAAAGGCGGGGAATCAGAGCTGGGGAATCAGAGGCAGGGAATCAGAGTTGGGGATTCAGAGGCGGGGAATCAGATATGGGGAAACAGAGGCGGGGAATCAGAGGCGGGCAAACAGAGGCGGGGAATTAGATATGGGGAATCAGAGGTGGGGAATCAGAGGTGCTGAATCAGAGATGGGGAATCACAGGCGGGGAATCAGAGGCAGGGAATAGAACGCGGGGAATCAGAGGAAGGGAATCAGAGCTGGGGAATCAGAGGCGGGGAATCATAGTTGGGAATCAGAGGCGGGGAATCAGATATGGGGAAACAGAGGCGGGGAATCAGAGGCGGGGAAACAGAGGCGGGGAATCAGATATGGGGAATCGGATGCGGGGAATCAGAGGCGGGGAATCAGAGCTGGGGAATCAGAGGCAGGGAATCAGAGTTGGTGCATCAGAGGTGGGGAATTAGATATGGGGAAACAGAGGCGGGGAATCAGAGGCGGGGAAACAGAGGCGGGGAATCAGATATGGGGAATCAGATGTGGGGAATCAGAGGCATGGAATCAGATGTGCGGAATCAGAGATGGGGAATCAGAGATTGGGATTCAAAGGCGGGGAATGAGATATGGAGAATCAGAGGAGGGGAATCAGAGGCCTGGAATCAGATGCTGGGAAGAAGAGGCCGGGAATCAGAGGTGGGGAATCAGAGTCCGGGAATCAGAGGCAGGGAATCAGATGTGCGGAATCAGAGATGGGGAATCAGAGGTGGGGAATCAGAGGCGGTGAATCTGAGATGGGGAATCAGAGGCGGGGAATCAGAGGCAGGATATCAGACACGGGGATTCAGAGGCTGGGAATCAGATGCTGGGAATAAGAGGCCGGGAATCAGAGGTGGGGAATCAGAGTCCAGGAATCAGAGATTGGGATTCAAAGGCGGGGAATGAGATATGGAGAATCAGAGGCGGGGAATCAGAGGCGGGGAAACAGAGGTGGGGAATCAGATATGGGGAATCAGAGGAGGCGAGACAAAGGCGGTGAATCAGAGATGGGGAATCAGAGGCGGGGAATCAGAGGCAGGGAATCAAACACGGGGAATCAGAGGCGGGGAATCAGAGCTGGGGAATCAGAGGCGGGGAATCAGAGTTGGGGAATCAGAGGCGGGTAATCAGATATGGGGAAACAGGGGCGGGGAATCAGAGGCGGGGAAACAGAGGCGGGGAATCAGATATGGGGAATCAGAGGTTTGGAATCAGAGGTTGGGAATCAGAGGCAGGGAATCAGAGGCGGGGAAACAGAGGCAGGGAATCAGATCTGGGGATTCAGAGGCGGGGAATGAGATATGGGGAATCAGAGGCGGGGAATCAGAGGCGGGGAAACAGAGGCGGGGAATCAGATATGGGGAATCAGAGGTGGGGAATCAGGGGCGGGGTATCAGTGGCAGGGAATCAGAGGCGGGAAATCAGAGGCCGGGAATCAGAGGCGGTGAATCAGAGGCGGGGAATCAGATATGGGGAATCAGACGTGGGGAATCAGGGGCGGGGTATCAGTGGCAGGGAATCAGAGGCGGGAAATCAGAGGCCGGGAATCAGAGGCGGTGAATCAGAGGCGGGGAATCAGAGGCAGGGAATCGGATGTGCGGAATCAGAGATGGGGAATCAGAGGTGGGGAATCAGAGGCGGTGAATCAGACATGGGTAATCAGAGGCGGGGAATCAGAGGCAGGAAATCAGACACGGGGAATCATTGGCGGGGAATTAGAGCTGGGGAATTAGATGCAGGGAATCAGAGTTGGGGATTCAGAGGCGGGGAATCAGATATGGGGAAATAGAGGTGGGGAACCAGAGGTGGGCAAATAGAGGCGGGAAATCCGATATGGGGAAACAGAGGCGGGGAATCAGAGGCGTGGAAACAGAGGCGGGGAATCAGATATGGGGAATCAGAGGTGGGGAATCAGAGGTTGGGAATCAGAGGCAGGGAATCAGAGGCTGGGAATCAGATGCAGGGAATCAGATGCGGGGATCAGAGGCGGGGAATCAGAGCTGGGGAATCAGAGGTGGGGAATCAGAGTTGGGGAATCAGAGGCGGGGACTTAGATATGGGGAAACAGAGGCGGGGAATCAGAGGCGGGAAACAGAGGCGGGGAATCAGATATTGTGAATCAGAGGTGGGGAATCAGAGGCAGGGAATCAGATGTGCGGAATCAGAGATGGGGAATCAGAGGCAGGGAATCAGAATCAGAAGCAGGGAATAAGACGCGGGGAATCAGAGGCGGGGAATCAGAGCTGGGGAAGCAGAGGCAGTGAATCAGAGGCGGGGAATCAGAGGCAGGGAATCGGATGTGCGGAATCAGAGATGGGGAATCAGAGGTGGGGAATCAGAGGCGGTGAATCAGACATGGGTAATCAGAGGCGGGGAATCAGAGGCAGGAAATCAGACACGGGGAATCAGAGGCGGGGAATCAGAGCTGGGAAATTAGAGGCAGGGAATCAGAGTTGGGGATTCAGAGGCGGGGAATCAGATATGGGGAAACAGAGGAGGGGAATCAGAGGCGGGCAAATAGAGGCGGGGAATCAGATATGGGGAAACAGAGGCGGGGAATCAGAGGCGGGGAAACAGAGGCGGGGAATCAGATATGGGGAATCAGAGGTGGGGAATCAGAGGTTGGGAATCAGAGGCAGGGAATCAGAGGCTGGGAATCAGATGCAGGGAATCAGATGCGGGGTATCAGAGGCGGGGAATCAGAGCTGGGGAATCAGAGGTGGGGAATCAAAGTTGGGGAATCAGAGGCGGGGACAGATATGGGGAATCAGAGGCGGGGAATCAGATATGGGGAAACAGGGGCGGGGAATCAGAGGCTGGGAAACAGAGGCGGGGAATCAGATATGGGGAATCAGAGGTGTGGAATCAGAGGTTGGGAATCAGAGGCAGGGAATCAGAGGCGGGGAAACAGAGGCGGGGAATCAGATATGGGGAATCAGAGGTGGCGAATCAAAGGCGGTGAAACAGAGATGGGGAATCAGGGCAGGGAATCAGAGGCAGGGGATCAAACACGGGGAATCAGAGCTGGGGAATCAGAGGCGGGGAATTAGAGTTGGGGAATCAGAGGAGGGGAATCAGAGGCGGGGAAACAGAGGCGGGGAATCAGATATGGGGAATCAGAGGTGGGGAATCAGAGGTTGGGAATCAGAGGCAGGGAATCAGAGGCGGGGAATCAGAGGCAGGGAATCAGAGGCAGGGAATCAGATGTGCGGAATCGGAGATGGGGAATCAGAGGCAGGGAATCAGAGGCGAGGAATCAGAGGTGGGGAATCAGAGGCCGGGAAACAGATATGGGGAAACAGAGGCGGGGAATCAGAGGCGGGGAAACAGAGGCGGGGAATCAGATATGGGGAATCAGAGGTGGGGTATCAGAGGTTGGGAATCAGAGGCAGGTAATCAGAGGCTAGGAATCAGATGCAGGGAATCAGATGCGGGGAATCAGAGGCGGGGAATCAGAGCTGGGGAATCAGAGGTGGGGAATCAGAGTTGGGGAATCAGAGGCGGGGACTTAGATATTGGGAAACAGAGGCGGGGAATCAGAGGCGGGGAAACAGAGGCGGGGAATCAGATATGGGGAATCAGAGGTGGGGAATCAGAGGCAGGGAATCAGATGTACGGAATCAGAGGCCGGGAATCAGAGGCCGGAATCAGATGCCGGGAATAAGAGGCCGGGAATCAGAGGTGGGGAATCAGAGTCCGGGAATCAGAGATGGGGATTCAGAGGCGGGGAATGAGATATGGGGAATCAGAGGCGGGGAAACAGAGGCGGGGAAACAGAGGCGGGGAATCAGATATGGGGAATCAGAGGTGGGGAATCAGGGGCGGGGTATCAGTGGCAGGGAATCAGAGGCGGGAAATCAGAGGCCGGGAATCAGAGGCGGTGAATCAGAGGTGGGGAATCAGAGGCAGGGAATCGGATGTGCGGAATCAGAGATGGGGAATCAGAGGTGGGGAATCAGAGGCGGTGAATCAGACATGGGTAATCAGAGGCAGGGATTCAGAGGCAGGAAATCAGACACGGGGAATCAGAGGCGGGGAATCAGAGCTGGGGAATTAGATGCAGGGAATCAGAGTTGGGGATTCAGAGGCGGGGAAACAGAGGCGGGGAATCAGATATGGGGAATCAGAGGTGTGGAATCAGAGGTTGGGAATCAGAGGCAGGGAATCAGAGGCGGGGAAACAGAGGCGGGGAATCAGATATGGGGAATCAGAGGTGGCGAATCAAAGGCGGTGAAACAGAGATGGGGAATCAGGGCAGGGAATCAGAGGCAGGGGATCAAACACGGGGAATCAGAGCTGGGGAATCAGAGGCGGGGAATTAGAGTTGGGGAATCAGAGGAGGGGAATCAGAGGCGGGGAAACAGAGGCGGGGAATCAGATATGGGGAATCAGAGGTGGGGAATCAGAGGTTGGGAATCAGAGGCAGGGAATCAGAGGCGGGGAATCAGAGGCAGGGAATCAGAGGCAGGGAATCAGATGTGCGGAATCGGAGATGGGGAATCAGAGGCAGGGAATCAGAGGCGAGGAATCAGAGGTGGGGAATCAGAGGCCGGGAAACAGATATGGGGAAACAGAGGCGGGGAATCAGAGGCGGGGAAACAGAGGCGGGGAATCAGATATGGGGAATCAGGGGTGGGGTATCAGAGGTTGGGAATCAGAGGCAGGTAATCAGAGGCTTGGAATCAGATGCAGGGAATCAGATGCGGGGAATCAGAGGCGGGGAATCAGAGCTGGGGAATCAGAGGTGGGGAATCAGAGTTGGGGAATCAGAGGCGGGGACTTAGATATTGGGAAACAGAGGCGGGGAATCAGAGGCGGGGAAACAGAGGCGGGGAATCAGATATGGGGAATCAGAGGTGGGGAATCAGAGGCAGGGAATCAGATGTACGGAATCAGAGGCCGGGAATCAGAGGCCGGAATCAGATGCCGGGAATAAGAGGGCGGGAATCAGAGGTGGGGAATCAGAGTCCGGGAATCAGAGATGGGGATTCAGAGGCGGGGAATGAGATATGGGGAATCAGAGGCGGGGAATCAGAGGCGGGGAAACAGAGGCGGGGAATCAGATATGGGGAATCAGAGGTGGGGAATCAGGGGCGGGGTATCAGTGGCAGGGAATCAGAGGCGGGAAATCAGAGGCCGGGAATCAGAGGCGGTGAATCAGAGGCGGGGAATCAGAGGCAGGGAATCGAATGTGCGGAATCAGAGATGGGGAATCAGAGGTGGGGAATCAGGGGCGGGGTATCAGTGGCAGGGAATCAGAGGCGGGAAATCAGAGGCCGGGAATCAGAGGCGGTGAATCAGAGGCGGGGAATCAGAGGCAGGGAATCGGATGTGCGGAATCAGAGATGGGGAATCAGAGGTGGGGAATCAGAGGCGGTGAATCAGACATGGGTAATCAGAGGCGGGGAATCAGAGGCAGGAAATCAGACACGGGGAATCATTGGCGGGGAATTAGAGCTGGGGAATTAGATGCAGGGAATCAGAGTTGGGGATTCAGAGGCGGGGAATCAGATATGGGGAAATAGAGGTGGGGAACCAGAGGTGGGCAAATAGAGGCGGGGAATCCGATATGGGGAAACAGAGGCGGGGAATCAGAGGCGTGGAAACAGAGGCGGGGAATCAGATATGGGGAATCAGAGGTGGGGAATCAGAGGTTGGGAATCAGAGGCAGGGAATCAGAGGCTGGGAATCAGATGCAGGGAATCAGATGCGGGGATCAGAGGCGGGGAATCAGAGCTGGGGAATCAGAGGTGGGGAATCAGAGTTGGGGAATCAGAGGCGGGGACTTAGATATGGGGAAACAGAGGCGGGGAATCAGAGGCGGGAAACAGAGGCGGGGAATCAGATATTGTGAATCAGAGGTGGGGAATCAGGGGCGGGGTATCAGTGGCAGGGAATCAGAGGCGGGAAATCAGAGGCCGGGAATCAGAGGCGGTGAATCAGAGGCGGGGAATCAGAGGCAGGGAATCGGATGTGCGGAATCAGAGATGGGGAATCAGAGGTGGGGAATCAGAGGCGGTGAATCAGACATGGGTAATCAGAGGCGGGGAATCAGAGGCAGGAAATCAGACACGGGGAATCATTGGCGGGGAATTAGAGCTGGGGAATTAGATGCAGGGAATCAGAGTTGGGGATTCAGAGGCGGGGAATCAGATATGGGGAAATAGAGGTGGGGAACCAGAGGTGGGCAAATAGAGGCGGGGAATCCGATATGGGGAAACAGAGGCGGGGAATCAGAGGCGTGGAAACAGAGGCGGGGAATCAGATATGGGGAATCAGAGGTGGGGAATCAGAGGTTGGGAATCAGAGGCAGGGAATCAGAGGCTGGGAATCAGATGCAGGGAATCAGATGCGGGGATCAGAGGCGGGGAATCAGAGCTGGGGAATCAGAGGTGGGGAATCAGAGTTGGGGAATCAGAGGCGGGGACTTAGATATGGGGAAACAGAGGCGGGGAATCAGAGGCGGGAAACAGAGGCGGGGAATCAGATATTGTGAATCAGAGGTGGGGAATCAGGGGCGGGGTATCAGTGGCAGGGAATCAGAGGCGGGAAATCAGAGGCCGGGAATCAGAGGCGGTGAATCAGAGGCGGGGAATCAGAGGCAGGGAATCGGATGTGCGGAATCAGAGATGGGGAATCAGAGGTGGGGAATCAGAGGCGGTGAATCAGACATGGGTAATCAGAGGCGGGGAATCAGAGGCAGGAAATCAGACACGGGGAATCATTGGCGGGGAATTAGAGCTGGGGAATTAGATGCAGGGAATCAGAGTTGGGGATTCAGAGGCGGGGAATCAGATATGGGGAAATAGAGGTGGGGAACAAGAGGTGGGCAAATAGAGGCGGGGAATCCGATATGGGGAAACAGAGGCGGGGAATCAGAGGCGTGGAAACAGAGGCGGGGAATCAGATATGGGGAATCAGAGGTGGGGAATCAGAGGTTGGGAATCAGAGGCAGGGAATCAGAGGCTGGGAATCAGATGCAGGGAATCAGATGCGGGGATCAGAGGCGGGGAATCAGAGCTGGGGAATCAGAGGTGGGGAATCAGAGTTGGGGAATCAGAGGCGGGGACTTAGATATGGGGAAACAGAGGCGGGGAATCAGAGGCGGGAAACAGAGGCGGGGAATCAGATATTGTGAATCAGAGGGGGGGAATCAGAGGCAGGGAATCAGATGTGCGGAATCAGAGATGGGGAATCAGAGGCAGGGAATCAGAATCAGAAGCAGGGAATAAGACGCGGGGAATCAGAGGCGGGGAATCAGAGCTGGGGAAGCAGAGGCAGTGAATCAGAGGCGGGGAATCAGAGGCAGGGAATCGGATGTGCGGAATCAGAGATGGGGAATCAGAGGTGGGGAATCAGAGGCGGTGAATCAGACATGGGTAATCAGAGGCGGGGAATCAGAGGCAGGAAATCAGACACGGGGAATCAGAGGCGGGGAATCAGAGCTGGGAAATTAGAGGCAGGGAATCAGAGTTGGGGATTCAGAGGTGGGGAATCAGATATGGGGAAACAGAGGAGGGGAATCAGAGGCGGGCAAATAGAGGCGGGGAATCAGATATGGGGAAACAGAGGCGGGGAATCAGAGGCGGGGAAACAGAGGCGGGGAATCAGATATGGGGAATCAGAGGTGGGGAAGCAGAGGTTGGGAATCAGAGGCAGGGAATCAGAGGCTGGGAATCAGATGCAGGGAATCAGATGCGGGGTATCAGAGGCGGGGAATCAGAGCTGGGGAATCAGAGGTGGGGAATCAAAGTTGGGGAATCAGAGGCGGGGACAGATATGGGGAATCAGAGGCGGGGAATCAGATATGGGGAAACAGGGGCGGGGAATCAGAGGCTGGGAAACAGAGGCGGGGAATCAGATATGGGGAATCAGAGGTGTGGAATCAGAGGTTGGGAATCAGAGGCAGGGAATCAGAGGCGGGGAAACAGAGGCGGGGAATCAGATATGGGGAATCAGAGGTGGCGAATCAAAGGCGGTGAAACAGAGATGGGGAATCAGGGCAGGGAATCAGAGGCAGGGGATCAAACACGGGGAATCAGAGCTGGGGAATCAGAGGCGGGGAATTAGAGTTGGGGAATCAGAGGAGGGGAATCAGAGGCGGGGAAACAGAGGCGGGGAATCAGATATGGGGAATCAGAGGTGGGGAATCAGAGGTTGGGAATCAGAGGCAGGGAATCAGAGGCGGGGAATCAGAGGCAGGGAATCAGAGGCAGGGAATCAGATGTGCGGAATCGGAGATGGGGAATCAGAGGCAGGGAATCAGAGGCGAGGAATCAGAGGTGGGGAATCAGAGGCCGGGAAACAGATATGGGGAAACAGAGGCGGGGAATCAGAGGCTGGGAAACAGAGGCGGGGAATCAGATATGGGGAATCAGAGGTGGGGTATCAGAGGTTGGGAATCAGAGGCAGGTAATCAGAGGCTTGGAATCAGATGCAGGGAATCAGATGCGGGGAATCAGAGGCGGGGAATCAGAGCTGGGGAATCAGAGGTGGGGAATCAGAGTTGGGGAATCAGAGGCGGGGACTTAGATATTGGGAAACAGAGGCGGGGAATCAGAGGCGGGGAAACAGAGGCGGGGAATCAGATATGGGGAATCAGAGGTGGGGAATCAGAGGCAGGGAATCAGATGTACGGAATCAGAGGCCGGGAATCAGAGGCCGGAATCAGATGCCGGGAATAAGAGGCCGGGAATCAGAGGTGGGGAATCAGAGTCCGGGAATCAGAGATGGGGATTCAGAGGCGGGGAATGAGATATGGGGAATCAGAGGCGGGGAATCAGAGGCGGGGAAACAGAGGCGGGAAATCAGATATGGGGAATCAGAGGTGGGGAATCAGGGGCGGGGTATCAGTGGCAGGGAATCAGAGGCGGGAAATCAGAGGCCGGGAATCAGAGGCGGTGAATCAGAGGCGGGGAATCAGAGGTAGGGAATCGGATGTGCGGAATCAGAGATGGGGAATCAGAGGTGGGGAATCAGAGGCAGTGAATCAGACATTGGTAATCAGAGGCAGGGATTCAGAGGCAGGAAATCAGACACGGGGAATCAGAGGCGGGGAATCAGAGCTGGGGAATTAGATGCAGGGAATCAGAGTTGGGGATTCAGAGGCGGGGAAACAGAGGCGGGGAATCAGATATGGGGAATCAGAGGTGTGGAATCAGAGGTTGGGAATCAGAGGCAGGGAATCAGAGGCGGGGAAACAGAGGCGGGGAATCAGATATGGGGAATCAGAGGTGGCGAATCAAAGGCGGTGAAACAGAGATGGGGAATCAGGGCAGGGAATCAGAGGCAGGGGATCAAACACGGGGAATCAGAGCTGGGGAATCAGAGGCGGGGAATTAGAGTTGGGGAGTCAGAGGAGGGGAATCAGAGGCGGGGAAACAGAGGCGGGGAATCAGATATGGGGAATCAGAGGTGGGGAATCAGAGGTTGGGAATCAGAGGCAGGGAATCAGAGGCGGGGAATCAGAGGCAGGGAATCAGAGGCAGGGAATCAGATGTGCGGAATCGGAGATGGGGAATCAGAGGCAGGGAATCAGAGGCGAGGAATCAGAGGTGGGGAATCAGAGGCCGGGAAACAGATATGGGGAAACAGAGGCGGGGAATCAGAGGCGGGGAAACAGAGGCGGGGAATCAGATATGGGGAATCAGAGGTGGGGTATCAGAGGTTGGGAATCAGAGGCAGGTAATCAGAGGCTTGGAATCAGATGCAGGGAATCAGATGCGGGGAATCAGAGGCGGGGAATCAGAGCTGGGGAATCAGAGGTGGGGAATCAGAGTTGGGGAATCAGAGGCGGGGACTTAGATATTGGGAAACAGAGGCGGGGAATCAGAGGCTGGGAAACAGAGGCGGGGAATCAGATATGGGGAATCAGAGGTGGGGAATCAGAGGCAGGGAATCAGATGTACGGAATCAGAGGCCGGGAATCAGAGGCCGGAATCAGATGCCGGGAATAAGAGGCCGGGAATCAGAGGTGGGGAATCAGAGTCCGGGAATCAGAGATGGGGATTCAGAGGCGGGGAATGAGATATGGGGAATCAGAGGCGGGGAATCAGAGGCGGGGAAACAGAGGCGGGGAATCAGATATGGGGAATCAGAGGTGGGGAATCAGGGGCGGGGTATCAGTGGCAGGGAATCAGAGGCGGGAAATCAGAGGCCGGGAATCAGAGGCGGTGAATCAGAGGCGGGGAATCAGAGGCAGGGAATTGGATGTGCGGAATCAGAGATGGGGAATCAGAGGTGGGGAATCAGAGGCGGTGAATCAGACATGGGTAATCAGAGGCAGGGATTCAGAGGCAGGAAATCAGACACGGGGAATCAGAGGCGGGGAATCAGAGCTGGGGAATTAGATGCAGGGAATCAGAGTTGGGGATTCAGAGGCGGGGAATCAGATATGGGGAAATAGAGGTGGGGAACCAGAGGTGGGCAAATAGAGGCGGGGAATCCGATATGGGGAAACAGAGGCGGGGAATCAGAGGCGTGGAAACAGAGGCGGGGAATCAGATATGGGGAATCAGAGGTGGGGAATCAGAGGTTGGGAATCAGAGGCAGGGAATCAGAGGCTGGGAATCAGATGCAGGGAATCAGATGCGGGGATCAGAGGCGGGGAATCAGAGCTGGGGAATCAGAGGTGGGGAATCAGAGTTGGGGAATCAGAGGCGGGGACTTAGATATGGGGAAACAGAGGCGGGGAATCAGAGGCGGGAAACAGAGGCGGGGAATCAGATATTGTGAATCAGAGGTGGGGAATCAGAGGCGGGGAATCAGAGCTGGGGAAGCAGAGGCAGTGAATCTGAGGCGGTGAATCAGAGGCAGGGAATCGGACGTGCGGAATCAGAGATGGGGAATCAGAGGTGGGGAATCAGAGGCGGTGAATCAGACATGGGTAATCAGAGGCGGGGAATCAGAGGCAGGAATTCAGACACGGGGAATCAGAGGCGGGGAATCAGAGCTGGGAAATTAGAGGCAGGGAATCAGAGTTGGGGATTCAGAGGCGGGGAATCAGATATGGGGAAACAGAGGCGGGGAATCAGAGGCGGGCAAATAGAGGCGGGGAATCAGATATGGGGAAACAGAGGCGGGGAATCAGAGGCGGGGAAACAGAGGCGGGGAATCAGATATGGGGAATCAGTGGTGGGGAATCAGAGGTTGGGAATCAGAGGCAGGGAATCAGAGGCTGGGAATCAGATGCAGGGAATCAGATGCGTGGAATCAGAGGCGGGGAATCAGAGCTGGGAAATTAGAGGCAGGGAATCAGAGTTGGGGATTCAGAGGCGGGGACTTAGATATGGGGAAACAGAGGCGGGGAATCAGAGGCGGGAAACAGAGGCGGGGAATCAGATATTGTGAATCAGAGGGGGGGAATCAGAGGCAGGGAATCAGATGTGCGGAATCAGAGATGGGGAATCAGAGGCAGGGAATCAGAATCAGAAGCAGGGAATAAGACGCGGGGAATCAGAGGCGGGGAATCAGAGCTGGGGAAGCAGAGGCAGTGAATCAGAGGCGGGGAATCAGAGGCAGGGAATCGGATGTGCGGAATCAGAGATGGGGAATCAGAGGTGGGGAATCAGAGGCGGTGAATCAGACATGGGTAATCAGAGGCGGGGAATCAGAGGCAGGAAATCAGACACGGGGAATCAGAGGCGGGGAATCAGAGCTGGGAAATTAGAGGCAGGGAATCAGAGTTGGGGATTCAGAGGTGGGGAATCAGATATGGGGAAACAGAGGAGGGGAATCAGAGGCGGGCAAATAGAGGCGGGGAATCAGATATGGGGAAACAGAGGCGGGGAATCAGAGGCGGGGAAACAGAGGCGGGGAATCAGATATGGGGAATCAGAGGTGGGGAATCAGAGGTTGGGAATCAGAGGCAGGGAATCAGAGGCTGGGAATCAGATGCAGGGAATCAGATGCGGGGTATCAGAGGCGGGGAATCAGAGCTGGGGAATCAGAGGTGGGGAATCAAAGTTGGGGAATCAGAGGCGGGGACAGATATGGGGAATCAGAGGCGGGGAATCAGATATGGCGAAACAGGGGCGGGGAATCAGAGGCTGGGAAACAGAGGCGGGGAATCAGATATGGGGAATCAGAGGTGTGGAATCAGAGGTTGGGAATCAGAGGCAGGGAATCAGAGGCGGGGAAACAGAGGCGGGGAATCAGATATGGGGAATCAGAGGTGGCGAATCAAAGGCGGTGAAACAGAGATGGGGAATCAGGGCAGGGAATCAGAGGCAGGGGATCAAACACGGGGAATCAGAGCTGGGGAATCAGAGGCGGGGAATTAGAGTTGGGGAATCAGAGGAGGGGAATCAGAGGCGGGGAAACAGAGGCGGGGAATCAGATATGGGGAATCAGAGGTGGGGAATCAGAGGTTGGGAATCAGAGGCAGGGAATCAGAGGCGGGGAATCAGAGGCAGGGAATCAGAGGCAGGGAATCAGATGTGCGGAATCGGAGATGGGGAATCAGAGGCAGGGAATCAGAGGCGAGGAATCAGAGGTGGGGAATCAGAGGCCGGGAAACAGATATGGGGAAACAGAGGCGGGGAATCAGAGGCTGGGAAACAGAGGCGGGGAATCAGATATGGGGAATCAGAGGTGGGGTATCAGAGGTTGGGAATCAGAGGCAGGTAATCAGAGGCTTGGAATCAGATGCAGGGAATCAGATGCGGGGAATCAGAGGCGGGGAATCAGAGCTGGGGAATCAGAGGTGGGGAATCAGAGTTGGGGAATCAGAGGCGGGGACTTAGATATTGGGAAACAGAGGCGGGGAATCAGAGGCGGGGAAACAGAGGCGGGGAATCAGATATGGGGAATCAGAGGTGGGGAATCAGAGGCAGGGAATCAGATGTACGGAATCAGAGGCCGGGAATCAGAGGCCGGAATCAGATGCCGGGAATAAGAGGCCGGGAATCAGAGGTGGGGAATCAGAGTCCGGGAATCAGAGATGGGGATTCAGAGGCGGGGAATGAGATATGGGGAATCAGAGGCGGGGAATCAGAGGCGGGGAAACAGAGGCGGGAAATCAGATATGGGGAATCAGAGGTGGGGAATCAGGGGCGGGGTATCAGTGGCAGGGAATCAGAGGCGGGAAATCAGAGGCCGGGAATCAGAGGCGGTGAATCAGAGGCGGGGAATCAGAGGTAGGGAATCGGATGTGCGGAATCAGAGATGGGGAATCAGAGGTGGGGAATCAGAGGCAGTGAATCAGACATTGGTAATCAGAGGCAGGGATTCAGAGGCAGGAAATCAGACACGGGGAATCAGAGGCGGGGAATCAGAGCTGGGGAATTAGATGCAGGGAATCAGAGTTGGGGATTCAGAGGCGGGGAAACAGAGGCGGGGAATCAGATATGGGGAATCAGAGGTGTGGAATCAGAGGTTGGGAATCAGAGGCAGGGAATCAGAGGCGGGGAAACAGAGGCGGGGAATCAGATATGGGGAATCAGAGGTGGCGAATCAAAGGCGGTGAAACAGAGATGGGGAATCAGGGCAGGGAATCAGAGGCAGGGGATCAAACACGGGGAATCAGAGCTGGGGAATCAGAGGCGGGGAATTAGAGTTGGGGAGTCAGAGGAGGGGAATCAGAGGCGGGGAAACAGAGGCGGGGAATCAGATATGGGGAATCAGAGGTGGGGAATCAGAGGTTGGGAATCAGAGGCAGGGAATCAGAGGCGGGGAATCAGAGGCAGGGAATCAGAGGCAGGGAATCAGATGTGCGGAATCGGAGATGGGGAATCAGAGGCAGGGAATCAGAGGCGAGGAATCAGAGGTGGGGAATCAGAGGCCGGGAAACAGATATGGGGAAACAGAGGCGGGGAATCAGAGGCGGGGAAACAGAGGCGGGGAATCAGATATGGGGAATCAGAGGTGGGGTATCAGAGGTTGGGAATCAGAGGCAGGTAATCAGAGGCTTGGAATCAGATGCAGGGAATCAGATGCGGGGAATCAGAGGCGGGGAATCAGAGCTGGGGAATCAGAGGTGGGGAATCAGAGTTGGGGAATCAGAGGCGGGGACTTAGATATTGGGAAACAGAGGCGGGGAATCAGAGGCTGGGAAACAGAGGCGGGGAATCAGATATGGGGAATCAGAGGTGGGGAATCAGAGGCAGGGAATCAGATGTACGGAATCAGAGGCCGGGAATCAGAGGCCGGAATCAGATGCCGGGAATAAGAGGCCGGGAATCAGAGGTGGGGAATCAGAGTCCGGGAATCAGAGATGGGGATTCAGAGGCGGGGAATGAGATATGGGGAATCAGAGGCGGGGAATCAGAGGCGGGGAAACAGAGGCGGGGAATCAGATATGGGGAATCAGAGGTGGGGAATCAGGGGCGGGGTATCAGTGGCAGGGAATCAGAGGCGGGAAATCAGAGGCCGGGAATCAGAGGCGGTGAATCAGAGGCGGGGAATCAGAGGCAGGGAATTGGATGTGCGGAATCAGAGATGGGGAATCAGAGGTGGGGAATCAGAGGCGGTGAATCAGACATGGGTAATCAGAGGCAGGGATTCAGAGGCAGGAAATCAGACACGGGGAATCAGAGGCGGGGAATCAGAGCTGGGGAATTAGATGCAGGGAATCAGAGTTGGGGATTCAGAGGCGGGGAATCAGATATGGGGAAATAGAGGTGGGGAACCAGAGGTGGGCAAATAGAGGCGGGGAATCCGATATGGGGAAACAGAGGCGGGGAATCAGAGGCGTGGAAACAGAGGCGGGGAATCAGATATGGGGAATCAGAGGTGGGGAATCAGAGGTTGGGAATCAGAGGCAGGGAATCAGAGGCTGGGAATTAGATGCAGGGAATCAGATGCGGGGATCAGAGGCGGGGAATCAGAGCTGGGGAATCAGAGGTGGGGAATCAGAGTTGGGGAATCAGAGGCGGGGACTTAGATATGGGGAAACAGAGGCGGGGAATCAGAGGCGGGAAACAGAGGCGGGGAATCAGATATTGTGAATCAGAGGTGGGGAATCAGAGGCGGGGAATCAGAGCTGGGGAAGCAGAGGCAGTGAATCTGAGGCGGTGAATCAGAGGCAGGGAATCGGATGTGCGGAATCAGAGATGGGGAATCAGAGGTGGGGAATCAGAGGCGGTGAATCAGACATGGGTAATCAGAGGCGGGGAATCAGAGGCAGGAATTCAGACACGGGGAATCAGAGGCGGGGAATCAGAGCTGGGAAATTAGAGGCAGGGAATCAGAGTTGGGGATTCAGAGGCGGGGAATCAGATATGGGGAAACAGAGGCGGGGAATCAGAGGCGGGCAAATAGAGGCGGGGAATCAGATATGGGGAAACAGAGGCGGGGAATCAGAGGCGGGGAAACAGAGGCGGGGAATCAGATATGGGGAATCAGTGGTGGGGAATCAGAGGTTGGGAATCAGAGGCAGGGAATCAGAGGCTGGGAATCAGATGCAGGGAATCAGATGCGTGGAATCAGAGGCGGGGAATCAGAGCTGGGAAATTAGAGGCAGGGAATCAGAGTTGGGGATTCAGAGGCGGGGAATCAGATATGGGGAAACAGAGGCGGGGAATCAGAGGCGGGCAAATAGAGGCGGGGAATCAGATATGGGGAAACAGAGGCGGGGAATCAGAGGCGGGGAAACAGAGGCGAGAAATCAGATATGGGGAATCAGAGGTGGGGAATCAGAGGTTGGGAATCAGAGGCAGGGAATCAGAGGCTGGGAATCAGATGCAGGGAATCAGATGCGGGGAATCAGAGGCGGGGAATCAGAGCTGGGGAATCAGAGGTGGGGAATCAAAGTTGGGGAATCAGAGGCGGGGACTTAGATATGGGGAAACAGAGGTGGGGAATCAGAGGCGGGGAAACAGAGGCGGGGAATCAGATATGGTGAATCAGAGGTGGGGAATCAGAGGCAGGGAATTAGATGTGCGGAATCAGAAATGGGGAATCAGAGGCAGGGAATCAGAATCAGAAGCAGGGAATCAGAGGCCGGGAATCAGAGGCCGGAATCAGATGCCGGGAATAAGAGGCCGGGAATCAGAGTCCGGGAATCAGAGTCCGGGAATCAGAGATGGGGAATCAGAGGCGGGGAGTGAGATATGGGGAATCACAGGCGGGGAATCACAGGCGGGGAAACAGAGGCGAGGAATCAGATATGGGGAATCAGAGGTGGCGAATCAAAGGCGATGAATCAGAGATGGGGAATCAGAGGCGGGGAATGAGAGGTAGGGAATCAAACACGGGGAATCAGAGCTGGGTTATCAGAGGCGGGGAATCAGAGTTGGGGAATCAGAGGCAGGGAATCAGATGTGGGGAATCAGAGTCCGGGAATCAGAGATGGGGATTCAGAGGCGGGGAATGAGATATGGGGAATCAGAGGCGGGGAATCAGAGGCGGGGAAACAGAGGCGGGGAATCAGATATGGGGAATCAGAGGTGGGGAATCAGGGGCGGGGTATCAGTGGCAGGGAATCAGAGGCGGGAAATCAGAGGCCGGGAATCAGAGGCGGTGAATCAGACATGGGTAATCAGAGGCGGGGAATCAGAGGCAGGAATTCAGACACGGGGAATCAGAGGCGGGGAATCAGAGCTGGGAAATTAGAGGCAGGGAATCAGAGTTGGGGATTCAGAGGCGGGGAATCAGATATGGGGAAACAGAGGCGGGGAATCAGAGGCGGGCAAATAGAGGCGGGGAATCAGATATGGGGAAACAGAGGCGGGGAATCAGAGGCGGGGAAACAGAGGCGGGGAATCAGATATGGGGAATCAGTGGTGGGGAATCAGAGGTTGGGAATCAGAGGCAGGGAATCAGAGGCTGGGAATCAGATGCAGGGAATCAGATGCGTGGAATCAGAGGCGGGGAATCAGAGCTGGGGAATCAGAGGTGGGGAATCAAAGTTGGGGAATCAGAGGCGGGGACTTAGATATTGGGAAACAGAGGCGGGGAATCAGAGGCGGGAAAACAGAGGCGGAGAATCAGACATGGGTAATCAGAGGCGGGGAATCAGAGGCAGGAAATCAGACATGGGGAATCAGAGGCGGGGAATCAGAGCTGGGAAATTAGAGGCAGGGAATCAGAGTTGGGGATTCAGAGGCGGGGAATCAGATATGGGGAAACAGAGGCGGGGAATCAGAGGCGGGCAAATAGAGGCGGGGAATCAGATATGGGGAAACAGAGGCGGGGAATCAGAGGCGGGGAAACAGAGGCGGGAAATCAGATATGGGGAATCAGAGGTGGGGAATCAGAGGTTGGGAATCAGAGGCAGGGAATCAGAGGCTGGGAATCAGATGCAGGGAATCAGATGCGGGGAATCAGAGGCGGGGAATCAGAGCTGGGGAATCAGAGGTGGGGAATCAAAGTTGGGGAATCAGAGGCGGGGACTTAGATATGGGGAAACAGAGGTGGGGAATCAGAGGCGGGGAAACAGAGGCGGGGAATCAGATATGGGGAATCAGAGGTGGGGAATCAGAGGCAGGGAATTAGATGTGCGTAATCAGAAATGGGGAATCAGAGGCAGGGAATCAGAATCAGAAGCAGGGAATCAGAGGCCTGGAATCAGAGGCCGGAATCAGATGCCGGGAATAAGAGGCCGGGAATCAGAGTCCGGGAATCAGAGTCCGGGAATCAGAGATGGGGAATCAGAGGCGGGGAGTGAGATATGGGGAATCACAGGCGGGGAATCACAGGCGGGGAAACAGAGGCGAGGAATCAGATATGGGGAATCAGAGGTGGCGAATCAAAGGCGGTGAATCAGAGATGGGGAATCAGAGGCGGGGAATGAGAGGCAGGGAATCAAACACGGGGAATCAGAGGCGGGGAATCAGAGCAGGGTTATCAGAGGCGGGGAATCAGAGTTGGGGAATCAGAGGCAGTGAATCAGATGTGGGGAATCAGAGTCCGGGAATCAGAGATGGGGATTCAGAGGCGGGGAATGAGATATGGGGAATCAGAGGCGGGGAATCAGAGGCGGGGAAACAGAGGCGGGGAATCAGATATGGGGAATCAGAGGTGGGGAATCAGGGGCGGGGTATCAGTGGCAGGGAATCAGAGGCGTGAAATCAGAGGCCGGGAATCAGAGGCGGTGAATCAGAGGCGGGGAATCAGAGGCAGGGAATCGGATGTGCGGAATCAGAGATGGGGTATCAGAGGTGGGGAATCAGGGGCGGGGTATCAGTGGCAGGGAATCAGAGGCGGGAAATCAGAGGCCGGGAATCAGAGGCGGTGAATCAGAGGCGGGGAATCAGATATGGGGAATGAGAGGTGGGGAATCAGGGGCGGGGTATCAGTGGCAGGGAATCAGAGGCGGGAAATCAGAGGCCGGGAATCAGAGGCGGTGAATCAGAGGCGGGGAATCAGAGGCAGGGAATCGGATGTGCGGAATCAGAGATGGGGAATCAGAGGTGGGGAATCAGAGGCGGTGAATCAGACATGGGTAATCAGAGGCGGGGAATCAGAGGCAGGAAATCAGACACGGGGAATCATTGGCGGGGAATTAGAGCTGGGGAATTAGATGCAGGGAATCAGAGTTGGGGATTCAGAGGCGGGGAATCAGATATGGGGAAATAGAGGTGGGGAACCAGAGGTGGGCAAATAGAGGCGGGGAATCCGATATGGGGAAACAGAGGCGGGGAATCAGAGGCGTGGAAACAGAGGCGGGGAATCAGATATGGGGAATCAGAGGTGGGGAATCAGAGGTTGGGAATCAGAGGCAGGGAATCAGAGGCTGGGAATCAGATGCAGGGAATCAGATGCGGGGATCAGAGGCGGGGAATCAGAGCTGGGGAATCAGAGGTGGGGAATCAGAGTTGGGGAATCAGAGGCGGGGACTTAGATATGGGGAAACAGAGGCGGGGAATCAGAGGCGGGAAACAGAGGCGGGGAATCAGATATTGTGAATCAGAGGTGGGGAATCAGAGGCAGGGAATCAGATGTGCGGAATCAGAGATGGGGAATCAGAGGCAGGGAATCAGAATCAGAAGCAGGGAATAAGACGCGGGGAATCAGAGGCGGGGAATCAGAGCTGGGGAAGCAGAGGCAGTGAATCAGAGGCGGGGAATCAGAGGCAGGGAATCGGATGTGCGGAATCAGAGATGGGGAATCAGAGGTGGGGAATCAGAGGCGGTGAATCAGACATGGGTAATCAGAGGCGGGGAATCAGAGGCAGGAAATCAGACACGGGGAATCAGAGGCGGGGAATCAGAGCTGGGAAATTAGAGGCAGGGAATCAGAGTTGGGGATTCAGAGGCGGGGAATCAGATATGGGGAAACAGAGGAGGGGAATCGGAGGCGGGCAAATAGAGGCGGGGAATCAGATATGGGGAAACAGAGGCGGGGAATCAGAGGCGGGGAAACAGAGGCGGGGAATCAGATATGGGGAATCAGAGGTGGGGAATCAGAGGTTGGGAATCAGAGGCAGGGAATCAGAGGCTGGGAATCAGATGCAGGGAATCAGATGCGGGGTATCAGAGGCGGGGAATCAGAGCTGGGGAATCAGAGGTGGGGAATCAAAGTTGGGGAATCAGAGGCGGGGACAGATATGGGGAATCAGAGGCGGGGAATCAGATATGGGGAAACAGGGGCGGGGAATCAGAGGCTGGGAAACAGAGGCGGGGAATCAGATATGGGGAATCAGAGGTGTGGAATCAGAGGTTGGGAATCAGAGGCAGGGAATCAGAGGCGGGGAAACAGAGGCGGGGAATCAGATATGGGGAATCAGAGGTGGCGAATCAAAGGCGGTGAAACAGAGATGGGGAATCAGGGCAGGGAATCAGAGGCAGGGGATCAAACACGGGGAATCAGAGCTGGGGAATCAGAGGCGGGGAATTAGAGTTGGGGAATCAGAGGAGGGGAATCAGAGGCGGGGAAACAGAGGCGGGGAATCAGATATGGGGAATCAGAGGTGGGGAATCAGAGGTTGGGAATCAGAGGCAGGGAATCAGAGGCGGGGAATCAGAGGCAGGGAATCAGAGGCAGGGAATCAGATGTGCGGAATCGGAGATGGGGAATCAGAGGCAGGGAATCAGAGGCGAGGAATCAGAGGTGGGGAATCAGAGGCCGGGAAACAGATATGGGGAAACAGAGGCGGGGAATCAGAGGCGGGGAAACAGAGGCGGTGAATCAGATATGGGGAATCAGAGGTGGGGTATCAGAGGTTGGGAATCAGAGGCAGGTAATCAGAGGCTTGGAATCAGATGCAGGGAATCAGATGCGGGGAATCAGAGGCGGGGAATCAGAGCTGGGGAATCAGAGGTGGGGAATCAGAGTTGGGGAATCAGAGGCGGGGACTTAGATATTGGGAAACAGAGGCGGGGAATCAGAGGCGGGGAAACAGAGGCGGGGAATCAGATATGGGGAATCAGAGGTGGGGAATCAGAGGCAGGGAATCAGATGTACGGAATCAGAGGCCGGGAATCAGAGGCCGGAATCAGATGCCGGGAATAAGAGGCCGGGAATCAGAGGTGGGGAATCAGAGTCCGGGAATCAGAGATGGGGATTCAGAGGCGGGGAATGAGATATGGGGAATCAGAGGCGGGGAATCAGAGGCGGGGAAACAGAGGCGGGGAATCAGATATGGGGAATCAGAGGTGGGGAATCAGGGGCGGGGTATCAGTGGCAGGGAATCAGAGGCGGGAAATCAGAGGCCGGGAATCAGAGGCGGTGAATCAGAGGCGGGGAATCAGAGGCAGGGAATCGGATGTGCGGAATCAGAGATGGGGAATCAGAGCTGGGGAATCAGAGGCGGTGAATCAGACATGGGTAATCAGAGGCAGGGATTCAGAGGCAGGAAATCAGACACGGGGAATCAGAGGCGGGGAATCAGAGCTGGGGAATTAGATGCAGGGAATCAGAGTTGGGGATTCAGAGGCGGGGAATCAGATATGGGGAAACAGAGGTGGGGAATCAGAGGTGGGCAAATAGAGGCGGGGAATCAGATATGGGGAAACAGAGGCGGGGAATCAGAGGCGTGGAAACAGAGGCGGGGAATCAGATATGGGGAATCACAGGTGGGGAATCAGAGGCGGGGAATCAGAGGCGGGGAAACAGAGGCGGGGAATCAGATATGGGGAATCAGAGGTGGGGTATCAGAGGTTGGGAATCAGAGGCAGGTAATCAGAGGCTTGGAATCAGATGCAGGGAATCAGATGCGGGGAATCAGAGGCGGGGAATCAGAGCTGGGGAATCAGAGGTGGGGAATCAGAGTTGGGGAATCAGAGGCGGGGACTTAGATATTGGGAAACAGAGGCGGGGAATCAGAGGCGGGGAAACAGAGGCGGGGAATCAGATATGGGGAATCAGAGGTGGGGAATCAGAGGCAGGGAATCAGATGTACGGAATCAGAGGCCGGGAATCAGAGGCCGGAATCAGATGCCGGGAATAAGAGGCCGGGAATCAGAGGTGGGGAATCAGAGTCCGGGAATCAGAGATGGGGATTCAGAGGCGGGGAATGAGATATGGGGAATCAGAGGCGGGGAATCAGAGGCGGGGAAACAGAGGCGGGGTATCAGATATGGGGAATCAGAGGTGGGGAATCAGGGGCGGGGTATCAGTGGCAGGGAATCAGAGGCGGGAAATCAGAGGCCGTGAATCAGAGGCGGTGAATCAGAGGCGGGGAATCAGAGGTAGGGAATCGGATGTGCGGAATCAGAGATGGGGAATCAGAGGTGGGGAATCAGAGGCGGTGAATCAGACATGGGTAATCAGAGGCAGGGATTCAGAGGCAGGAAATCAGACACGGGGAATCAGAGGCGGGGAATCAGAGCTGGGGAATTAGATGCAGGGAATCAGAGTTGGGGATTCAGAGGCGGGGAAACAGAGGCGGGGAATCAGATATGGGGAATCAGAGGTGTAGAATCAGAGGTTGGGAATCAGAGGCAGGGAATCAGAGGCGGGGAAACAGAGGCGGGGAATGAGATATGGGGAATCAGAGGTGGCGAATCAAAGGCGGTGAAACAGAGATGGGGAATCAGGGCAGGGAATCAGAGGCAGGGGATCAAACACGGGGAATCAGAGCTGGGGAATCAGAGGCGGGGAATTAGAGTTGGGGAATCAGAGGAGGGGAATCAGAGGCGGGGAAACAGAGGCGGGGAATCAGATATGGGGAATCAGAGGTGGGGAATCAGAGGTTGGTAATCAGAGGCAGGGAATCAGAGGCGGGGAATCAGAGGCAGGGAATCAGAGGCAGGGAATCAGATGTGCGGAATCGGAGATGGGGAATCAGAGGCAGGGAATCAGAGGCGAGGAATCAGAGGTGGGGAATCAGAGGCCGGGAAACAGATATGGGGAAACAGAGGCGGGGAATCAGAGGCGGGGAAACAGAGGCGGGGAATCAGATATGGGGAATCAGAGGTGGGGTATCAGAGGTTGGGAATCAGAGGCAGGTAATCAGAGGCTTGGAATCAGATGCAGGGAATCAGATGCGGGGAATCAGAGGCGGGGAATCAGAGCTGGGGAATCAGAGGTGGGGAATCAGAGTTGGGGAATCAGAGGCGGGGAATGAGATATGGGGAATCAGAGGCGGGGAATCAGAGGCGGGGAAACAGAGGCGGGGAATCAGATATGGGGAATCAGAGGTGGGGAATCAGGGGCGGGGTATCAGTGGCAGGGAATCAGAGGCGGGAAATCAGAGGCCGGGAATCAGAGGCGGTGAATCAGAGGCGGGGAATCAGAGGCAGGGAATCGGATGTGCGGAATCAGAGATGGGGAATCAGAGCTGGGGAATCAGAGGCGGTGAATCAGACATGGGTAATCAGAGGCAGGGATTCAGAGGCAGGAAATCAGACACGGGGAATCAGAGGCGGGGAATCAGAGCTGGGGAATTAGATGCAGGGAATCAGAGTTGGGGATTCAGAGGCGGGGAATCAGATATGGGGAAACAGAGGTGGGGAATCAGAGGTGGGCAAATAGAGGCGGAAAATCAGATATGGGGAAACAGAGGCGGGGAATCAGAGGCGTGGAAACAGAGGCGGGGAATCAGATATGGGGAATCAGAGGTGGGGAATCAGAGGTTGGGAATCAGAGGCAGGGAATCAGAGGCTGGGAATCAGATGCAGGGAATCAGATGCGGGGATCAGAGGCGGGGAATCAGAGCTGGGGAATCAGAGGTGGGGAATCAGAGTTGGGGAATCAGAGGCGGGGACTTAGATATGGGGAAACAGAGGCGGGGAATCAGAGGCGGGAAACAGAGGCGGGGAATCAGATATTGTGAATCAGAGGTGGGGAATCAGAGGCAGGGAATCAGATGTGCGGAATCAGAGATGTGCAATCAGAGGCAGGGAATCAGAATCAGAAGCAGGGAATAAGACGCGGGGAATCAGAGGCGGGGAATCAGAGCTGGGGAAGCAGAGGCAGTGAATCTGAGGCGGTGAATCAGAGGCAGGGAATCGGATGTGCGGAATCAGAGATGGGGAATCAGAGGTGGGGAATCAGAGGCGGTGAATCAGACATGGGTAATCAGAGGCGGGGAATCAGAGGCAGGAATTCAGACACGGGGAATCAGAGGCGGGGAATCAGAGCTGGGAAATTAGAGGCAGGGAATCAGAGTTGGGGATTCAGAGGCGGGGAATCAGATATGGGGAAACAGAGGCGGGGAATCAGAGGCGGGCAAATAGAGGCAGGGAATCAGATATGGGGAAACAGAGGCGGGGAATCAGAGGCGGGGAAACAGAGGCGGGGAATCAGATATGGGGAATCAATGGTGGGGAATCAGAGGTTGGGAATCAGAGGCAGGGAATCAGAGGCTGGGAATCAGATGCAGGGAATCAGATGCGTGGAATCAGAGGCGGGGAATCAGAGCTGGGGAATCAGAGGTGGGGAATCAAAGTTGGGGAATCAGAGGCGGGGACTTAGATATTGGGAAACAGAGGCGGGGAATCAGAGGCGGGGAAACAGAGGCGGAGAATCAGACATGGGTAATCAGAGGCGGGGAATCAGAGGCAGGAAATCAGACACGGGGAATCAGAGGCGGGGAATCAGAGCTGGGAAATTAGAGGCAGGGAATCAGAGTTGGGGATTCAGAGGCGGGGAATCAGATATGGGGAAACAGAGGCGGGGAATCAGAGGCGGGCAAATAGAGGCGGGGAATCAGATATGGGGAAACAGAGGCGGGGAATCAGAGGCGGGGAAACAGAGGCGGGAAATCAGATATGGGGAATCAGAGGTGGGGAATCAGAGGTTGGGAATCAGAGGCAGGGAATCAGAGGCTGGGAATCAGATGCAGGAAATCAGATGCGGGGAATCAGAGGCGTGGAATCAGAGCTGGGGAATCAAAGGTGGGGAATCAAAGTTGGGGAATCAGAGGCGGGGACTTAGATATGGGGAAACAGAGGTGGGGAATGAGAGGCGGGGAAACAGAGGCGGGGAATCAGATATGGGGAATCAGAGGTGGGGAATCAGAGGCAGGGAATTAGATGTGCGGAATCAGAAATGGGGAATCAGAGGCAGGGAATCAGAATCAGAAGCAGGGAATCAGAGGCCGGGAATCAGAGGCCGGAATCAGATGCCGGGAATAAGAGGCCGGGAATCAGAGTCCGGGAATCAGAGTCCGGGAATCACAGATGGGGAATCAGAGGCGGGGAGTGAGATATGGGGAATCAGAGGCGGGGAATCACAGGCGGGGAAACAGAGGCGAGGAATCAGATATGGGGAATCAGAGGTGGCGAATCAAAGGCGGTGAATCAGAGATGGGGAATCAGAGGCGGGGAATGAGAGGCAGGGAAACAAACACGGGGAATCAGAGGCGGGGAATCAGAGCTGGGTTATCAGAGGTGGGGAATCAGAGGTTGGGAATCAGAGGCAGGGAATCAGAGGCGGGGAATCAGAGGCAGGGAATCAGAGGCAGGGAATCAGATGTGCGGAATCGGAGATGGGGAATCAGAGGCAGGGAATCAGAGGCGAGGAATCAGAGGTGGGGAATCAGAGGCCGGGAAACAGATATGGGGAAACAGAGGCGGGGAATCAGAGGCGGGGAAACAGAGGCGGGGAATCAGATATGGGGAATCAGAGGTGGGGTATCAGAGGTTGGGAATCAGAGGCAGGTAATCAGAGGCTTGGAATCAGATGCAGGGAATCAGATGCGGGGAATCAGAGGCGGGGAATCAGAGCTGGGGAATCAGAGGTGGGGAATCAGAGTTGGGGAATCAGAGGCGGGGACTTAGATATTGGGAAACAGAGGCGGGGAATCAGAGGCGGCGAAACAGAGGCGGGGAATCAGATATGGGGAATCAGAGGTGGGGAATCAGAGGCAGGGAATCAGATGTACGGAATCAGAGGCCGGGAATCAGAGGCCGGAATCAGATGCCGGGAATAAGAGGCCGGGAATCAGAGGTGGGGAATCAGAGTCCGGGAATCAGAGATGGGGATTCAGAGGCGGGGAATGAGATATGGGGAATCAGAGGCGGGGAATCAGAGGCGGGGAAACAGAGGCGGGGAATCAGATATGGGGAATCAGAGGTGGGGAATCAGGGGCGGGGTATCAGTGGCAGGGAATCAGAGGCGGGAAATCAGAGGCCGGGAATCAGAGGCGGTGAATCAGAGGCGGGGAATCAGAGGTAGGGAATCGGATGTGCGGAATCAGAGATGGGGAATCAGAGGTGGGGAATCAGAGGCGGTGAATCAGACATGGGTAATCAGAGGCAAGGATTCAGAGGCAGGAAATCAGACACGGGGAATCAGAGGCGGGGAATCAGAGCTGGGGAATTAGATGCAGGGAATCAGAGTTGGGGATTCAGAGGCGGGGAAACAGAGGCGGGGAATCAGATATGGGGAATCAGAGGTGTGGAATCAGAGGTTGGGAATCAGAGGCAGGGAATCAGAGGCGGGGAAACAGAGGCGGGGAATCAGATATGGGGAATCAGAGGTGGCGAATCAAAGGCGGTGAAACAGAGATGGGGAATCAGGGCAGGGAATCAGAGGCAGGGGATCAAACACGGGGAATCAGAGCTGGGGAATCAGAGGCGGGGAATTAGAGTTGGGGAATCAGAGGAGGGGAATCAGAGGCGGGGAAACAGAGGCGGGGAATCAGATATGGGGAATCAGAGGTGGGGAATCAGAGGTTGGGAATCAGAGGCAGGGAATCAGAGGCGGGGAATCAGAGGCAGGGAATCAGAGGCAGGGAATCAGATGTGCGGAATCGGAGATGGGGAATCAGAGGCAGGGAATCAGAGGCGAGGAATCAGAGGTGGGGAATCAGAGGCCGGGAAACAGATATGGGGAAACAGAGGCGGGGAATCAGAGGCGGGGAAACAGATGCGGGGAATCAGATATGGGGAATCAGAGGTGGGGTATCAGAGGTTGGGAATCAGAGGCAGGTAATCAGAGGCTTGGAATCAGATGCAGGGAATCAGATGCGGGGAATCAGAGGCGGGGAATCAGAGCTGGGGAATCAGA